>NW_006922058.1:1444446-1447262 GCF_000298275.1 Orycteropus afer afer | reverse complement strand
GGGGGGGGCCTGTTTACCTGCGGCGACTCGGCGCTGGCTCCGCCCCCCACGCAGATGCGGCGTCGGCGATGACTTTGCAAAAAAAATTTGGCTGAAATGTAAGGAGTTCCTCGTGCTGGGAGTCCCTTCTTCCTCGGGATGGCGTGGGTGGGGGCCGGCGGCGGGGAGGGCACGCGGCAGGGCTGGGCCGGCCCCCACCAGGCTCGCTCCCTGGGGCCGCCTTCCCCGCCACCTCCGCACGCGGAGTCCGCCCCCCACGCGCCCCCGCCGGTTCTCAGGGCCCCACTGTGACTGGGCTGTTAGGACCCAGGCCAGGAGCGCTGGACGCCCCCCAGGCTCGGGCAGCCAGGCCGCGACACTGTGTGGGGAGCCGCCTCCCAGCCCCGCTCCCCCGTCCCCCGCAGAGGTTACCTCCACGCGTGTCCCTTCTTTCTCTCCAGCCCGCACCTCCTCGCCGCCCCCATCTCTCTGTCCACTCATTGACCTGGGTCCACAGACACTGCAAGCCCCTGCTGTGCCAGCCCCTGGGGCAGAACCTGGGGGTCTTGGTGCCTCCTGCCAGGGCTCCCTGCCACCTCTAGGCCCTCCATGCCTTTCACCTTCAAGTCCCAACTGCCCCCTGCCTCCTCTGGACAACTGCATTACCTGCCTTTTAGTTTGGATCTGGGGCTCAGCTCGTCTGGCCCTGAGCGTCCACACTTGCTGCCTGCAGGGTAAGACCCCACTTTATTTTCGGGCTTTCCTTCTCCCTTCATTAGTCGCACGGATAGGCCGCTCCTTCAGTGACTCGCCCCAGCGGTGCGCACTGAGCCCACTGCGCAAGCGCTGAGCTTCCACTGTCCACGGCCCTAGAGGTGGCCTGCTCCGTCCTGCCTCACACCTCTTCCTTTCCTAACGGTCACTGGGTCACTGCTCTTTCAGACCTTCTTGTTGCTGAATGGTGCCAGCTGTAGTTTCCAGCATCTTTTAACATCATGATTCTGGAGGCTGGGAGTCCAAGTCAGGGTGTCAGCAGTGTTGGTTTCCTCTGAGGCTTTGAAGGAGTCAATTCCTGTCTCTCCCCCAACTTCTGGTGGCTGGCTATAGGGGTTCCTTGGCTTGCAGCTCTGTCTTCACACGGTATCCTGGGAAGGAGCTATGGTGGTGCAGTGGTTAAAACATTCAGCAGCTAACCAAAAGGTTGGTGGCTTGAACCCCCAGCCACTCCCTAGGAGAAAGATCAGGCATCATGCTTCCGTAAAGATTTACAGCTTTGGAAACCCTATAGGGCAGTTCTACTCTGTCCAGTAGGGTCACTGTGGTTCAGAATGAACTTGATGGCAGTGGGTTTCATTTTGGTTTTGGGCTGCAAACAATTAAGCATGCAGCTATTAACCGAAAGCCAGCTGTGAAAACCCTGTGGAGCACATGGCGGGTCACCATGGGTCCGAACAGACTCCAGGGCAACCGGTTTGGTTTCCTTTTTTACAAATGACCATTCATGGTTCCAGTGGGACCTCACGTTAGCTGGTAACATCTGCCAAGACCCTGGGAAATGCGATGTTCACAGCTATGGAGGTGGGGTGGGGTGTTTAGAACTTCAGCATCTCTCTGGGGACACAATTCAACCCCCAACAAAGTTGCATCTGTGAGTGGATCTCCCTCTGCGCTCCCTGCATCAGTGGGTGTGACGGCTGAGTCTTGTCCCCCCAGAGCATCTGTCCAGGTCCTAACCCCCGTGCCCGAGATGTGAACTTTGGCTGTCAGTTGGGTTAACACGAGGTCATGCTGGAGCAGGGTGGGTCCTAATCACATCTGAGGGATGTCACTGTAAAAGAAGATGCACAGAGAGCAAAACAGAGGAAAGGCCTATGACACGGTGGCTGCAAGTCCAGGAATGAGTGCCGGGAGCCACCAGAAGCTGGGAGACAGGCAGGAACCGAGGCTCCCTGAGAGCGTCCGAGGAATCGACATGGCCGACCCCTTGAGCTGGGACTTCCAGCCTCCAGAGCTCTGGGGCAAAGGATTTCAGCTCAAGTCACCCAGTTTGTGGTACTTTGTTAGAGCAATGCTAGGAGTCCAATACAATGTCTTTTATAACTTCCCGAAAAAGAAAAACGAAAGGGATCCTTACCTAATACAAAAATTGTAAAATTATGACTTTATACTTTATAAAACTGTAACTTCCTTATGCTGTAATAATCTTTGTAAGTATAGAATCTTAAGGTATACTTTGTACTATACCTTATTATGTGGCTGGACAAATAACCCTTTGTTTTTCTTCTTCAATAATGATTTAGGTATCATGACTTATTTTTCCAAATACATTTTAGAATACGTTTGTTAACTTTCTGAAAAAAAGTCCTAGCTGGTATACTGATTGAGATTACTTTGAGTATTATCAGTTAATTTGTGGAAAATTGAAATTTGTACTATGTTAAGTCATCCCATCCATGAACACAGTATGTTGTTATTGTTATGTGCCGTTGAGTCACCTCTGACTCATAGCAGCCCTGTGTACAACAGAACGAAACACTGCCTGGTCCCGTGCCAGCCTCACCATCCCTACTATCTGAGCCCATCACTGCAGATACTGCGTCAATCCATCTTGTTGAGGCCTTCGCTCTTTCGTTGACCTTCCACCTTACCAAGCATGACATCTTTCTCCAGAGAATGGTCCCTTCTGACAACATGACCAAAGCAGTGAGATGAAGTCTGGCCATGTTCGCTTCCAAGGAGCATTTTGGCTGCACTTCCTCCAGGACAGATCTGTTAGTTCTTTTAGCAGTCCACAGTACTCTCAGCATTTTTCGCCAGCACCACAACTCAAAACCATC
>NW_006922058.1:1432519-1435901 GCF_000298275.1 Orycteropus afer afer | reverse complement strand
TCCAGCATTATTTCTGTCACCAAGGCCATATTTTCCAACTACTGGTGATTCTTCTTTGTTTCCAACTTTTGCATTCCAATTACCAGTGATAATTAACACATCCTGATTGCATGTTCAGTCAATTTCAGACTGCAGAAGTTGGTAAAAATCTTCAATTTCCTCATCTTTAGCTTTGGTGGTTGGTGTGTAAATTTGAATAGTAGTAGTATTAACTAGTCTTCCTCACAGGCCTATGGATATTATCCTTTCACTGACGGCATTGTACTTCAGGATAGATCTTGAAACATTCTTTATAATGGTAAATGCCACACCATTCCATTTCAATTTGTCATTTCCGGCAAGGTAGATCATATGGTTGTCTGATTCAAAATGGCCAAAACCAGTCCGTCTCAGCTCACTAATGCCTAGGTTATCAATCTTTATGTGTTCCATTTCATTTTTGACAACTCCCAATTTTCCTAGATTCATACTTTGTACATTCCATGTTCCAATTATTAATGGGTATTTGCAGTTGTTTCTTCTCATCTTGATATGTGCCACATCAGTAAATGGATGTCCCAAAAGCTTTACTCCATCCACACCAAGGTCAACACTACTCTGGGGAGGCAGCTCTTCTCCAGTTGTATTTGGAGTGCCTTCTGACATGAGGGGCTCCTCTTCTGGCACTGTATCACACAATGTTTTAGGGCTGTTTATAAAGTTGTCCGGTAATATATCAGTATTTCACTGCTATTCATAAGGTTTTCCCTGGCCAATTCTTTGAGAAGTAGATGGCCTCTTCCTTCTTCCAAATCTGTCTTAGTCTAGAAGCTCTGCTGAAACCTGTCTACCCTGGGTAACCCTCCTGGCATCTGAAACACTGGTAGCCTAGCTCCAGCCTCACAACAACACTCAAGCCACCACAGTATGACAAACTGACAGACGAGTTTCTCTCTTTTAGCTATTCCAAACTGTTCAGCTCATTTCCTGGTCTCCCCCACCCTGCTCACTTACCTGGCTGCCCCTGGGGCACTCCAAAGAAACACCCACCTTCTGCTGGTCCCTGGCTGGCTTACTGTGGCCCGCCCCCAGGACGCCCCATGCACCCAAACTCTTGCCTTCCACTGGTCCTGGGCTGGCTTACTGAGGCCTGCTCCCAGGGTGTCCTCGACACACGAACTCCTTCCGCTGGTCCTGGGTTGGCTTACCGTGGCCTGCCCCCGGGGTGCCCCGTGCACATAAACTCCAGCCTTCCGCTGGTCCCAGGTTGGCTTACCATGGTCTGCTCCTGGGGCACCTCCATGCACACATGCACCCGCCTTCCACAGGTCCTGGGAGTTCAGGAGCACTACAGATTTCCAGCATCCCGCTTGAGTGCACATCTGTCCTGGCACTGAGAGATGACCAGACCTGCTCACGCATGTGTGTACTGGTTTACGCGGAAGACCAGTATGAAGAACAGCATCTGGGACACAGCATGTGCTTGGATGGATAGCTAGCACCTGGGTGGATGCTATTACCTGGGAGAGAAAGCCAAACAGCTGTCACTTCTGTCTTGCAGAGGCAGTGGCCCAGTGCCTGTAGTGTCCAGTGTGGAGCACGGCTGAGCTGACGGGACCCTAGCCCTAGCTCTTCACCACCAGGACAGTGACCACCTTCGCTGCCATCCTTTTCTCCGGGAAGGGTCTTTGCAAGTGGCCTGATTGGAGCTGGGGTGTGGCCAGAGGGGTGAGCAGAGGTCCTGGATGGCATCCTGGACAGGGGCTGGGTCTGCCCAGCTGTCCCCCTTTGCAGGAGGAGGAACAGAGGATGGTCTACACTGCCCAGCAGGAGGGCTGCCCTTCCTGAACCATCTCTTGGGACTCGAGCCTACCCTGGGGCAGCCATTTTGCCTCGGGCACTTAGGGTCTTGGTGACTGAGTAGTAGTAGCAAATACTTGTCCCATCCCTTGATCTACTGCATGTGTCTTCTCAGCTTGAGGACAGCAGCCTGCCTCGTTACAGCTCTACGTCCTGCTCCCTGGCAAGATGGGATACCCAGGGCAGCCTTGCTCCTCACTGCGAGACACGTTCCCAGCTCAGCTTTACTTCTGTTTCCTGTCTGAACCTGTGCAATTCCGTGTGCTGCTTCCACCAAGGACTTTTTAGTGTGAGGCAACCACCCAGAGGAAAGTCTTTCACACGTGGCAAGGTGTTTGAAGGTTTCCATAAGACACAAAGGGAGACCTCAGGTTGTGGTGTTTGTCTCAGAGCAGCTGTTGGCTGTAGCAGTGAATAGCCCTGCTTACTCCTGGTGTCAACATAAGGTAGGCTGGACCTGCCCTGCCACCCACTCTGGGACCCCACTGCCCAACATGGCCAAGGGCCCAGAAGATGAGGCCCAGTGGTGGCCTGCCTCTGCTCTGAATGCTGCAGGTGTTGTGGACCGTGAGTCACAGGACTGCACATCTGTGGGCGGGGCAGCAGCCCTCATCCCCCTTCTCAGGATGGAGTGCAGTGCTGTGACAGAAGCTTCTAGCTGGGTGCGGTCACCCATTTCCCTTATGCATGGGTGACAGTTCAGTCCTTGTGTGGTTTGGACCCATTTCCTGTGTGAAGGTGCCGTGACAGCTCTACTTTAAAATGGCAACATTTACAATATGCTGGGAATCCCATCAAAGAGGGTTTGGCAGTTTTCTGAAGCTAGGTTATGGGCACATGGGGTTCAATGAACTAGTCTTTGTTTCTGTTTGAAATATTTTATAATAAATTTGTATATATGTTTGTGTGTAATATAAATAATACATATAAAACCCACTGCTATCAAGTTGATTCCAACTTCCAGCAACCCCCATTGGGTTCCCAAGGCTGTAAATCTTTATGGAAGTACATTGTTTCGTCTTCCTTCCTTGGGTGGCTGGTGGCATATATACATCCATCCATTAATAATTCAAACATGTAATGTACAAAGTAGGAATGTAGGAAATTTAGAAGTTGTCAAAAATGAAATGGAATGCATAAAGATAGATATCTTAGGCGTTACTGAGCTGAAATGGACCAGTTTTGGCCATTTTGAATCAGACAGTCATTTGATCTACTATGCTGGGAATGACAAATTGAAGAATGATGTAGCATTCATCATCACAAAGAATGTTTCAAGATCTATCCTGAAGTACAATGCCGTCAGTGAAAGGATAAAATACATATGCTTATGAGGAAGACTAGTTACTATTATTCAAATTTACACACCAACCACCAAAGCTAAAGATGAGAAAACTGACGGTTTTTACCAACTTCTGCAGTCTGAAATTGACCCAACATGCAATCAGGATGTGTTAATTATCACTGGTGATTGGAATGCAAAAGTTGGAAACAAAGAAGAATCACCAGTAGTTGGAAAATATGGCCTTGGTGACAGAAATAA
>NW_006922058.1:1426462-1432199 GCF_000298275.1 Orycteropus afer afer | reverse complement strand
AGAAGGCAAAAGGTCATTAAAAAGACAGGAAAGGAAGAAGAGACCAAAGTGGAATGTCAGAAGAGACTCTGAAACTTGCCCTTGAACAGAGAGTAGCTAAAGCAAATGGGAGAATCGACAGGATAAAAGAGCTGAACAGAAGATTTCAAAGAGCATCTCAAGAAGACAAAGTCAATTATTATAATGAAATGTGCAAAGACTCGGAGTTAGAAAATCAAAAGGGAAGAACACGCCCGGCATTTCTCAAGCTGAAAGAACTGAGGAAAAAATTTAAGTCTCAAATTGCAATATGGAAAGATTCCATGGGCAAAATGTTGAATATTGCAGGAAACACCAAAAGATGGATGGAATACACAGAGTCACTATTCCAAAAAGAACTGGTAGATGATCATCCATTTCAGGAGGTGACACATGATCAAGAACCAATGGTACTGAAGGGGCAAGTTGAAGCTGCACTGAAGGAATTGGTGAAAAACAAGGTTCTGGTAATTGATGGAATACCCATTGAGATGTTTCAATAAACGGACCCTGCACTGGAGGCGCTCACTCAGCTATGCCAAGAGATTTGGAAGACAGCTACCTGGCCAACTGACTGGAAGAGATCCATATTTGTACCCATACCAAAGAAAGGTGATCCCACAGAATGTGGAAATTATTGAACAATATCATTGATACCATGCAAGTAAAATCTTAAGATAATTCAAAAACAGTTGCAGCAGTATATTGACAGAGAACTTTCAGAAATGCAAGCTGGATTCAGAAAGGGATGTGAAGCAAGGGATATCATTGCTGATGTTAGAAGGATCTTGGCTCAAAGCAAAGAATACCAGAAAGATATTTACTTGTGTTTTATTGACAATGCAAAGGCATTTGATTGTGTGAATCATAACAAATTATGGATAACATTGAGAAGAATGGGAATTCCAGAACACTTAATTGTACTCATGAGGAACCTGCATGAGATATGAGATACTGCATGGTTTAAAATCGAGAAGGGAGTACATCAGGGTTGTATCCTTTCACCATACATATTCAATCTGTGTGCTGAACAAATAATCTGAGAAGGTGGACTATATGACGAACAACATGGCATCGATATTAGAGGGAGAATCATTAACCTGTGATAAGGTGACAACACAACTTTGGTTGCTTAAAGTGAGGATGACTTCAAGCACTTACTGATGAAGATTGAAGACTACACCTGCAGTATGGATTATACCTCAATATAAAGGAAACAAAAATCCTCACAACTAGACCTATAAGCAGTATCAGTGCAGATGGAGAAAAGACTGAACTCGTCAAAGACTTCATATTACTTGGTTCTACAATCAACACCAATGGAAGCAGCAGTCAAAACATCAGATGACATATTGCACTGGGCAAATCTGGTGCAAAAGACCTCTTTCAAGTAATGAAGAGCAAAGATGTCTCCTTGAAGACTAAGGTGCGCCTAACCCAAGCCATGGTATTTTCAATCACCTCTTTGAGAGCTGCACATGAATAAAGACGACCGAAGAAGACTTGATGCTTTTGAGTTGTGGTGTTGTCAAGGAATGCTGAAAGTACCATGGACTAAAACAATTAACAAATCTGTCCTGGAGAAAGTGCAGCTGGAATGCTCCTTGGAAGTGAGGATGGCCACACTTTGTTCCACCTACTTTGGCCATATTGTCAGAAGGGACCACTCCCTGGAGAAGGATGTCATGCTTGGTAAAGTGGAGGGTCAATGAAAGAATGGGAGGCCCTCAATGAGATGGGCTGATAAGAGTGGCTGCAACAGTGGGCTCAGATATAGCAAGGATTGTGAGGCTGGCACAGGACCAGGCAGTGTTTCATTCTCTTGTACATAGGGTTTCTATGAGTCAGAGACAACTCAATGGCATGTAACAACACTGTATTTTCAAAAAAGGAGTCCTGGTAGCAAGCGGGTAGGCTCTTGGCTGCAACGAAAAGGTTGGTGATTCAAATACACCAGCCGATCCACAGAAGAAAAGCCCTGGCCAACTGCCCCCACACAGCCAGCCTTGGAAACCCCATGGGGCACTTCTACTCTGTCCTCTAGGGGTGCTGTGAGCTGGACTTGACTCTGTGGCAATGGGTTTGGTTTGTTGGCAATTGCATCACGAGCATTTAAAAACAAAACTTTGAGATCAATGGGTGCTGCCACTGTTTTCCATTTTATTTATGGGACAGCCAAGCACAGAGGTCAGCGAGGGCCATGCAGCCAACTCCAGTGCAAGTAGCTTCCTCTCATCCCACAGAGCCCCTCTGTCTAGCACCAGCTCTTCTCCTTGTCTCTTCGCCTGACACCCCCCTCCCCACCTGGGGGCCCAGCCTTGCACTGTCCTGCCCTGGTGTGCCCGTGGCCATGCCTCATGGCATGGCCACCCACACCTTCTCCTGCTGATCCTCCCACATCTGTGACATCTAGACACCAAGTGCAGTGGGTATGGCTGTGCTGTGCCCAGGTACCCAGTGCATTGTGGGTATGGCTGTGCTGGGCCCACATCACCAGAGTGGATGGTGAGAGGATGGCTGCATGGGAGCCAGTGTTGCAGGGTGAGGCTGGCCAAAAGCGACCTGTTCCTTCCTGGCATTCCAGGAACCCCTCATCTTCAGCTTGCTGTCAGCTTGCCAGCAGAGACTGATGGCCTCCGCCACTGGCAGTGTAGCAGACCTCAGAGCCACAGGCCCTGGGCTCCGAGCACTGGCTGAGGACAAGGGATGTGGCCAGTAGGGTGGTGTCTGGGCAACGCTCCTGGGTACCTCGTCTCCCAGACACGACACCAGGATGCATGATACCTTCTTGGGGCTTCCCGATGTGCCCACCTGCCAGCCAGTACTGCCAGGTGACTGCTGAACGACCACTGAGCGTCCACTAACCACTACTCACTGACTGCTCAGTATCTGAGTCGCTGTCCAGCGATTCTGAGTAACCAATGCCATGTGGGGCACTCACCCCAGGATCCTTCATTGACAGGACTCCAAGGAGACACAGCTGGGCAGAGCTATGGCCAGGCACCCCCACCCCCACTTCCTGCTCCCCGAGGCCTCTGCTGGGAGAGCACCTGGCCTCGGACTAGCAGAAGCTGTAGCAGACATCAGATGGCCAGCCACTCACTGGGACTGGGGCCTGTGGGCCGACCTTGCTGCTCCTGGGAGTGCCCAGCCTCAGGTGGAGACGACCTAAGTGCCCCCTCAGGAGATGGACCACAGCCCTGGCCCTGCGAGCACAGCCCACGTCACCCAGACACTGCTGTATCTGGCCACTGCTCATCCTGCATCCCCAGGGAGCTGCAGTGTCCCTAGCCTTGGCGTGCCCAGCAGCCCATGGGAACAGGAACACGGATGTGGGCTGGCACGGTGGCAGTGGGCCCAGAACTGACGCTCTGTGCCTCAGCCATCTGCTCCTACTCCCTCCCCGATGGCTCAGCTCTGCCTTCCTCTTCCCTCCACAAAACCTGGCCTTTCCAGGGCCCCGGAGGGGCTGGCAAGGCCCTGCGCTGAGCGTCTCTGGAGAAGCGTCCGGAAAACCTGGTGAGGCCTGGACCCATGCCCCACAAGAGCCCCCCCCATCCTACCCAGGGCCCAGCTTGCCAGTCCCAGTGCCCCCCGTGTCCCGCCTGGACCCTCCAGCTCCAGGGGTGGAGGTGTGGTTGCCAGGATAGGTGGGGTGGGGCTGTGAGGACCCGAGGACAACTGTCTGCCGGAGTGACCATCCATCCAAGACCCAGGCTTGTTGACCAGCAACAGCAACCTTGGTGGAACCAGCTATTCCTGCCAAGCCGAGCCATGTTCTATGCCTGTAGGTCCTCCATGACCTTGGTTTGCACAGATGCACCCACCCTGATCCCAGCACACCTGAGGTCACGTTGGGCATCACCCATCTGGAGCCATGAAGGGACAGTCAGGCCTGAATCTAGGTTGGGGGACATGCAGGCTTGGGGCATCCACCTTCACTTCACTTCACTTCACCACCTATAAAGGTACCTTTAGCACTTGTGGGCCCCCAAGGATTGAATGTATCCCCCAGTGACCCATCAGGCTAAGGGGGACCCCTCAGAGGACCCCTTGTGGGGGCCAATGCTCTCCTACCTCCCCTGCAATGCAAGGGCCTTGTCCTGCAACAGAGAGCACTCCAGAGCCTCTGGTGGATGGGGTGTGGGACACCCTGGGCTGCAGCCATTGCTGCCACCGCAGCTTGTGTGATGTGACCGAGCTTACTGAGTGTGTGGCTTTGTCGTTCCTTCTTGCATAGTACTGGCTGCTCTTCCTGGCAGTGACCACAGGCACCTTTCTCTGGGGTAAAGCTGGAAGAGGCTGGTTTCACAGTGGAAGGCCTGAGCTTAGGTGCAGGGTGGTGGCAGCAGCAGGGTGGACACCGTCCCTGTTCTCCTGGACCCTTGTCTGGCAGGTGCTGGGGGCGGCTGGAGATCAGTGGCCCAGCCAGGCAGGTTGGGGCTGCCCTCAATGACCTGCCGAGTTCTGGCCATGTCTCCTGGGCACAGGTGCTGCTGCACCGTCCCCGGCTGTGGACTTGGCACTCTAGATAGCAGGCATCGCGCTGCAGAGCTCTGAGTGGGTCGGTTCTGATCCTGCCCAGGCTGAGAGGCCCCCTCCTGTCTTCCACCCGCCTGAGTGGCACAGCTGGTGCTGACACAGGCACGTGGCCTAACCACAGCTCCACCCTGGCCTCTGGGTGCTACTGAGGCCTGGTAGGCCGGTGACAGCATCCCCTCCCCTCCCAGCAGGAGCTGTGAAGGGACACTCCCCTACACCAGAACCAGGGGCAGGGTGCTGTGGAGTCCCACTTGAGCCTTTATCTGGGGGGCTGAACGCCACATGACTGAAGCAGGAGGTGTGCATGCAGGGCTGGGAAAGTCACAGGGTCACACTGCAGACACACGGTCTGCTGGGAGCCAGTCTCTAGGTGGGGACAGGGCATGGCAGCCAGTCCACATCCACTAAAGAGCTCCTGAGTCTCTGGCTCCCGCTGGGCTGAGGACAGAGCCGGGGTCTAGTCACAGCTGCAGATGAGAGTGCAAGAGCAGTCGGCACGGGGCAAGGGCAGCAACCCCCACAGGACACAGAGGCTGATGCCTTCCATCTTGTTTGCACGGCAGATGTGCTCACGCGGCTAAGCCATGGAGCAGGGAGCGGGCAGGACCGGTGGGGCGGGCTGTGCTGGTGGGGTGCAGGGCCAGGGGCTGGTGAGAGGCGGGGCCTGCTGTTCACTCCTGCAGGGACTGCAGCTCGGGTGGCAGGTCGCAGCCTGTGTAAACACCATTGGTGACGCAGTATTCCAGCAAGGCACCAAAACAGGGGTCCTGAGGACACAGACAGGTTGTCAGGTGGTGAGTGTACAACCCTGGGGACATCTGCCTCCTGAGCCCTGGCCCCTGACTCTCATCTTCTTGGGGACCTTCTGTCCCCCACCCAGACTGCAGCCACAGGGCCAAGTGGACTCACTCGGACAGGGACACGTGGGTTCCCCAGCCCACCCCACCCTAGACCACAGCCACAGGGCCGAGCGGTCTCACTGGGACAGGGACGTGTGGTTTCCCAGCCCCACTCCACCCCAGACCACAGCCACAGGGCCGAGCGGTCTCACTGGGACAGGGACATGTGGTTTCCCAGCCCCACTCCACCCCAGACCACAGCCACAGGACCGAGTGGACTCATCTGGACCGGGACGTGTGGGTTCCCAGCCCAGCCGTACCCCAGACCGCAGGCACAG
>NW_006922058.1:1420932-1426222 GCF_000298275.1 Orycteropus afer afer | reverse complement strand
GGACCGAGTGGACTCATCTGGACCGGGACGTGTGGGTTCCCAGCCCAGCCGTACCCCAGACCGCAGGCACAGGGCTTAGTGGACTCACTCGGACAAGGACGTGCGGGTTCCCCAGCACAATCAGCAATGCTTTGGGTCGAGTGATGGCTACGTTAAATCTTTTTGAGTTGGACAAAAACCCCAAAAAAAACCTGTCGTCTTCAAACCTGTCTTCGTTGGATCGCACCTATACAACACAAAGATGCGGAGATGGCAATGTGGATGTGCTGGCCTGAGAGAAACGCGTGCTGAAGTGTTAGGAAGGATTAGAGATGGGGGAGCCCGTTCTCGGTTAGAGAAATCCCGCACTGGCCCGGCCCTCCTCCAGCTTGGGTCTGCACGCTCCCCACCCCATGCTTCAGGATTACCGCTGGGGGGGCTTCCAGACGGTTTTGCGTGCTTTTTCCTCCACGCACCTTCTAACTCGTCTGCAATGAACATGTACTGCTTAATAAGGGACACTGAGGAATAAACAGTGGGGTTTTCAGAATTAGCTTGGCGTCAGGCAGGCGGCAGCAGTGGTGGTGGGGCAGCAGTGGAGGGAAAGAGCGAGGTCCCCCGCTGGCACCCTGTCCCTGAACCAGCCAACACTCTCTGCTAACACTGCAGCCCTCTTTTCTTTCAACATCTCGTCCCTCCTCCTCCCAGGCAATTATCATTTCTGTCTGGATTCTTTTTCTTTCCCGATCTTCAGGTTGTTATTTTTAAAGAACTTTTGACCATCATTGCCTGGCTGCCCACTGGGGTCCTAGAATCACCACCCTGTGACTGTGTCCCTGGTCAGTCCCTGTCATTTCATTTAGTGTCCAAAAACACAGTAAAATTCAATGACTTCAAACACACTGGCCACCCCACCCAAAGCAGGGATACCTACGGTTGAGATGATGATGGCCAGATACTCCTGTCCTTGAAACTCCTCTACGGACCCAACTTTTATATCCATCAGATCGACGGTGCGCAGCAGGATTCGGATTTTCTCCACCTTGATAGCAGGTCACAAAAAGACACCGTCTATCAGTCTGGCGCCTTCTTTACTTACCATGGTGCACGTTAGTAAGTATGCAAGTTTATTTTAAATTCTGATTTCTCATTCCATCAACATCTCATCAAAGCCACTGATGGACAGACGTCTACTGCAGACACCAGGAGAGCAGTGTTCCCTCTTCCCTCCAGCAAAGAGCTAAGAGGGTGAGAGTGTGCGTGTTGGGAGCGAGCGGAGGGGTGCGGCTACTGGTGGACTGAGCTGACCTCTGTGTACGGCGGCCACCACAGGTTAGGCCTCAGGACCCAAAGTACTTGCTAAGGCCAGAGGGGCCCCAAGACCTCCTTTAGGTGACCCCATAGCCCTGAGGCCTGAGGGACAATGACAGCAGCAGCTTAGAATGAGGGTCGAGGGCTGGTGGGCAAGCAACCAGCAGACGAGAAGCACAGACAGGAGTCATGCCAGTCAACAAGCCAGGCTGTCGCGTGTCATCTATGGAGCTGCGTGTGCCGTGAGGCTGGAGGCTGTGCCCCTGGTGTTTCCACTACCAGGAGGGTCACCCATGGGGGACAGGTTTCATTGAAGCTTCCAGACTAACACAGGCTGTGAAGAAAGGCCTGCTCTGGACACATCGTCTGAGGGTCACTCGCTGGAAGGGGACACTGTGTTTGCTGAAGTACAGTGCCAGCCAGGGCAGCAAGGACACCCAGTGAGGGCCTGGCCCAATAGTCACAAGGGTGGACTCCAGCATGATGCTGACCGTAAGGATGGCGCAGGAGCAGATGGCATCCATTGTGCTGTTTGCCAGGTCGCACGTGCCAGAGTCACCCCGACGGCAGCTGTCGGTTTATCACTAACTCAGCAAGAGGAGGCCCTGCTCTGGAGGTGGGGGGAGGCGAGAGCAACAGAAAAGGCTCTGGAATAAGGCGGCTTCAGATCTTCAGAGACAGAGCCAGCAACAGTGCCGCAAGCAAACAGGGCAGTCCCGGGAAACAGCCCGGTAAGGAAACAGACCCAATGACGGGAGACGCTCGGCTTGCCCTTGGGCAGAGCTGTCGTGATGGGAAGCCAATGCCGAGAACCATGATCCAGGTGTCCAGAGCGAGAGAGACCCACCTTCGGAGAGCTGGCCAGACACAGGGGTGGACCCCGTCAGAGGGGGTGGTGGGGCCAGCCACGGACCAGAACTGCAGTTTTGAGGCTGAGGCCCATGTTGGGTGAGTGCCCAGTGGGATGCAGAGACCACACCTCAAAGGTCTGTGGTGAAAGCAAAGCACATCACGAGCGAAGGGGAAACGTGAGAAGCTGAGACAAAGACAGCCCTGAGATGACATGAAACTGAGACACAGCTGGTTTCTTAGCTGGTGTGTACACCACAAGACAATGGGCAACACGGGACAGAACGCCCACGTAACTGTGGATTTCCTAAATTTCACGAAGAAGAGAACAGAGCCACCAACAGCCAGGGTGGGTCAGAAGGACCACTGCCAGGGGTTCTCTCTCCCCAGCGGCCTGTGTCCTGAGTCTGGTAAAAGACACAGGTGTGCTGCTGCTGGGACACCCACGGCCACTGGCCAGAGCCACACAGAAGACCTTGCTGGCAGACACCGTCACTCAGTAAGATGCTCACAGAGAGCTGGCGGGAAGATGGCCTGCACCCCAGCGGGGTGAGGAAAACCGGAGGCCTATCCTGGTTTCCTACTGTTCCAAAGGAAATTCCTGGTGGTTTCAAGGTCTACATGTGAGCATTCACAGTCAGACTCTGAGGGGGACCACAGGACTCCTCTGCTCTCAGGACAGCGAAGGGTCTCATAGATGAGGGGCGATCAGACACCATACAGGGAATTATTTACGTACAATGAAATTAACACACGTATTACATTAGAAATAAGTCAATACAACACGCACAGCCGGGATGCTTGTGTTAACACATGTAAGCACCAGGAGCTGTCCCGAAGAGTGTGCTGAAAGCCACACACTGATGAGAAAAAGCACTCCAGATCAATGAGAAATGGGCAGGAGACCTTAACAGGCATAGTCAGGAAAACATGAAGAGATGGCTACAAACACACACAGAAATCACAACTGGAGGGAACACACCTGTGCCCCTCTCCCTGCAGAGCTGCAGGGACACCACTGGAGTGTGTGAACCATGACTGGGCACGACACCTGGGGGCGTGGAAGCCTCACCTGCCTCGTCACCCAGCAACTCTAACCCAGAACGTGTGCCCGGGCGTGAGGTGTAAGGCGGTGTCGACCACACAGAGGATCAGGAACCACCTAACCTTTGCTGGCAGACGGCGAGCAGATGTGCACCGTGCAACAGTGACAACACCCGGGGCCCTTCACTCCTGAGCTCCTGGGGCTGAACAGGTGCTATGAGTCTGTCCCCAAGAAGCACAGCTTTGTAGGAGAGGCCCCACACAGGCAGATGACAACTGCCCAGACAGGGCAAGACGGGGGCCGGCAGCGTCCCAGTCGCAGGCGAAGGGAGCTCACCCCGTCCTGAGGGCCGACAACGCTCAGGTCTGGGGGTGGTGCCAGAGACGGCGAGCAGGGGGCGGACCGTGCAGCTCAGGGACATGTGTCTAGCATGGGAGGTCCATCAGCCCCACGGCCCACTCCAGGTAGGGCCTCTGCTTGTCCCAGCATGTTACTGGGACTTGGCACCTGGGGTCCAGAACGCTGCCTGTCTTGTAGTCATAGGAAAGAGTTACACGAAAGACAGACTCATCCCACCCAAATGCAGCAGGGCCCCCTTAGAGCTGGGCGGGCACTTTTTCTTACAGGGCCCAATAATGAACATGTCAGGCTTTGGGGGTCAAGAGCAGAACCAGGTGTATTTCACAGGTCCTCACATAAGCAAGCTCTGGTGGTGCAATGCACTGCTAACCAAAAGGTTGGCAGTTCAAACCCGCCAGGTGCTCTGTAGAAGGAAGACAGGGCAATCGACTTCCATAAAGATGCACTGCCTCGGAACCCACTGGGGGTCGCTCTAAATCAGAACCCACTCCATGGCAGTAAGTTTCGTTTGTGGTTTGGTTTATATAAACATTTAGCCACGTGAAGGCCATTCCGGGTTCGTGGCCATCACAAACAGGCGGCTGGCTGAGCTGGGGCTGGAGCAGACCCTGACTGAGGGCATCACTGGCACCGCACACTGGCACTTGTCCCTGTGCGCCACAGGCTGGGGCCTGCCTTGGGATGGTACTGACCAGAGGACGGGGCAGTGGCCTCCAGGGTGAGGCTCTGTACCTGCTTCCGGTAGGGCGTGATCACACCAATGTCGCTTGCCGACACCTGGCTTGAGACGCTGCGGGCAAGCAGGCAGCAGTAACGCATGACTTGAACAGCTTCTGCAGGGTTGAACCAGGATGGACTCCTGCCTTCCCGAGCTTCGTTGCCCTAAGTACACGGAGGAGAGAGAGAATGACACACAGCACACACACTCGGCAGACGTCTAACTCAGGGTGGGACGCGGTGATGAGACAGGCGCTGCCACCTCTCCTGCCTGCAGGGCACTACCAGATGTCCTCCCAGCACAGGAGGCAGTCTGGTCTGGAAAGCCTGAGGGATGGGGCAGTGTGGACACTAGCCTGGGGTCTGTGGTTTCCTGACTGTGGTACAAGCCCCAGTTAGGTGCCTGTCCTCAGCCCCTGCAGCCCTCAGGGTTGCTGGCTGGTGGTGAACTGGGGCTGACAGCCCCTGCACCTTGCAGAGGAAATGGCACCAAGCAGTGCCCAGGTGGGCACAGAGGCTCGCACTCATGACGGGCAGCAAGGATGTTTCCTATATGTGAAAAGAAACCAACAGTGTCCATTCTTTGCAACTGGAGGAAACAGTCTTAAAGGCAGAAATCAGGGCTTTCTGTAAATAGGGCCATGTGCACATGCCTACATATAGCTCTGTGGGGGGACCTGAGTGCTTGTGAGGGACTCGGGGGGAAGGTGCTGAGCATAATAAACCTCCTCCTTTGACCTTCAACTCCCTCCCCTGCGTCTGGGCTCCCTTTCAAAAGAAAGGCTCCCAGGTTGCTGCTGTTGTTGTTAGGTGCCGTCAAGTCACTTCCAACTCATAGCAACCCCATGCACAGCAGAACGAAACACTGCCCAATCCCGCGCCAGCTGCATGATCCTTGCTATACTTGAGTCCATTGTCGCAGCCACCATGTCAATCCATCTCGTCAAAGGCCTTCCCCTCTTTCATCGACCCTCCACCTTACCAAGCATGACATCCTTCTCCAGGGAATGGTCCCCCCTGACAACATGA
>NW_006922058.1:1416948-1418143 GCF_000298275.1 Orycteropus afer afer | reverse complement strand
CATGGATGATGCTCTTGATGTCATCCCACAATTCATCTGGTTTCCGGTCACTGGTGTTCAATGCATCAAATCTATTCTTTAGATGGTCTCTAAATTCAGAAGGGATATATTCTAGATCATATTTTGGCTCTTGTGGACTTGTTTTTATTGTCTTTAACTTCAAGTTGAACTTGCAATGAGCAGTTGATGGTCTGTTCCACAATCAGCTCCTGGCCTGGTTTTGGCTGAAGATATTGAGCTTTTCCATCGCCTCTTGCCACAAAAGTAGTCAATCCGATTCCTGTGTTTACCATCTGGTGAAGTCCATGTGTAGAGCTGCCGTTTATGTTGTTGAAAAAAGGTGTTTGCAATGAACAAGTCGCTGGTCTTGCAAAATTCTACCATGCGAGTTTCATCATTATTTCTGTCACCAAGGCCAAATTTTCCAACTATTGGTGATTCTTCTTTGTTTCCAACTTTTGCATTCCAGTCACCAGTGATAATTAACACATCCTGATTGCAAGTTTGGTCAATTTCAGACTGCAGAAGCTGATAAAAATCTTCAATTTCCTCATCTTTTGCTTTGGTGGCTGGTGCATAAAGTTGAATAATAGTCATATTAATGGGTCTTCCTTGTAGATGTATGGATATTATCTTATCACTGACGGCACTGTACTTCAGGACAGATCTTGAAACATCCTTTGTGATGATGAATGCCACACCATTCCTCTTTAAACTATCATTCCCGGCATAGTAGATCACATGGTTGTCTCATTCAAAATGGCCAAAACCAGTCTGTTTTAGCTCACTAATGCCTAGGATATCAAACTTTATGTGTTCCATTTCATTTTTTGACAACTTCCAATTTTCCTAGATTCATACTTCATACATTCCATGTTCCGACGATTAATGGATGTCTGCCACTGTTTCTCCTCAATGTGAGTGGTGCCACGTCAGCAAATGGAGGTCTCGAAAGCTTTACCTTATCCACATGAGTAGAGCTGATTTTACTCTGATGATACAGCTCTTTCTCAGTCCTACTTTGAGAGCTTTCTAAGCTAAGTGTTTCATCTTCCTCCTCTATATTGCACAATGTTTCTGGACTATTCATAAAGTTGCACAGTAATGTATCAGACAGTGTTTCTCTGCTATTCGTAAGGTTTTCCCTGGCCAATTCTTTGAGAAGTAGATGGCCTCCTCCTTCTTCCTAGTCTGT
>NW_006922058.1:1383866-1416598 GCF_000298275.1 Orycteropus afer afer | reverse complement strand
CCTCTCCTCACCTGGCTCTCTGCGGTTGACTCCTCGATCTGTTCCGGTCCCCTTTGCCTTTTCTGTGCTCTCCCTGCCTTCCTCCTTGTGGGGTGTGGTCTGGGTTTCCTCTCTTCACCTGAGTCCCTGCGGCTGACTCCTCAATCTGTTCCGGTCCCCTTTGCCTTTTCTGTCCTCTCCTTGCTTCCCGCCTCACTGCCTGTTCTTATGTCCCTGGAATCCGAATGAGAATGCTATCACTTTAAAATCCAAAATGGTTGTCAGGAGCCTTGTATAAATGTCAGTCCTGTTCACTGCATCAGAATTAGGTTCTAATCATGAGTCTGACAGGAATGCACTCTGACAAAAAAGGCTGAGGCCGGAGGCCCTGCCCCAGAACACATCTGAAAGAATGGTGTGAGGGGAGCTGACCTCGTCTGATGTCCTGAGGGGGAGAACTACTGTCAGCAACATCAACCTGAGGTTGTACCATGAGGTCGCCACCCTCCAAACTTTTCACCAATTCCTACCACAGCCCCCATCCCACGGCCTCTCTGTGCCTCTGCTGGGTTCAGTAATCCACTGTGATGGCCAGACAGAACTCTCAGAACAGACTCCTCGTGGGGTTTATCAGGGAAGCAAGGGGTCACAGCTCCAGATGAGAACAGCTCAGAACACCGTTCTCTGGTGGGACAGCCTCTCCCTGGCCCTCAGCCCTTCAGCAGGCGGCTCAGTCTGCCTGACTTGGGCAAGCATTACAAAGCTCTTGAGTTCCACCAGGAAGTGCCCAGATGCACCCCAGTCCACCAACGGCACTGCCCAACGGCACTCAGCTCTATCGCCCTGGGGGCCGGGAAGCCTGCCATGCTGTCTCCTGGTTTTGCTGCTTCTGCTGCTGTCATCTCTCTGACGCTGCTTCTTGCCAGCTTGTGGTATCTCCAGTGTTACGGTTCTCTGCTCTTGGGTCTAGAAGGTTCCCAGCACAGGGACCCCTGGTCTAAACAACACATTGTGCTTCCATCTCTTCTTGGTGGTCTCCGCTCCACCTGAGATGGCTCATTTTAAGCCTACTGGGATGGCAACTGACCAATCGCCTTGTTAGGGTTCCACACACCTTATTTGCATGGTCCCACTCCAACAAGGGTGACATGTACCTTATTATTAGCAAGCTGTCCAATCTCCTGGTAGGCCACGGCACTTCAATTGTATAGCCCACCCAGTTTGTATAGCCCACCCAGTCATTTGGTGGGAGTTCAGAGATCACAGCAAGGAAGACCCCAGAAGCACCCTATCGCACTGCAGCGTCGCGGTGGCTGTTAGCTTTTTGGACAGCGTCTCAGCAGCTAGACCATCTGTGTCAGACCCCTCCCCATGACTTCATGACCCCAGCTCCTAGATATGCGTCCTCCTGCATCCAGGATTCCCGCCCCAAAGTGTCAGCCAGCACAGGCCTGATCAATTTTGACCCTCCAACTCAAGAGCCCCTTCTCCACCCAATTCCGTTGCCTGGGACTGCCCCTCCTTATTCACGGAACACAGCCCCCAACCTATCCAGCCAACCCTCATCCTTGAGGCAGACGCATCTAAGTCATTGATGGCCCCACACCCTGTCACCTGGCCCTGCCACAAGCTTATTCCTCGTGGGCCTGACCTCTGTGACGGTGGTCACTGAGCAGCTCTCTGAGGATGTGCACCTGTACAGAGAGCCAGGCAGACACTTCCTGGGCACGCTGCTGCTGCTTGGGGGAACCCATGGAGACTTGACAGGAGATGGGCTGGGGGATGAAGGACGCCTCAGCTCCTTCTGACAGCTGGGCCACAGCTGTCTCAGGGCCTGTCTTGGGAATACCTGCAGTCCAGCTCCACCCCACAGGGACCCACTTACCCCATTACTGTGTTCCTGTTACATTAGGGACCACTCTGGGCACTGGGGATGGGCAGTGACCAAACAGGTCCTCTGGACCTACACAGGGCAGGCTGTGATATGGAGTGGTCAGGAGAGACTCCTGAGAGGGAATACCCTCTGCTGTCCAGAGAGGGAGACTGAAAGAGGTGACAGGGTGAGGTGGGCAAGAGGGACAGTCTGATCGTGGCCCTGCCAGCATTGCTGAGATGGAGAGAAGACGGGGCTGCCTTGTCCCATCTCGTCCCCAGGCCCAGGTTGGAGCCTGGTACAGATGAGGTTCCTGGAGAACATCCACTCAGTTTATCATCATGTCGGACTCCACTCTGTTCCACTCCTACGTCCTGTTGACCCCAGGGGCCCCAGATGAGCACTTTCGTTTACAACTCTGCAGTACAGTGAGCTGCCTAAAATGTTCGGCACATGCACAATGCCATTGGAGAGCCAGTCTTTTGTGAAGAAGCCTACCGTGACTTTCACTTGGAGGGCACCAGACACACAGGCCAAGCTGGGCAGTACTGCCACCTTTAAAACAATGGTCTCTGTTCACAGACAGGAAATATTCATCTTGTTTTCTGCACTCCAGCAAAGTGTTACAATTTTTCTACAGCGTTCTTGCTCAGACCTTGTTAGGTTTGCTTCTGTGTGTTAGGACAGCCTTGTGCTCCCCTAACTCCACATCCTAACTGCTTGCTGATGTAAGGGAAGCTCTGGACGGTGACCAGGGTGGGGAAGCAGGGCTGAGGAGTGCCGGCCAGCCAATGAGGTGGTGCCCCCCTGCTTAGACCATCCTGAGGCGTCTGCCTCACCACACTTTCCTTGAACCTCTGCTACCAAAAAGGGGCACACATAGCACCCCTGCAACGCACCTCCCCCACAGCAGCCAGTCCGGTGACCACACCTGACCAGCATGCACTGTAGCAGTCCCGTGTGTATCTGGTGGTCACCAGGCAGCTGATGCGGGTACCTGGGCTCCCGCTCCCTGATGGCTGGTCTGCAGAGAAGAGGCACACACAGTCCAGGGACGCTCTGAAAGCAGCATTTCTGGCCCTCAAGTCCAAATGCTGTCTCATCTCAGAACAATAACTTGTGCCCTTGTCTTGGGGGTGGTTAACATAAACCCTGATTTCTGGGTCTACAGCCCAAGTCTTCCTGGGCTCTGCTTCACCGTGCTGAGCCCTGCAACTCTGCTCACTACCAGGCACCCATGCAGCCCACTGGGGACCTCACTCATGAGACCGTGGAGGGGCCTGGCCAGCAGCACACGTCCTTGGAGGAGGTGCCCTGGCAGGTGACGGCCCACACCCACTGGGGTTCTACCTCTCTGTGAGTTCTCAAAGGAGGGGCCCCGGTTAGCTGGGCCTGGCTGGTGACAGTGCCCACTCCCCTGACTCCTCCAGCTGGCACTCTGACTCTTGAAAAGTGACCAGGACAGTGGGGCTGTGTGCTCCTGGTGGCTTCCTGATGCACAGCCTTCTGTCCCCTTTGCGTCCACTCCCTGTGGCCAGTCTGGCCAGACCATGCCTCTTCCTCCTGTCTGTCTGTCTCAGGAGGAAGCCCTCTGTGCCTGCCTGCTACTGACATCTACCCATAGCAGTCAGCATCATGGGCCATGGGGCCCAGGGGGCCTGTGTCTCCCTTTCTCATGGTTTTTACTCTTGGGGACTAGCAGTGGTCCCCTACATTCATAAGCCAACTCTTGCTATGGGTGTTCTCTGCTGGCCTGTCATGCTCACGCATGGACCTACCCTGATCCCGTGGAAGATAAGCGGGAAGTCCTTCTTGGGCAGCTTCTCCCAGCCCAGTAGAGCGGTCGCCACGGCGGGATCTGCACAGACTTCCAGCTCCTTGTGGTAGAAGAGTCGGGATGGCAGAGCGAGCAGAGCTGAGTGGGACCTGTAGTTCTTCACGAGCTTGGTGACCTATGGGGACATGTGGTTCACCAGGGTAGACCACGCACAGATGCATGCAGAGTCTGGTGCAGGAAGAGAGGGACTCTGCTCGCTTCTCGCTCGGTGCACAGCCCAACGGCCAGGCAATGGTTCCCCTGGGTATACACTCACTCCCACTTTGTGGGCTAGAACCCCCCACCGCCAAGCAGCCAGAGGGCCATGTGGACACTCGTGGGGCTCACATCTCCTGTGGGCCTCGCACCTACGACTGGCAGGCCCTCTGTGCCTTGTCAGCTTGGAAGCCCTGTCCCTGTGCCTGACACAGCCTGTCCATGCAGCCTCTGTCCCACTTCATGTATACAGTGGGACAAAGGGCTCAGGCTAGAAATCAGGAACAGGTTCTAGGCTGGTCACCTGGCCCAACATTTTCTGTTTAGCACCAATACTATTAACATGAGCTCAGACGGAAATAGGTTTCTTGTGTTGTAGGAGGATGGAAAACGGCTCCGCCTGACTCACTTGTTAGAGGCTGAGCATGGAGATTCAGGATCTTCAACCCTTGTATGCAGGGACACCCTGCACATCAGACCCCAAGCCCCTTCCCTGGAGCAAGATCCTGGGCAGCAGAGCCCCAGCCTGCCGCCCCCTCAGCAGGTATTCTCTCTTGTAGGTAAGTTACAAAACTGTCTCTCACCTTCCTCCATCACACAGCAACCCTGAGACCAGATCCAGAGTCTTGGCTCCAGTGGCAGACTGCCCAGAACACCTGGGCGCCGCCAGCACGGGAAAAGGAGCCCAGCCAAGGCGCGTGCCGCCCCCTACATCCCCCCAGAGCGCCTTCTCTGTGGAATGTGAACTCCCCACATCCTGCAGAGGCCCTTCCCCATGGGGCGTGAGAACGGAGGTGCCTCTGGGGGCAAAACGCTTGGACCACGGTATGGGCCACGGAGCAGCTCTGTGTTGGTGATCAGTGTGGTGTGACAGCAGGAAAGCTCACCAGCAGGGGGTTGTAGGCGCCACAAGCACCAAAGGCATCCTCGTCTCTCAGGTACGCCGGCCGCGACATCAGCCTCTCCAGCATGGACACATTCAGCCCGTAGGCCATGGCCAGTCGGGACTTGATGACTGGCCCCAGCTGCATGGGGTCCCCAGCTAGCACGATCTGTGGACACAGCATGGGGTGGGGTGAGGCCGTTGGCAGCACCTAGCTTGGCCCATGACACAGAAAGACATGGGCCAGGAAGGAGGCAAGGTGCTCCATGAAAGGAGAATGGAAGGTCCCGGGCTGAGGGTGAGGGCTGAGGTGGCCCTGTGAGGAAAACAGACCGCTGGCTAAAAGATGAGGTGAGGGCTGGGGGACCCCAGTTGGCTGCCGACATAAGGAGGCCATGGCTGGGCCAGGGCAGCATCTGCTAACACAGACAAGAAACAGTTGACACACAGGACCACTGGGCTCTCCCTCCGGCCTCCTGTGAGCTAGGTTCCAACCCCACTAGCCTCTTAGGGGCCCCGGCCCTCCCTCAGTGCTTTGCTAGTGCCTCCCTCCTGGGGCAGTTCTGGCACCAGGGCCCCACGCTGACAGCAACTCTGTATCTACCTCTCACCTGATGGCTATCCATGTCTGAGGCCCCTCTCCTCCCAGGGCCTCCACATGGACTCTGCCCCTGGGGTGGCCTCAGCAGCCCAGATGAGACAAGGGGTTTAAACTTGGGCTGTAGTCTGTTGACGGGACTCAGAGCAGATGCCAAGTGGCAGCCCCAGCCTACTGCTGTTGAGGGTGTGATGGCAGGAGACTGATAGCCTGTGTCACTCCTGGGCTGGGAGACCCTGAGGGGACGGGCCAGTAGACCCTGAGCGGAGGGCAGCTGTGACAGCAGTGGGGTCTGCTCTTGATAGGGACTGAGAGCCCACCTTCCCGGCAGGGCACCCTCCCACTGTGCATCCACTGTCAGTCCCACTGTGCTGGCCACAGGTCCCAGGACTGCTGCTCTCACAGGACCCAACAGCCAGAACCTCACTCCAGTTTTGTGAGTGAAGCTAGCGAAGCACCCTGTTCCTCCTGGTCTGTGACTGAACAAGGACCCTAGGTCCCCAGCTTGCTCGTGCACTGGTGGCACTACACAGAGACTGAGCCAGGCCTCGTCCCTGCAGGGAAGACAACAGACACCAAACACCACAAGAGCCATACCTGGCCGCTGACTTCCGAGATGAGCCCCAGAGGGATCAGGCATTCGGGCTCACTTGCCTGTCCTGCCTCGTCCACAAACACGTGTGTAAAATGCCCGACCCTACGGCCAAAGATGTTCTCAATGAGACAGCAGCTGCATTATCCCAGCCTCCCACCCCTGCCCCCAGGTCCTGCCCCCGGCCCCTAGGTCCTGTCTTCCTTGTCCCCCCAGGTCCCGTCCTGTAGTCCTGACCCCCAGGTCCCGCCCTCTACTCCTGCCCCCGCCCCCAGCTCCATCCCCTGCCCTCCGTGTCCCGCCCCCCTATGCCCCTCAGGTCCCACAGGCCCACCCCCGCTCCTCTGATCACTCTAGCCTGCCCCTGAAGCTCCAGGAGGACAGAGCCCGCTGTGAGGCCTGTGGCTCTGCTCACCTCAACCCTATCTGGTAGAAGAGCCCGGCGCTGCTGCAGGTGGTGATCACCAGCCTGAAGCGTGAAGCCTTCCAGATGTCTTCCCCGTCTCTGCAGTAAGGTCTGATGGCGTCGATGATTGTCTGTGGAGAGGCACCCACCGACACCGAATGGCAGACCGCCCCGCTGCTGCCGTCCTAGTGACGACTGAACAGTGATTCAGGGTTGGCGTCTCTGAGGGAGACATCCGGTGGTTTCCCATGATTCAAAGGCCGCACGTGGGACCCTGCAGACCCACCTCAGATAGTTTCCTTGATACCTTCTCCGGAGCCCAGTTCCTTTTTGCAGCAATACCCGCCCTTGAGAGTAAATCAAGACCCTTCCATATTTCTAAAGGGACACTAACAACCAAACCAATGAAACAGACAGGAAGAGTTGATGCCCTGGGGCCAGTGAAGAGGGTGTCCGGGGTGACATGAGGATCCACTGGGGGTTCTGCTGCTCACAGAGGAGGCGTGATATGTAAGCTAACACCAAGGAGGGAAACACTACCACCAGCAGCGCGTCTGTCTGTCCAACCATCCAGCACAGTAAGGGCCCTGCAGTCACTCACCTCCTGGAACCTGCAGGTGGCGTTCACGCGGACTGTGGTACCAGGCCGCAGCATCTGGCTCTCATGCAGCCGCAAGCACACCAGGTCTGCCGCACTGTTGGAGGGGGCGCAGACCAAGATGCGACTGTCGGGCAAAGCGTGGTACACCTGCACCGCAGACAGATAGGGCTGTGAACCCCAGCTGCCAAACAGCCCGAGGTTGGCTGACCCATGCTGCATGCACCCTGTCCACAGCCCTGTGTGGCAGGCTCACGTGCCAACCACTCAGCTGAGACACCAACAGCTGCAACGTGGAGAGTGTCTGCCCCATCGCCCGTGCCAACAAGACACAGGCAAGGTGGCAGAGTGAGTCGGACGTGCCCTCATGTGCACAGGCGCAGTGCTGCACTGGGAGCTCAGTGAATGTGTGCCGATCTAACCCAGAAGCCGACTCACCCACGACCTTCCTACGTCCAGTAAAGTATAAACAGAATGTGTGCAGAATGGCCGTGTCAAGGTGCTGTCTTTCCTGCAGCAAAATCACCGTGTGACTGCTCTAGTTCTGAAACCCCAGATTCCCGCGCATCTGAGCCCCGGGAACAGCTCTGCAGAACACCCCATTTTTGCAGACACTGCCCTAAGGCAACCTGACCACTCTCCAGCACTTCCTGACAGCGCAACCTGACCCGTGGGTGACGAACGTGCACTAGCCACAGTGGCACCAGCACCGTCTGGTCGGTGAGTGCTAGCGTATCACCTGCAGGACAGCCTCGATGATGGTCACCGTCTTTCCGGTCCCAGGGGGCCCGAAGAGGACGTACGGGAGCGGGCGGCAGTCCCCGCTAAGGATCCGCTTGACTGCTAACTTCTGATTTTCATTCAGCGCTGGGTTGAAAAAGCCCTTCTCTCCTGCTGTCAGGGCCTGAGCCTCAGTGACTGCATGGCAAGCGGAGAGACACACTGTCACCTATGTGTGGCGCCGACAGTACAGGCAGCTTACAGGATACACCACAACCAAACGTGGATGGAAATGCTCCTTTGTAACCACTGACAAGAGCAGGTGGCAAACTCCCCACACCAACTTGTCTGGGCTTTGTTCTGCAGAGCTGGGAAGGGTCGCCCACTTTTTTGAGGAATGACAGCTGTTAGCTCACCCTTCTCGCAAAGCAGAACCACCGGAAACCCTAATGATGTGACCTGCCCATCTCCTCAGCAGCCCGTCAGCCCTGAGGCAAGGCCCATCTGCAGTCAGAGAGCTATGGCGGTGGCTTTGCTGGGTTCGTTCAGACAGAACAACCCCCCTTTGTGGGCAACAGCCATGGGGACCACACCCTTCCAGCCCTTTTCCACAGAATGGGGGCCTTGCCAGGTGCCAGTGGTGACCCCACTCTCCTGGCCATCCTCCTCCCAGCCCTCCAAACTGCTCTCAGCTTACTCTGCTCAGTCATGAAGGCCATGGTCTCCAGCACATCCTTGGCACCAACCTGCCTCTTTGTGACAGGTTTCCTTTGGTTCTTCCCAGTTTTCCTGTTCTAGAAATAATCACGGAGAAATGGCTTTTTAGGAAAAAACACAGCTTAGAAAGAGCAATTCTGTGATTACACCAGCTCCATTCCAGGAGCAAGATGCCTGCCCGTGCTCTGCCTGTTCTCCCAAACAGCCTCTAGAGCTCACAAGTGAGGTCGCATGAAACACGATGAAAACAGGACCGCTGCTGGGCTCAGAAAGGTTAGTTTCCCTTCTGGGTTCTTTAAAAAACCAGATTTGAGTTGCCTAATTTTGTGAAGAAGGAAACTGGAAACCAAATCATAGGCCTCCGTCTCATTTGATGAAAACACCCCTCATCTTGACGTTTCCCCTGCCTGCCAGGCTCTGCTCCTGGCGTGTGGGTGAGGGGCGCCGGGCCTGGCTCTCCTGGCCTGGTTCTCAGCCATGCCTGCCCTTCAGAGGCAGTGGCCTGCTCCACACAGCCCCTCCGGGCCTTTTGGGGAGCTGGCTGCCGCTTTGTCCATGAGGTACATGACTGGGCACCAGTGGACGTGCCCTGTGTCCTGTTGACAGTGCTGCAGGTCATGGCTGGCCGCCTCCCTGCAGCCAGTGGCTGGGTTTGCTCACAGTACCCATGTCTGAAAGTGCTGCCACGCTGTTCTAACAAGATCCAGGAAGGCCATCTGCATGCTCCCTCCCAGCCTTCCCAGGTGCGGGTGTCCCCAAGTCTCCACCTCCAATGTTAATAACTCGGCCTGAGAAAGTCAGTTCCCCTTCCAATGGGCACTGACAGCCAGCCAGCCTCCCACACAGTCACTACAGCTATTCTGGTTCATTTCAGTACTCCATGAAGCTCCTAATCCACCTGCGATCATTTCCCTTAGGCCTGAAGGACTGTGTAGTAGTTTCCGGTTGCTGGTGACTAGCTCTTCTGGCTCTCCTATGTCTGAAGTAGCTCTATTTCACCTTCATCTCTCCTCTCATGATTTAAGGAGGTGAAATTCATGTCACACGAGGTCACCTGTGTCACAGTGACCCACACAGTGGCATGAAGGCCATTTGTGGTGCTGGGCCACCACCTCCCCGATCCAGTTCCGGGACACCTCCACCCTCCAACTTGACCTGCAGCCTCTAAGCAGCTCTCCCCATTTCACCCACACCAGCCCCTGGCACCTACCAACCTGTGTGCTGTCTCTCTGGATGAGTCTGTTCTAGATAGCGCAGGTAAATGGAGTTACACAGCGCTTGTCCTTCTGTGTCAGACCTACTTCACTCAGCAAGGAGTTTTCAGGAGTCATCCAAGCTGTGGCTGACCAGCACTCTGCTCCGACCTGCAGCTGAACGACAGCCCGCTGTGGGGATGGCCCACATGGTGCTGAGCCCTCAGGACAATGAGGGTGAGCGCTGCTGTGGACTTTTGTCTCCACGGCTCCTGGGCGCACACCCAGCACAGCTGCTGACTCATGGGGTTGTGGTGTTTCACTTTTTGAGCAGCTCCAAATGCTGCCACCACGGCCATGCCATTTCACACTCCTGCCAGCAACAGGGGGGAGTCCCTGTCTTTTCACAGCCTCACCAATACCAGCTCCTGTCCATGTTTTGAGGACCCCCCTGGTTGGTGTGACGTGGAACCTCACTGGGGTCTCACTTTGCCTTCCCGTGATGATTATTTCTAGAACAGGAAAACTGGGAAGAACCAAAGCATCAAGCACCTTCTCAGGGGTCTCTTGGCCTTTTCACCTTTGTTTTTGAAAACAGAAAACGTTCACTAGGTCCATCCCTCTAGGTTGAGGCTTCTCCCTCGTGTTAAAGACTTGGGCTTGCTGTCTGGTCTGCTCTTTGATGAGAAGTCTGCTGCCTGTATCTCCATTCCCAAGTACACCATAAGCCCTTTTCTTTGAAGATTTCCTTTTTTCCAGCTGTAGGGAATCTGATTGTCATGTGCTTTGGGACAGTTAGCCTCATGTTTACTGTACTCCGGAGTTCTCGGTCTTTCTGGGTATGAGGCTTTATGAGCATCAAATTTTGAAAAATTCCAGCCATTTATTATCTTAAAAATATTTTAATGAGAAGCAGGCTTTATCTTGTAGGTAAGTTTTAGGCTCAAACCTCAAATCTCAAACTAGAAAACCAGGCAAGGTGCCCAGTCCCTGGGTGCTGCTGTGCCCACATCCCTTTTCTGAAGGCGTTCCCACCCCTGAACTCTAATGACACATATGTCAGGTGCTTGAAGCTGTCCCACGAGTCAACACGGGACCCTCTATGCCTTGTTCTCTCACCTCCTCTTTCTGTTTCACCTTGGACAGTCTCCCCTGCCAGGTCTTCAAGTTCACCACCTGTTCCTTCTCTGGCACCTCAGCTATTGTGACTTCTGGGCACAGAGGGTGCAGTAAACGTTGATTTTTCCTCCCCAGAGGACAGTCCGTGTCTCTCACGTCTCCACATCACATGCTCAAGCGTGTCTCCACGTTCTTAGACATGTGGAAGACACTCTAGAACTGTCTCCACAGACTGGTTGGCCAAGTTTTAGTTGACTTTCTCCTGACAGATCTCATCTGTCAGTTTCTTTGACTTCTGACTGGATGACACTGAACTTCAGACCTAGTTGGGTGCCGATCTTTCCTACCACTATTCCTGACCTGTTTCTTGGGATACAGTGAAATCCCCTGGAAACTGCCTGACACATCGGAGGTCTTGCTTCCCCCACACTGAGGGCATGCCCCTGAGCTTCCCCCACACTCAGGGGGGCCCCTCAGCACCCTGTGAACACGAGGGACTCCCCGCACTGAGGAGAGGTCCCTGAGCACCCTGTGAATACAAGGGAGCCCCCGCACTGAGGGGACACCCCTGAGCACCCTGTGATCATGAGGGATCCCCCACACTGAGGGGGTACCCCCGACAAACCCATATACCCTGTGAACACAAGGGATCCCCTGCACTGAGGGGGTGCCCCTGAGCAACCCACATATACCCTGTGAACATGAAGGATCTCCCACACTGAGGGGATACCCCTGAGTCTTGCCCCTGTGGCCCTGGAACTAGGAGGGTCTCTGGCTCTGGCTGCAGCAACAGAAGCTATCCCTGACATCATGTGAATGCACAGCATGACTCTCTGCTCCTTCCCAGTGGTCTTACTCACACATGCATGCTGGTCAGCACTCAGTTCTGAGAACCTAGGAGACCTCTGTGGCCCCCAAAGGTCTCTCTGGCCTCTGCCCTGTGCACTCTGGGTCCCTTGTCCCCTATACTTCCAAGTCTTGTCCCCTCAACTCAAGTGCCCCATGGGCTCTGCCTGGCTCCATACCCCTTGCTGGCCTGGAAACCCACCCAAGCCTGTAAGGTGGGCAGTCAGAGGGGTCACACATGTACTCTCCCTGGGGGCGCTGTCCTAGGATGTCTACTGTGTCTTCTGTCTGGTTTCAGGGTTTCAGGAGGAAATCAAGCCTGACACGGTGACTCCATCCTGGCAGAAGTGGAGACACCCCTGAGCTTTAGTGCAACTTTGTGAATCCGTATGAAGACAGGGTCTGCACGTACAGTCATGGTGGTACAGCCAGTCAGGGATGGGCCCTGAACGGCACCCCACTTCTTGCCCCACCAGTGTCCGAGCCCCTGAAGTTGACCAAGGTGATGACGCAGGGAGAGCTCTGCAGATGGCAGTGATCTGCGCCCCGTGAAGACATGTTTCTGTTTCCAGAGCAAAACAGAGACCAGATCCACAGCAGGAGATTTAATGACGACCTGCTGTCTCTTTCAAGGTGCTTCTCATGGTTGTGCAGTCATTCTAACATGGTCATGCTGGCAGTGGCCAGAGATGGCTGGTCCTCAGTGTGAAAATTACACCCATCGTACGCTTAAATGTGCTCACGAGAGCAAACCCAAATGGCACGGGAGGGTGGTGGTGAACCCCTCCAGGTACAGATTGTTTTTCTCTGGAAGCGCTATGATGAAATCAGTGCTGTGTGTTTTATAAGCTGCACTGAGAGTCCACATGACACACAGCGCAGGACGAGCGTGACGTCAGTCTTCACGGAGCAACTGGGCTGTCGCCACGAGAAAACCAACACTCTGCAACAGCCCCAAAGGCAGACACGCTAACGATGGGGTGGGGCACACCTGCAGCTGCTCTCTGTGACACACAGGTGTGCCTCGGCTGAGTGAGCACAGAGAGTCACTCACCTTCTACTTCACCCCCCCCCCAGGTGCTGCCATGGAGCAGACTGACTCACAGGGACACCGCGCTTGTCAGAGTACAGTGGGGCTCTAGCGCACGATTCTGCTTTTTCCCACTTACTATACTGTAGCCATCTTGGCCCTCGTGTAACCGTATGTGAACGTCCCACTACCAGTTAGTCGTATTTAACTAAAATTCTGGATCACTCATGACCACACTTCCCCAATGCTCCGGCAACTTGAGAGGCAGTGCACAAAGAAACATGCACAACATCATTCCTTTAAAATACAAAAGAATGAACCTGCTACCTTGGCGGCGGGCTGCTCCTCATTTTTGGGATTTGGTACCGGGCTCCAGTTCTTTGTAACTTGGGGAGACTGTAAAATGACTTCTTCTGGAAATAACACTTTCAAAACAAGAAGAAAAGGTAAGGGGGTGGTTGTGACTGAAAACTTGACAAAAGACAAACCAAGGCGGCCTCCCTGTGTATGCCAACCCCATTCAGGTTCTTCATCTCGGGTCCGTGCCCACCCTTTCTGTCCCGCTGTACTGCTTTGAATTGTAGTGTAACACACGTGCCACGGGTTCTTTGCAGCATAGCCGTGAACTTGTCCACCCCCAGCACAGCATGTGCTGTACTGAGAGGGGAAACTAGAGTGCAGTGAGTGCACTGTCCCTTATTTCAGCCGTCTTTATATGGTTCCAACAGGTGAGAGCACTAGCTTTCCCCAAGAGAAAGTAAAAATGTAGACATCACAGTTCTGCTAATACATGACTGAAGAGACTGTACTTTTACACAACATCTGACATGAAGCCTACAGAACACCCTAGGATGAGGTAACACTAGCTCCCACAGGGGTAATACCTTTGACCCCTAAATGGAAGACCTGCTGCAGTGCAAAGTGGCATCGTCTGCTTGTAGTCCTGCCAAAAAAACACAGCACAAAATCATCTTACCTTCAGAGGCCTTATGACAAGCATGCGGACAGGAGCCTGATCACACAATCCAAGTCAGTAAACTAGTGTGACCTTGACAAATAGGCACAGGAAGGGCCACAGCACAGTTCTGAGGGTCTCAGGGGTCCCACTGGAAAAGCTCAAGGACAGGACCCACTTTACTGTACATGTCCACATACAACATCAGAAAATCAGGAGTGTGTGTTCAGAACAGAAATATCCCAGGTTTCAGAAAAGCAGGGATTCCTTTCTTCTTGGGAACATTTCTGTTTTAATGTATAAAGTTGATGAGCAAATAATGTGAAAATACAGTCTCTGAAGGTTTAGAGAAATAGTGGCACTACTGTGTCAAGTGAAAATTCTGATCACAGAGGTGTCCCTTGCAATTCACGGAAAACAGCAGCAAGAACAAACACTGGGGACCAGAGCTCCTTCGTCACTGAGACAGGATGGCAGATCTGCAATGCACACACAGAGGAGCGTCCACCATGTGGAGACAAGTCTGGCTGCGAACCAGCAAAGACACGGGAGGGATACTCACCTGCTCAGAACTTGGGCCAGATACAGACTGCTGGCAAATCCAGCTGGGGGCCTGACCGCTCCTCAGTTGGACACAAGGGGGCACAGCCATGGCTCCAAGGTCCCCCCAGGACCCTGTTCCTCACAGTCCAGGTCTGTGTGTCCATGTGAAGCCACATAACCATGTGCACAGGGCATCTGAGAAGTCCGTCAGCATCTCCAGGCCTGAGCCAGAAGAGACCTTTCCCAAGGGGTTTTGCGGCGCTGAAGCTGTCGGCAGCCCCGTCTGTCCCCCCAACATAACCTGCAGCAGATGGCTGCCTGGGACACAGTGTGCCCATTCAAAGGTGAACAGCAACAGAACTAGCTCCCCCAGGACTTACCAGCAAAATGGCCTCAAAGGGCCTTCATATTGATTGGTCAGTCAGTCAGTCAGTCAGTCAAAAACTGACAGTGTTGTCTTTAAGTTTGGCCCTTTCCAATCCGGAGATGCCCACAGTTGCACTCAAACCCTTTGGAAATGGACAACACAATGCTACGTAAACTCTCTCCCCATGGAGAGAAAGGGGGAATGTTTTAGTAGTCTTTTCAAAGATACTGTAACAAAGGCCCCAACAATGTGACAGAGGTAGCACAAAACAGCAAACAGGCAGTCCCATCAGCCTGCCCACCACCATCCTGCTTCCTGATGGTGACAAAAACCTGAACAAAATGTTAGCCAGTAAATCCTAGAAGCCATGAAAGGAGAAATTCACCCAAATCAGAAACATCCTGGTTTCCACCAGGGAATCAAGAAAGGCTTGACAGACAGGCACCCAGTTTAGATGCTCCATCCCATTGAGAGCTGGAAGGAAAAGGAAATCTATGTGAATGCCAAAAAGGCAGCGGATGACTATCATACAACAGACCCCAGCGAGTGATCCGAAAGACAGCAAGGACTACGCGGGATGGCTACCGTACAACAGACCCCAGCGAGTGGTCCGAAAGACAGCAAGGACTATGAGGACTACGTGGGATGACTACTGTACAACAGACACTAGTAAGTCATCCGAAAGACAGCAAAGACTACGATGGCAGAACACTGGCAGTATTTCTAGTAAACAAAGGAAGAAGACAAGCGACAGAAAACCATGAGAAAAAAAACAGAAGACGACATGGGAAACTAACATGATGACAAACAATTCCAGAGGAGGAAAAACAGAAAGAAATTAAAATGTCCTCAATTAGTTTCCCAGTAGGAAAGTCAATATAGAAAAGATGCCAGTCTTTCCTACATTTCAGCATCACTGACAAAGACAGAAGAGTATCTATTGTTTCACGTTTGTGATGGCAAAAACCTGAGAAGCTAAATGTCCAGCAACAGAGGGCTGGTGACAAACTTGGGAGTAACTTCCGTTCCACACTAAACTCCTACCATCAGAAAAGGCCTCAAGGCAATGATCGCTACTTCTGCTAGAAAAATAAAAGCAAATGGAAGCCACAGGATACAGGAGAGGAAATAATAAAAGACTGAAACAAAACCCGATAAAACAGGGAGAGAGACACTAGAGAGCATCAATGAAGCCCAAGGTGGATTCTCTGAGAAGTTCAGCAAACTTGGTGATGGGGGTGGGGGGCCAACACATGACGGCGATCAGAAGGAGTGGTGACATCACCAGTCTACAGAAAGCGTAACAAGGAAATACTATGAACACCCCTGTACAACTTAAGACACCTTGGATGAAACACATGTTCCTTAGAAGACACACACTACCCAAGTATAATCAGTAAGAAACTGAAAGTCTAAGTAGTCCTTTATCTGGGAAAGAAACTGACTCTAGACTTAAAAACCTGGCCACACCAATTCATGTGGGGACTTGTAGTCCAAAGTCAATACTCTGGATTTCAGACTATGCAAAATGAGAAGGAATTTTAGGATTTCAGGGAGGGGAAGAACACTACCTAATCTGTTTTAAAAAGGGCCCTTCTTCAGGGAAGAGATAACTATGGGGAAGAAAAAGGAAGAGAGCTGTTACACTGTGGGTAATTGCAGTCAATATCGTAAGACAAAATGTGTATAAACTGCTGTATGGAAAATGAATTTGCTCTGTAAACTTCCACTCAAATCACAATAAAAATTAACAAAACAAAACAAAACAAAAGAACCTGGCCCCAGAGACTTTTAGTCCCCAAGGGCCTCACTGGTGAAGTCTGTCCAACATTTTAGGAAGAAGGGATACCAAGTCTACACAGATGCTCCCAGAACGTGGAAGAAAGGGCACTGCCCAGTTAACTCAGAGCCAGCACTGCCCTGCTACCCAAATCAGCAAGACACGTCAAGAAAGCTACACCAATGTACCTCAGGAATGTGAACCAAGAAGTTCCACAATTTCAGCAACTCAAATCTAACACAGCATAAAAGAAAATGATATCACGACTGCTAAACAGGCATGGAGGTGGCATCTTCTGACCTCTAACTACACAAGAGGAGGACAGAATCACTACCAGCAGCCCAAGCCTGTTCTCAGGAGGCCAGACATGCTGCCAGCCTCCAGCTCTCTTTCCGACCTTGACAGCAATTGCCCCTGCTGTGGCACCCAGCACCTCTCTGCTGGGTTGGATAATTCGCTGCAGTGGCCACACACAACTCACAGATTATGAGGTTTCTTAGGGAAGCAACAGGCTACAATTCAAGTTTAGAACGCACTCATCATACAGTTCTTCAATCAGAACAATCTTCCCTCTCCTGTGCTCTTAGACACGCCTCCCTGGCCCTTGGCCTCTCGGCCTGGCCTCTGCGGGCCAGATAAGTCTGCTGCACTCATCATACAGTTCTTCAATTGGAACAGTCTTCCCTCTCCTGTGCCCTTAGACATGCCTCTCTGGCCCTTGGCCTCTCGGCCTGGCCTCTGCGGGCCAGATAAGCTTGCCCCTCGATTCCACTGCCACTGTCTCTCAGCCAGGCGTCTCTCTCTCTCAGCAGCACATCTCTCTCAGCTGACAGTCAGCTTTCTTCTGCCTCTAGGAGGGCTCATTTTGAGCTTGGCAGAGTGGCAAAACCAACCAATCCCAACACCAGAATTTTACACACCTGAGAGAGTTAACGTCCCCAGAAGATTACTTCCTGCCGCCCCAGGTGGATGACTTCAACTCACAGCTACTCAGTTGCTCACGGCAAAGTGAGAGTTAGAAAGATTATGACCAGAAAAGCTGTATCATGTAATTTACTACACCGCAATGACCAAGTGGGGCTTATCCTAGGAAGAGAAAATTACTGTACATTATAAAATCAGCCAAAGTGGTCAACTTTATCAATGGATTAAAAATAGAAAAGGGAAACCACGCAGCCATCTCACTTGACAGAGAAAGCATCTGACAAAACCCCACACCATTCCTGACTAACTCTCAGCAACCTGGGGTCTCTTCACTCGATGGAAGCAACCACAAAGACCTACGGCTATGGACTCAACAACACAAGGCTGAAGGCTTTGCCCTGAAGATCAGAAACAAGGTGGCTGTGTCATTGAGTTTCAGTCCAGAGAGATCTAGAGGTCCTGTCAGTGAGTAAGGCAGTAAAAATGAAATCAATGCATCCAGAAACAAAGGAAGAAGTGAAAGTGTCTTTATTCAAATATGTGATTGTATATGGAGAAAATCCTAGATAATCTCTAAAAAAAGCTATTAGAACTATTGAGTGAGCTTAGCAAGCTTATGTGATATGAGATTAATACATAAAAACTGACGTGTTTATATATACTAGCAACAAGCAATTGGATTTTAAATGAAAAATTACTGCTTACAATAGTGTTAAAAGTTTTAACAGGGATATAACCCTGACAAAGGATGTATGAGACCGGGAACCCTGGAAAGTACAAAACACTGCTAACAGAGACGGAAAACTGACCTACTGAAACAGAGACTCAGACCATGTTCAAGGGTCGGAGACTCACTACTGTTAAAATGCTGATTTTCTCTAAATCGGTCTATAGATCAGTGCAATCCCAATCAAAATCCCAATGGTCTTTTTGTAGAAATTGCCAGCCAGAGTCTAAAATCCACATGGGAATACAAACGGCCTGAAATAGCTCAAACAACACTGAAAAAGAACCAAGTTGGAGGCCTGATACTACCTGACTTCAAGACTTATTAAAAAAAATACATAACCAAGATGAACTGATGCCGACATCTCAACAGAACAACAGAGAATTCAGAACTGGATCCACATGTGCCCAAGTGGCTTCAACATAAGTACTACAGAAAGGGTGATCCTGTGAACAAATGGTGCTGGGAAAACTCGATACACATATAAGAAAATAATCTCCATCTATACTTGAATAACGTGCAAAACTTACTCGTAACTGATCACAGCCCTCAAAGTAAAATGCAAAGCTGTGAAATTTCTAGAAGGAGGCACAGGACAAAGTATTTGTGATCTTGAGTTAGATAAGAATTTCTTATCTATGTCACCAAAAATCTGAACTTACATCCCTCACCCACTGCCGTGGAATGGATTCCAGCTCACAGCACCCCTGGAAGACAGAGTAGAACTGCCCCATAGGTTCTCCAAGGCTGTCAATCTTTCAGACTGCCTCATCATTCTCCCATGGAGTGGCTGGTAGGTTCAAACCACTGACCACTGGTTAGCAGGCCTATGCTTTAACCCCAGCACCACCAGAGCTCCTTAGCTATACACTGTTGCTGTTGTTGTTAGGTGCTGTCGAGTCAGCTGTGACTCATAGTGATGCTATGTACAACAGAACGAGACGCTGCCTGGTCCTGCACCAGCCTTGTAATCCTTGCTACAGTTGAGCCCATTGCTGTAGTTACTACGTCAATCCATCTTGCTGAGCATCTCCCCCTTTTTCACTGACCCTCTACTTTACCAAGCATGATATCCTTCTGACAATATGACCAAAATAGGTGAGATGAGGTGTAGCCATTCTCACTCCCAAGGAGTATTGGGGCTGCACTTCTTCCAGGACAGATTTAGTCATTCTTCGGGCAGTCCATGGTACTTCCAATATTCTTTGCCAACACCACAACTCAAAAGCATCACCTCTTCTTTGGTCTTCCTCATGCACTGTCCAGCTTTCACATGTATATGAAGTGATTGAAAATACTCTAGCTTGGGTTAGGCACACCTTAGTCTTCAGGGATATCTTTGCTCTTAAACGCTATAATAGAGGTCTTTTGAAGCAGATTTGCCCAGTGCAATATAACGTCTGATTTCCTGACTGCTGCTTCCATGGCTGTTGATTATGCAACCAAGTAATAAGAAGTCTTTGACAAATTCAATCTTTTTCTCCATTTATCGTGATGCTGCTCACTGGTCCAGTTGTGAGGATTTTTGTTTTCTTTATGTTGAGGTGTAATCCACACTGCAGACTGTAGTCTTTGACCTTCATCAGTAAGTGCTTCAAGTCATCTTTACTTTCAGCAAGCAAGGTTGTGTCATCTGCATATCGTAGTTTGTTAATGAGTCTTCCTCCAATCCTGATGCCACATTCTTCTTCATACAGTCCAGCTTCTCAGATTATTTGCTCAGCATACAGATTTAGTAAGTATGTTGAAAGGATACAACCCTGACACACTCCCATCCTGATTTTAAACCATGCAGTAAGTATATCCTTGTTCTGTTTGAAGGACAGCCTCCTGATCTATGTACAGGTTCCTCATGAGCACAATGAAGTGCTCTGGAATTCCCATTCTTCTCAGTGTCATCCAGAATTTGTTATGAGCCACACAGCCAAATGCTTTTGTGAAGTCAATAAAACATAAGTGAACATCTTTCTGGTATTGTTTGCTTTCAACCAAGATCCACCTGACATCAGTAATGATATTCGTCATTCCATGTCCTCTTTTGAATCCACCCTGCATTTCTGGAAGTTCCCTGTCAATATATTGCTGTTTTTGAATTATCTTCAGCAAGATTTTACTTGAGTGTGATATTAATGATAGATACTGTTTGATAATTTCCACACTCTTTGGGATCACCTTTCTTTGGAATGGGTACAAATATGGATCTCTTCTAGTCAGTTGGCCAGGTAGCTGTCTTCCAAATCTCTTGGCATATCTGAGTGAGTGCCTCCAGCGGGGCATCCATTTGTTGAAACATCTCAAAGGGTATTCTGTCAATTCCTGGAGCCTTGTTTTTTTTCACCAATTCCTTCAGTGCAGCTTCAACTTCTTCCTTTGATTCCATTGGTTCTTGATCATATGCCACTTCCTGAAATGGATGAACATTGGCCAATTCTTTTTGGTATAGTGACTCTGTGTATTCCTTCCATCTTCTTTTGATACTTCCGGCATCATTCAATATTTTTTCCATAGAATCTTTCAATATTGCAACTCAAGGCTTAAATTTTTTCTTCAGTTCTTTCAGCTTGAGAAATGCTGAGTGTATTCTTCCCTTTTGGTTTTCTAACTCCAGGTCTTTGGATGTCATTACAATAACTGACTTTGTTTTCTCGAGCTGCTCTTTGAAATTTTCTGTTCAGTTCTTTCATCTTGTCATTTCTTCCATTTGCTTCAGCTACTCTCCACTCAAAGGCAAGTCTCTTCTGACATCCACTTTGGTCATTTCTTCCTTTCCTGTCTTTTTAATGACCTTTTGCTTTTTTCATGGATGATGTTCTTGATGTCATTCCACAATTCCTCTGGTTTTCGATCACTGGTGTTCAATGCATCAACTATGTTCTTTAGATGGTCTCTAGACTCAGGTGGGATATAATCAAGGTCATATTTTGGCTCTTGTGGGCTTGTTTCAACTGTCTGCAGCTTCAACTTGAACTTGTATATGAGCAATTGATGGTCTGCTCCACAGTCAGCTCCTGGCCTTGTTTTGGCTGAAGATACTGAGCTTTTCCATTACCCCTTTGTACAGATGTTGTCAATCTGATTCCTGTGTACTCCATCTGGCAAGGTCCATGTGTACAGCCGCCGTCTGTGTTGTTGAAAAAATTTATTTGCAACGAATAAGTCGTTCGTCTTGCAAAATTCTATCTTCGACCTCTGATGTCATTTCATCACCAAGGCCCTATTTTCCAGCTACTGGTGATTCTTCTTTGTTTCCAACTTTCACATTCCAATCACCAGTGATAATCAATAAACCTTGATTGTATGTCTGGTCAATTTCAGACTACAGAAGTTGGTAAAGATCTTCAATTTTCTCATATTTGGCTTTGGTGGTTGGTGTGTAAATTTGAGTAATAGTAGTATTAACTAGTCTTCTGCGTTGGAGTATGGATATTATCCTATCACTGACAACACTGTACTTCAGGATAGATCTCGAAACAGTCTTTGTGACAATGAATGCCACGTCATTCTTCAATTTGTTATTCCTGGAATAGAAGAACATGTGATTGATTCAAAATGACCAAAACCAGGCCATTTCTGCCCTCTAATGCCTAGGACACTGATCGTCATGTGTACTATTTCATTTTTGACAACTTCCAATCTTCCTACATTCACACTTTTTACATCTCACATTCTGATTATTAATGGATGTTTCTGTAGCTGTTTCTTCCCGTTTTGAGTCATGTCACATCAGCAAATGGAGGTCCTGAAAGCTTTGTTCCATCCATGTCATTAAGGTTGACTCTTCTTTAAGGAAGCAGCTCTTTCCCAGTTTTATTTTGAGTGTCTTACGACCTGAATGGCTCATCTTCCAGCACTGTATCAGACAATGTTTCAAGGATATTCATAGTTTTCCAATAATGTATCAGACAGTGTGTCACTGCTATTCATAAAGTTTTTAGTGGCCAATTCTTTGAGAAGTGGATGGCCCCTACCTTCTTGTGAGTCTGTCTTAGTCTGGAAGCTCTGCTGAAACTTGTCTACCATGGGTGACCCTGCTGGCATTCAAAATACTGCAGCATAACCTCCAGCCTCACAGCAACATGCAAGCCACCACAGTAGGACAAACTGACAGGTGAGTGATGTAAATCAAAACAAAAAGATACCATCTTACTGCAGCACTAAGAGCAAAGTAAAAAAAAAAAAAAAAAACAAAACCAAATGCTGGCTGGGTGTGAAGAGACTGAAACCCTCCTACACTGCTGGTGGGACTATAAAATAGTACAAATGCTGGGGAAAATGATATAGCATTACTAGAAGCTGGAAACAGAAATGCCACATGATCCAGCAAGCCCACTACTAGATATATAACCTAAAGAAATAAGAGCCATGACACACACACATGTACACTCAAGTTCATCACAGTACTATTCACAACAGCAAAGAAATGGAAGCAACCTAAATGCCCGTCAACGGATGAATGGATAAACAAACTGTGGTACATATACACACTGGAATACTATACAACGATGAATCTGTGAAATATCTCATAATGTGGATGAACCTAGAGAGCATTAAGCTGAGTGACGTTAGTCAATCACAAAAGGACAAATACTTTGTAAGATTACTACTGTAAAAAGTCAAGAAAAGGTTTTCACACAAAAAGGAAATTTTTTAATGGTTACCAGTGGTGGGAGGAGAAGGGAGGGTGAACCACTAACTAGAGGGGAGACACGTATGAACTTGGGTGAAGACAATACACAACAAGGAGGAGGTCAGCACAAGATGGTCAAAGAAAGGAAGATGCTGGGAGGAGACAAGAGTTAAAGGCAACAGACCAAACCCACTGCCGGTAAGTCAATTCTGAGTCATAGCGACCCTATAGGGCAGAGGAGACCTGCCCTAAAGGGTTCCCGAGGCTATCAATCTTTAAAGAAGCACACTGCCTCATCTTTCTCTCATGGAGCAGCTGATGATTTGAACCAACAACTTTTGGTTAGCAGACAAATGCCTTAGCCAATGTCCTACCACAGCGTCTTCAGAAAGCAACAGAGGTAAATACTAATTCATACACAATCCTGCCATAACAGTAACAACAATTAATAATCTGTGAGTGTGGGAAGGAGAGTGGGACAACACCCATGAGTATGTACAGGTCTAACAGAGGCTATTTATGAATATGTATTTATACGTTGTGGTAGTTAAGGTTGGTGTCAACGTGGCTGAGCCTGACTGAGTGGCTGGGCAGTTGGATGTAGTTATTGCCCATGGTGAGACTGGCAATCAGTTTCATGGTGGAATCTACTGGAGCAGCTGAATAGCTGCTTTAGGGATGTAGGCTGCTTCCAGTAGATAAGAAGCGGCTTTGAGGAAGGTCTCCAGCTGATGGCACACTTGAACCCTGCATGTAGCCAAGTCATTGTTCAACAGCCTGCCACGCCCTGCCGATCTTGGGACTTTTTCTGGACTTGAATTAATGGCCTGCCATGTTGTATGGTGGTATCAGGACTGTGCCATTTTATTTGTTGACCTTGGGCTCGAAAGCCTCAGCAGCCACAGCTGCCTGAGTGAAGAAAGCTTCCAGCTTCAGTGGGCCGGGACCAAGAGGCAGAGCTGAAGCCTAAGGTCAAGGAGCTTTCCCCAGTGCCTAGAGCCTGGCACTTTAAACTTGGACTTCTAGCCTCCAAAAATTGTAAGAATAAACTCCTGTTTGTTAAAGCCATCCCATTTGTGGTATATTCCTATCAGAGCAGCATTAGATAACCAAAACACATGTGCTGCAGATATATCCACAAATACAGTAGCGCATACAGGGGACAAAGCTATGCGAACTTCTTAGCCATAACCAAAAACCCTGAAGGAATGAGTCACTGGGCCTGGAGACTCAGGACCATAGTCTCAGGGGACATCAAGGTCAACTAGCACAACACAGTCCACACACACACAGACAGTGTTCTACATCCTACTTTGGTGAGAAGTGACTGGGGTCTTAAAAGCTTGCTAGCAACCATCAAGGGTGCAACTACTGGTTTCTTCCTGTCTGGAGCAAAGAAGAGTGAAGAAAATCAGAGATGCACAGAAACAATTAGTCCCTAGGACTAGAACATCATGCAAACCTTAGCCTCCAGGACGACCCTGAGACCAGAACCAGAAGGTACTTGGCTACCACTACCAACCCTTCTGAAAGGGATGACACGAGAAGGTCCTGGATGGAGTGGAAGAAAAATGTGGAACAAAACTCAAAATTATATAAAAGGCCTGGCTTACTGGTCAGACAGAGACCAATGGAACTCAAGACTACGGCCCCTGGTCACCCTTCAGACTGAGCTCAGCACCGTAGCTGAATTTTCAGTCCAACACCAGACAGGTCTACAAGGAGAACAGGCACCTTAGGAAGGCACCAGGCACTCCGGCACTAAGGCACTCCTTACAACTCCACAGAACAATGAGCCACTGGAGATCACTAGAGGAACATCTACCCAGGGACAAAGTGCAGAAGGCAGGATGGGTCAGGAGAGGAGGAGGAATGGAAACAAGAAAACATTGGGAGGAAGTGCGAGGAGTGCTCTTACATTCAGGGGACTGCAATCAGTGACATGAAACAAAGTGTATGGGAACTGTTGAATGAAAAACTAGCTTGCTCTGTAAAACTTCCCCAAATCACAATAAAAAGTTAAAAACAAAAAGAAAAGAAAACCATGAGCTGTAAGAGAAAAAACTGGTAAGATGGACTTCATCAAAATTAAAAATTTCTGCTCTTCAAACTACATTATTAAAGACAAAAAGACAAAGCATAATTTGAGAGAAACTACCTGCAGAAATGTATCAGAGGACTTGTATCCAGGACATGTAACAACTGTGCCAACTCAGCAGTAGGAAAACAATGAAAGCAATGATCACAGCCGCTCCTTCCTAACAGCAAGAACAAACGAACAAACAGAGACGATGCAAATGGGCATCAATGGGAAAACACGCATGGGGTGTGCACAGTGTAACATAGCAGAAGTGGCTAACAGCCATCGGCAGGAGGAGTCGCAGACACTGACACTTCGTGAGAATCACAGAGCTATCCAAACAGCTAGAACCAAGGACCACACTGTCAGGTGTGCAAATCCACATGCATGCCTACACAGTTCTAGTTACTGGTTGGGACTCTTGGAGCAAGGGAGAGGGCGGCCAGGGTAATGGGCTCACAGTGCTCATTCCATTATCAATGGAAGGATGGGTGGATGGATGGACAGGGTGCACTCCCAAGTTCAAAAAAGAACGAACATACAGATGTTTGTAACTCTGTACCTCACAAAATGTTTGGTAGTGAAGCCGTAAGGATGAGGCATGCAAAAGCGGTGCAGGGCATCAATTCATAATCAGTGAAGCCTAAGCAGATTGACATGGCCTCACCAAGATGCCAAAGGACTCACCAGAGAGCAGCCTGGTGCCGATGAAGAAAAGAGGAGGAAGCTGCATGCAAAGCCATCGGGAGTGTTACCTGTTGTATGTAAACTCCACATCCATAGGTTCAAAGTTATAGGCCTGCTCAAATTCTGGATTCAGTTTAAGAGTGACCTCTTCTTCGTGAATCTAAGACAGACAAAGGATTAATGGCCACCGTTAGATCCGAATTCGTGAACAATCTCCACTGTGCACCCAGCACATCTCATTTCACAGATTGGAGCTAAAATGTGGGATCTCAGATATCTGCACGCATAACTGAAGAGGCGTGAACTGTGATGCCACCCTATGACACCAACAGGAGGGACTGCCAACGCTCTGCCTGCCCCACGGTGCTCACTGGCCAAGTGCTTCCACTGCTGAGCCACCAGGACGCCTTAAAACAGCCTTGGGAAAAATCCCACTCTCTGGTGCTCTCCTTCTCTCTTCACACATGGTTGGATCCCACGGGCCTTAGCTTTTTAAGGGTGTTAATCTCTACACACACAAGTGACAGAGGCTTCTCCCTTCCCTCCTCACAATCCCTCCACCAGCCTGGAGACCAAGTTACTGCTGCTTCCTTCTGATGCTCCCCAAGAACGTCGCACTGAGGGCATCTCTTACTGGGCAGTCTGTAAACTCACCTCGAAAACCACCTGGTACTGGTTGCTTGCTTTCTAGAAAGGTAACTAGTGGCTCCCCCCACCCCAATCTCATAGGGCTATTTGGACTTTTCGTAACTTTCCCACTTGACTCAGAAGGAAACGTTGTGACAACATTCTCTGGTCCAGTTTTCACTAATGGTATGTGGTTGTTCATGTGGGTCCCAGCTGTTTGCAGTCTGTGCTTTCTCTGTGGTTACATACTCCCAATGTCTTCCTGTTATTGGTACCTTTTTTGTTTTTTCTTGATTGCTCTGTTGATTTTATATTCTTCAAATACCAACTTTGGACTTGATGATATTTTCATTTCACAGACTTCTGCACTTTCCCCCCTCTTTTCCTTTAGTGACTCCATTACTCACTTTTTTAAACTTTTTATTGTGATCTGGGTGAAAGTTTACAGAACAGTTTTCCAATCAACAATCCATACACATTTTGCTGTGTGACGTTCACTGCGATCCCTACAATGTAACAGCCCTCTTCCCACGCCCTCCCTGGATTTTCCATCTCTCTGTCCTTCTTCCCCAACACTTCTGCCTTCTGTGCTCCTCCTCCTCTGCCAGTCAGCCTGGGCAGGTGTGTGGCACTGAATTACTTGCTATGGCTTTTCTATGCCATCTCCGTCACTCCCACCAGATCACCAGGTGAGATCATGCAAATAAGGTGTATGCAACTGTACAGTGATGACTGGTTAGTTTTGTCTTGCTGCTGGGCTTAAAATGAGCTCTGGTAGCATAGTGCTTAAGGCATCTGACTGCTAACCAGAAGACTGGTGGTTCAAACCCACCAGCCACTCCTCAGAAGGAAGGTTGGGCAATCTACTTCCGTACTGATATCACCTTGGAAACCCAAGGAGGGGTTGCTGTGAGTAGGGTCCAACTCGATGGCCTATTAACAATAGAGGCAGAAAAAGGGATTTCACTGCCAGCAAGAGAGAAGAGCTGGAGATGAAGGGGAGTGCGTCCTTGGACCCGAGATCCTCGCACTGGACCTCCTTGCAAAGGAGGCTGGGACTACGGGCAGAGATGACTTGCTGGTAGAGTGGGGTGTATGTAGGTATACCTATTGGCAGAGCGAAAAGAGCTTTGTAACAGAAGCGAGGCCAAAGGCCAGAGAGGCATGCCTGAGGGCACAGCGAGGGGAAGCTGTCCTGAGTGCGCTCCTGAACCTGCGTTGTGGCTGTTACTTCTCTAATAAGTCCCATAATCCTGATATTGTGCGTTCTGTGTGGCCACTGCAACGAATGACTGACCCCAGCAGAGAAGCAGTGAGTGCTGTGGGAGGGACGGTGGGTGTCAGAGTTGATGAAAAGGCTGGAGGGTAGCCTCATAGGAATAAGGAATAAGGCTCGGGCTGCTGATGCAACTGTTTCCCCTCCATGAGGTTGGAGGAGGTCAGAGGAAGATACTGCCTCCATGTTCTTTGTGCAGGAGGTTTCTCAGGGTACAGCCAAGAATCCTAACAAGAGATACACTGCCCAGTCCATATGATACCTGTGTCGGGGCTCAAATCCTCACACTTTTCCACCCTCTTTTCTGGCTATGCAACCCCCTCTCCTCAAGTCCACTAGTCAGCCCCAACATTCATCTCAAGAACACCTGCTGTGGTTGTTATTTTCAGATGCTACTGAGTTGGCTCCAACTCATAGATACCCTACATATAACAAAAAACAAAAAACAAAAAACAAAAAACAAAAGAACCACTGCCTGGTGCACCATCCTCACAACCTTTGCTATGCTTGGGTCCATAACTGCAACCACTGTGTCAATCCACCTTGTGGAGTGTCTTCTCCTTTTTCTCTGACCCTCTACTTTACCAAGCATGATGTCAGAAGGACATGGTCCATGGTGTTTTCAGTATTCTTTGCCAACACCACAATTCAAAGGCATCAACTCTTCTTCAGTCTTCCTTATTCACTATCCAGCTTTCACATGCACACGAGGTGATTGAAAATACCATGGCTTGGGTTAGGCTCACCTTAGTCTTCAAAGAGACATCTGTGCTCTTTAACATTTTAAAGAGATCTTGTGCAGAAGATTTGCCCACTGCAATACGATGTCTGATTTCTTGACTTCTGCTTCCTTGGGTGTTGGCTGTAGATCCAAGTAAAATGAAATCACTGACAACTTCAATCTGTTCTCCATTTATTGTGATGTTGCCCATTGGTTCAGCCGTGAGGATGCAATCCTGATGCATGCGTTCCTGATCTTAAACAATGCAGCATCCCCTTGTTCTGTTTGAACGACAACCTCTTGACCTATGTACAGGTTCCTCATGAATACAATGAAGTGTGCTGGAATTCCCATTTTTCTCCAAGTTACCCACAATTTGTTATGATCCACACAGCTGAATGCCTCTGCATAGTCAATAAAACACACAAAGTCATCATCTTTCTAGTTTTCTCTGGGTTTAGCCATGCTCCATCTGACATCAGCAATGATAGATATCCCTTGTTTCCCTTCTCAATCCAATTTGAATTTCTGGAAGTTTCCTGGCAATATATTGCTGTACCTGTTTTTGAGTTATCTTCAGCAAAATTTTACTTGTATGTGATATTAATGTTATTGATAATGTTCAATAATTTCCACATTCTGTTGGATCATTTTTCTCTGGAAAGGGAAGATATATGGCTCTCTTTCAGTCAGTTGACCAGATAGCTATCTTCCAAATTACTTGCCATAAATGATTAAGTACATCCAGCGCAGCAACCGTTTGTTTAAACACATCAATGGGTATCTCATCAATTCCCGGAGCCTCATTTTTCACCAATTCCTTCAGTGCAGCTTGAACTTTTTCCTTCAATACCATAAATTCTCTATAATATGCTACCTCCTGAAATGGTTGAATAGTGACCAATTCTTTTTGGTGTAGTGACTCTGTATACTCCTTCCATCATTTTCTAATGCCTCCTGCATCATTCTGTATTCTGTCCACAGAATCCTCCAAAATTGCATCTTGAGGCTTGAATCATTTCCTGTCTTTTCAGCTTGAGAAATGCTGAGTGTATTCTTCCCTATAGTTATTCTAACTCCAGGTCTTTGCCATTGCACTGTAACACTTTAATCTGTCTTCTGGAGCCACCCTTTCAAATATTCTGTTCAGCTCTTTTACTTCATCACTTCTTCCATTTGCTACTCTCCATTCAAGAGCAAGTCTCAGAATCTCTTCTGACATCCATTTTGGTCTTTGCTTCCTTTCCTGTCTTTTTAATGACTGTCTATGTCTTCATATACGATGTTCTTGATGTCATCCCACAACTCATCTGGTCTTTGCTCCCTGGTGTTCAATGTGCCAAATCTATTCTTCAGATAGTCTTATTGAGCTTCTCCATCACTTATTTCCACAGATACAGTCGATCTGATTCCATCTGGTGAGGTGGTCCACACGTACAGTCACTATTTATGTTGTTGGAAAAGGTATTTGCAATGAATAAGCCTTTGCTCTTGCAAAATTCTTTCATGTGATCTCTGGTGTCATTTTTTATCACCAAGACCATATTTTCCAACTACCGATGCTTCTTTGTTTCCAACTTTCTCATTCCAATCACCAGTAATAATCTCAGTACCTCTTGATCACTTGTTTGGTCAATTTCAGACTGCAAAATTTGGTGAAAATCTTCAAAGTCTTCATCTTTGGCTTTAGTGGTTGGTGGGTAAATTTGAGTAACAGTAGTATTAATTGGTCTTCGTTGAAGGCATATGGATATTATCCTAACACTGACAGCACTGTACTTAAGACAGATCTTGAAATGTTTTTTCTCATGATGGATGTGACATGACTTTTCAATTTGTCACTCTCAGCATAGTAAACCACATGACTGATTGTCTGACTCAAATGGCCAACACCAAACCATTTCAGCTCACTCACAGTGGCTACAATGATGGGCTTGGGTATAGCAAGGATTGTGAGGCTGGTGCAGGATCAGGTAGTGTTTTGTTCAGTTGTACACAAGGTCGCTATGAATTGGGGCTGACTAGATGGCACCTAATAACACTGCCACCACCACTGTCTAGGATACTGATCTTTATGCATTCCATTTCATTTCTGACAACTTCCTATTTTCCTAGGCTCAGACTTCATACATTTAATGTTCCAATTATTAATGGATGTTTGTAGCTGTTTCTTTCCATTCTGAATCATGACCCATCAGCAAAAGAAGGTCCCAAAAGCTTTTATTCCATTCATTTCATTAAGGTTGATTCTACTTTGAGGACGCAGCTCTTCCTCAGTCGTATGTTGAGTGTTTTCCCATCTAAGGAGCTCAGCTCATTTTTAACACTGTATCAGACAATGTTTCATTACTATCCATAAAGTTTTCTAGTAATATATCAGATGGTGTTTCACAGGTATTCATAGGTTTTCACTGGGCAATTTTTTTATAAGTGAATGGCTCTGTTCTTCTTCTCCTCAATCTGTCTGAGTCTAGAAGCTCCGCTTCCTCACTGGCCTGCGGCACCTGGGAAACACCAGGCCCTTGAGGGTCTTTGAACCTGGGCAGGCTCTGTCTTCTGAGAAAAAGTCAGATTCTTGGAATGAGCCACGTGGGGGCAGCATGGAGCAGACACAGCTCTTCTCCAGTCCTGCCCACACTCTTCCTCCTTCTCGGGAGCAGGGCTTACTGCTTTCTCTGTAGCTCTCTGTCCTCAGGCCCCATGATGACAGGGGCTTCCCTTCTCAGCAGTGTGCAGTGCTATGCTAAGTGTGCCTGTGAGCCATCAGGACCAGAACCACGACCCGTGACCCTGGCATGTTACCACCTAGCACACCACTAGCAGGTGGGAGGCAGGGTGAGGCCAGCAGACCCTTCCCTTCAGACATCATGGGGTGAATCTGTGTCTTTCTTCTGGAAGACGTTCAGGATACCTACGCTCAATGCAATACAAATATCAAAATCTACACATGGTATAATTTAAAAGGCAAACATGTTTTACATGTGGTTAAGAATTAGATATCTTTAGCTATTAAATTCCCTTCATGCATCACAAATTATTTAAAGATTAATTTTACAATCAAGCTTTCCAATATACAGCCAATGCCCAGAAGCAGCCACCCTCCCACAGGGAGAAGGTGAGTGAGTTCTGTACCTTTCAGGCTGGTCTGATGGGTTAATCTGACAAAACTCAGTAAGGACCCATCCCCTCACCTCAGTCACGTAGCCGATGTATTCAATGACGTGTCCGTTGTACTCCTGAGTTTTTAAAATCAGCTTATCACCTAGTTAAAAAATATTTCACCATGCTGTATTCTGTGATACCATGACATGACACTGCCAAGTCCCACTGCTGTGCTATTCAACACTACCAGACAAAACTGAACTGGGGTGAACTGCCTAAAGGTCCTGTTGGGTGACAAGAGAAACAGACTTCATGTGCTTGAGTCGGTGATCAACCTCTAAGGGTCACTCTAACCCAGAGGAAGGACGTTAGGCAAGGGGATGCCGTGTTGCTGGGTGGAGGGTGTGTCTCCTGCCACGATTCCCTGACTGCTACGCCATCTGCTCACCCCGATGGTGCCCACCCACCTGCATACACCCACCTGCGTACAGAGAAGGCCGGCTCTCGGCCAGGCCTGGGACCTCCAGCACCAGGAGGTCCCCATTCCTTTTCAAGGTAACCCCAGTCATGTTGTATTCTTTCAGCTCCATCTCCGCATGGATCTCCTCTAGCCACAGCAGCGTTGCAAATTTCTCCTTGTAGTTTGACATGTTCAAAAGCTGAAGACAAAGGGTCAGCAAGTCAGAGCAGAGCAACCCTCTGGTCAAGTAGGGGGCCGACTGCAGGAATAAGAAGGTGCAGATGTGAGTCCCCACCACTTGTCTGCCAGTTCGTCCTGCTGTGGTGGCTTGCATGTTACTGTGAAGCTGGAGGCGATGCCACTGGTACTTCAAATATCAGCAGGGTCACCATGGGGGACAGGTTTCAGTGGAGTTTCCAGACTAAGACAGACTCAGAAGAAGGAAGGGGCCATCCATTTCTCAAAGAATTGGCCAGTGAATACTTTATGAATAGCAGTGAAACCCTGCCTGATATATTACTAGAAAACTTTTTGAATAGCCCTGAAACACTGTTTCACATAGTGCCGGAACATGAGTACACAAGTCAGAAGGCACTCAAAATATGACTGAGGAAGAGCTGCTTCCTCAGAGCAGAGTCGACCTTGATGTGGATAAAGTAAAGTTTGGGACCTCTGTTGGCTGATTTGGCACAACTCAAAATGGCAAGAAACAGCCGTCAACATCCATTACTAACCGAACACTGGAATGTACAAAATATGACTCTAGGAAAATTGGAAGTTGTCAAAAACGAAATGGAACACATAAAGATCAATATCCTAGGCATTAGTGAGCTGAAATGGATGGGTTTTGGTCATTTTGAATCAGGCAACCATATGATTTACCATGCCAGGAATGACAAATTGAAGATGAATGGTGTGGCATTCATCATCACAAAAACTGTTTCAAGATCTGTCCTGAAGTACAATGCTGTCAGTGATAGGATATTATCCATGCGTCTACAAGAAAACCAGTTAATAATATGATTATTCAAGTTTACCCTCCAACCACCAAAGCCAAAGATGAGGAAATTGAAGATTTTTACTGACTTCTGCAGTCTGAAATTGACTGAACATGCAATCAAGATGTGTTAATTATCACTGGTGACTGGAATGCAAAAGTTGTGGACAAAGAACAATCACCAGTAGTTGGAAAATATGGCCCTGGTGACAGAAATACGCTGGAAACTGCATGATAGAATTTTGCCAAGACGAATGACTTATTCCTTGCAAA
>NW_006922058.1:1379193-1379995 GCF_000298275.1 Orycteropus afer afer | reverse complement strand
CTGGGCCCAACGATGTCTCCTGGCCTGGCAGCAAGCCAGGGCTGCGTGGACACTATCTGGGTATCTTGTTTCTCCACCTCTTGCTTTCATGGGATTCCCAGCTGCCTGGGCTAACAGTAAAGCTGAGGAGGCTCATCTCACTTCTACAGAAACAACACAGCTGTGGAAGTGGCATATGTCTCAAGGCCAAGGGCAGATGCTTCACCTACCTCTGAAAGCAAAGGCTGGAAAGTCAGAATGTCTATTTTCTGTTTCACACATTTCTTAAGTCTCTCTGGTATCGGGTACTGTGGGAGAAAGCTGGGAAGCTGTCGTCTTGAGTTCCTTGAAATGTAAACACACAACTTAAAGACAGGTCCCAAGTCCCCAGACAGTGTCCCATGGACACCTTCCCCCAGAAAGGTTAAGTGCGTTAATCGTCAAAAGTAACCGATGACATGCTGCAGCCTCATCCGGCTGTCTGTGCACCACACACCAGAGCTTACTGGGTGCCCAGACCCAGGCAGAGCAACGGTGGGAGCCACAGGAGGAGGCTGGGAAACTCCCGGGGATTCTTGGGAGTGGGTGGTTTGAAAACAACTGCCATTTTAAGAAACGACAGCAGACGACCGGAAGCCACCCCATGCCATTGCACAAACTCCTTCAGTAATCTGTTCGGTCCGATCCCACCTTCCCAGTTGCTTCTGGTTTTTCAGCTTTGTTTCTCAGAGCCTGCAGTTTCTCTGGAAAGTTCCGTTTCACCCCCAAGCTCCTGCCTGCTCCCAGAAAGGGATGATGCAGGAGTCAAAGGACCAGGAGCAGG
>NW_006922058.1:1363479-1378567 GCF_000298275.1 Orycteropus afer afer | reverse complement strand
GAATGGGAGATGGGAGCCAGCAAAGGTCAGGGAGGGGAATGAACCAGACTGAGGCCCAGAACCCTCCTGGTTATGAGCTCTGCCTGAGCAGAGTGGAACTAAGGGAGGCACCTCCCCCCTCATTCTCCGTGGGAGAGGGGCGGCTCCATGTCTTCCTTCCACCAGTTGTCCTCTTGCCGGGGGGGCTCTCTGATCTACAGAGAGCTCCCCCCACCTCTATAAGTTAAGGGGCAGTCTATGGAGAGCTCCGCCCACTTCTCCAGGGCAGGTTTTCTGGCACCAACTTGAAGAACAAGCTGACAACGGCAGCTGAGGAAATCGGAGCTGAAACGCTTTCTTGGGACCTCCCCCCACTCCCCAGCCCTGCCACAGACATACTGTGTACCCCTGCAGAACTGTACCAGCCTCTGGCAGCCTGAGGTGCCTCACTGCGGTGGTATGTCATCTCTGCCTCCAGAGACTGGGCTGTGGGGTGCAGGGGGATGGTGGGAGCGCGGGCTGAGAGTCCCTGAGCCTAGCCAGTGGAGAAGTGGCCTGTGGCACTGAGACCCATGCTGGTCCACCAGTGGTGGTCCCAGTGCCAGGCAGGGACAGACACTTCAGTGGGACAGGTCCCACCCCCTCCAGCCCTCCCTCTCAGCTACCGCCCACAGGCAGGCCACGCTCATGCTGGTCTCTGTTACCAGGACTTGTCCACTTGCCTGGCTGATGTCTGTCACACCCACCTTTTCTGTGTGGTCACCACAACAGTGGTTTTGGGGGACACTGACACTTGGGGACTTTGCGACTTCTTCCAGGAGAATGGCTCTCGGACCCCTATGAGTGCCTCCTTGTCACTGACCACGTTCACCTCCAAGAACCGGCCGACGATGAAGTCAGAGAAGCACAGCAGGAGGAGCTCCCTGCAGCGGCCATAATTTCTTAAAACAAACAAAACGGAATTTAGTTCCGGCTCTAAATACAACAGGTGGACTCAGTATAACTCCCCTCTTGGAATTCTGGTGGCACAGTGCCTAAGGCACTCGACTGCTAACCAGAAGGCTGGTGGTTCAAATCCACCAGCGATTTCTCGGAAGGAAGGTTGGGCAATCTACTTCCGTAGTGGTACTGCCTCGGAAACCCAAGGAGGGGTCGTTCTGAGTCAGGTCCGACTTGATGGCAAACAACAAATTATCACAGAAGAAAAATCACAAAGCTAAACCACAGTCACTTTCAGTTTTGAATAATTCTTTTTATGGGGAAGAAAGGGACTTTCTAAAATAAACAACAAAAATTTCCCAAGATAAAAGCCAGCAGTGTCTTTTTAGAATCCTAAGACTTAAGTAAATGACAACACCATTGCCAGCAATTCCAAGTATGCAGTGCCCTGTGACGCACTTCACCTGGTGCCTAGTTTCCTACTCTTGCTTTGAGACCACACTGTACACGCCACATATCCCACTCACCTGTTTATCATCACAAACCCCAAACAACCAAACCCACCGCCATGGAGTCGATTCCAACTCACAGCGCCCCTGAGGGACAGAAGAGAACTGCCTCACAGGGTTTCCAAGGCTGTCAATCTTCACGGAAGTGGACTATTCCATTTTCTTCTCCTGGAGCAGCTAGTGGGTTTGAACCCTGGGCTTACTTAATCTGTGCAGCACCAGGGTGGCCTATACTGTCATGTTTCTGAAATCCCATTGTCAACAGAAAGACTGTTATTTGGCTGATGGTTTTGAAGCCAGGTGATTCAATCAGGTGTGCACTGTAGAGATGCAGTCAGCGAACTGGGGTGACTGATGAAGAGGCAGGAAAGCCTGGCTAAAAGCCTCCCCGTTGTCCAGAGCTGCTGACTAAAACCCTCCCGGTTGTCCAGAGCTGCCTGAATGCAGTGGCCGCCGCCGACGCAGGCTGGCCAGGGAATTCTGGGCACGGGGAGGGAGGCAGGAAGGAGGACGGGCCCAGTCATAGGCCTGGGCGACCAGCTAGATTAGACGCACTCTACCACGAATACGCTCGCAGACAAGGATGTTTGGATCTTCGGTTCTGCCTGGCCCTCCCTGTCCTCAGTGCCCCCTGTAGGCAGCATGAGGCCACTTCTCAGCCTGGGGTCAGATGGGACAGGGAGTGTCAGAGTGAGTTGGCCACCAGCGAGTGTGAGCGTGAGGGAAGGAGGTGAAGGGGAGTAGCCAAGAATGTTAAATTAAGTTCATGAGGTGGAGCCCACCCTAGCACTGTGTTCTCACTGGAGGAGGAAGCCCAGGCAGCTGCTATGGCTGCTGGGTAGGGATGGGTGGGTTACAGGCTGGACCAGATCTTTCCCCACCCAGGCTGGCAAATCCCACTCGGCCACTCTCAGGAGCAATGCTCTGTCATATGATTTTGTTCCACCCCAAGAGGTGTGAGCAGCTTCTGTAACCCAGAAGCATCACAGGTGAAACCTGAAAAAGGCATTGAAACCCCAAAGCCATTGGTGCCTGGCCAGCAGGCGCTTAACCCCAGCATGTACCTTGCTTCGCAGGTTACCACAAGGAAAGTCTTTCCACCTGCAGGGATGGGCCCACTGGGCTCTGGGGCCTGCCTTCGCGATGGCCCAGCCTCTTCTCCCATGCTTCCTCCTTCTTGGGCCCAGCCGTCCACTGAAATGAGATTTAAACCACGGTCACGTGGAGAGGGAAGTTCTCTCCGACAGCAGCAGCACGTTCGCACATACACGCGGAGCGCTCACACAGGCACTGGCCGGCATGCAAGCTGACAAAATGACCAAAAATGGTCAGAAAGAAGAGCGACTCACTCGAGACGCCCAGGTGCCTGGGAGGAGGGCCCTGATGTCATGAGCACACATGCAGCTCACTCTCTCTCTCACACACACGTGCGCACGCACACCCGGAGGTGGCGCTGGTTCTGAGCTGTTCTGGCTATTGTTGCTCTCCCCCACCCTGAATGTCACGAGGCAGAGGGCAGGCATGAAGGGTCGGAGCCCGGCTTGGAGCAGGGAGAATGGTGTGCCTGGCCCCTGAAAGTGCTCGCTACCCTGGCCTAGTGCTGGGTGTGGAGCCTGCTCCTTCAAAGGGTGCTGTGCCCCTCCACAGAGCACCTCCAAAGCCCACCTGGAGCACCCTCTCTGCTCTTCCCCAGGCTGCCCTCCAGGCTCTGCCAGGGCTGGCTTCTTCCGTGGCCACTCACACTCCCGTCTTCGTCCGGAACACCCTCCTCCTTCCCAGGGGCAGGAATAGTGGCCACTTCCTCGGGGGCTGCAGGGCCCGCCGGGTCTTGCCTGGGCATGCTGACCCTGAATTGCCTGGTTTTATCCCAGCCAGCCAATCTGCAGCTGACGAAGTACTGAGGAACGGCTCCTTTATTCCTGGGAAGAAACTGGACGTAAGCCCAGGGAGTACCTCCATCCCCAGGCAGCACAGCATCCAGGCTAACCGGCGAGTGCAAGGAGACCACCTCCGCGGACAGAAGGGGAAAAGGCTGCTCTGAGTCCAAAACTCTGAAGATTTTCATAAAAGAAAAAACAACTGGGCAAAGTTAATGCTATGGAAATTCCTGAACCGTGGTGTGGGAAAGTGTGAATGTCTCAAGTAAGACTCTCAGGGGCAGACTTACTCTATCCAGACCACCATATCTTTACTGGCTCCTTCTTGGAGAGTTCCAAAATTCGTCATCCTTGTAACCTCCACATCCCCCTTGTTCTTCAACAGCAGAGCTCCGTAGGGGTCATCAGCACCCTCAGGAAGAGTGGAAGGCTCTCTGGAGAAAGCAGCCAAAGCCAGGGAGTAACCATCAAGGGGTGGCCTTGGACCTCCCTGCACCTTCCTGACCACAGAACTGAGATGACCATGGGCCCTGTACTTCATGGTCGATGCTTCAGACTCTAGAAAGGACAGCAAGTCACCTTAAAGAAGAGAGTGACAAAACCCGTGACATCTAAAGGGAAGGAGACATGTGCTGGCACCACCACGGTGGACCTACATCCATGGTGGCACTTTCTTCACAGGGCGTTTGACACACCACACCCCATTCTCAGTCAAAGACTCTGGGTGCCCCTGCTGCATCCTCAAGGCCGCCGGGAAAGGAGGGAGGGGAGCCAGGGGGGCGGGGAGCTAGGGGGGAAGGAGGCCACGGGTGTGTGTGAGGGAGGCACACAGCCTCACCTGGAGACAGGCGTCTGCTGTCTGGAAGAGCTTGAGGATGCCATACTGTCCTGCCCCTCGCCCCCTCTGTTCTACCTGCTACTGGGAGTATGCAATTACTCTCCTCACCCCTACCCTCAGTGAGCTTTCTGGAAGGCACTCTGACACTGCACCACCTCCCACTCCAGCCTGCGGCTCCATCAGTAAAGGGGTCCACAAGTGAGTCTGGAACCCCGGCCCTGTCTGCAGTCTTGGGGGCATCTCAACCACACCGACATTCTGGCTCCTCAGCCAGCTCCTGTCCCCATCAACATGCTCAAATTCCTCCTGTCCTGTACGAAACACATCCCCACAGTCTCCTGGTCCAGCTACTGATTCCCATTGAAATGTGCCAAGATTCCTCAGCACACAGACCCCACAACAGAGGGTGGGGGGTGGGGCACACCAGCTCTGGAGGCATTTTGAGGATGGGCTGAGGAGCGTGAAAGGAAGGAAGGAGTCAGGAATGGTCCACAGGTACTGGCTCGGCCCACCTAGAGTAGAGTAGAGCTGCCAAAGTGAGCGGGAGGGGTCCCAGGCTAGAAGAGGGCAGTCTGAAACCCCCCGTGTGCAGAGGGCAGCGAAGTCATGGGGTCTAGGAAGCTTGTCGAGAATCCTGGGACGGGGACACATGCTGCCCCAGGGCAGACAGTGGAGCCTCTGCTCAGGGCACCTGGGCATGGGACAGTGCCCAGCTCAGTACACCGTGAAGTGTGAGTACACGCAGGAGCAGATGGCCACTTCCCTCACAAACGCAGGAGGGAAGCTAATCGCAGCTGTGGCCTCAGAGAACTCCAAAAGCACACCCTCTTCCACCTGCCTCATACCCCCCACTTTTATTAGGGGACCAGTTCCTGAGTCACTGAGCCTGTGAGGAGGACGCAGAAAAGTTGCCCGTGGGACCCTGGGGCTGTCCCGAGGGGTTCCGGGAAGGCCTGCACCCTAGGAACCATGGCCACAGCCAGGCAGTGCCACTGCTAGCTACACCCCACTCAGCAGAGTGGCCACACCGTCGGCACTGTGTGTGCCGGGAGCCCTGGCTTGAGGACTTCCATCTCAGCCCGGGAGGAGGAACTGGAGACAGTCTGTAAAGCACAGTCCATCAATTGGTAATGTGAAAAGGTAACCTGTGCTGGAAAAAAATGCACAGACTAGGGCAAGGGGCCCAGGATGGGCGACTGCAACTCTAACCACTGCAGCCAACAGCTGCCCTGAGGCCTCCGACGCCAGCGTGTTCTCTCTGAGGGGCAGTGAGCAAAGGTGCTATCACTGGCTGCCAGGGCTTTTTCAATCATGTCTGGCCTAGAGAGGATGGTCAGGTGCATGTATGCGGTGCATGTGTGTGGTGAACTCTGCAGGGGCCAGCCTGGCATTGCCCTGAGACCCCGGCCTGTGTTTCCACAGGATCGGGTTCCTCGTCAGGAAGGGCTTCGAGGATAGACTGACTGGGGCCCAGCGACCACATCAGTCTCAGGAGGACTACTGCACTGACACTGCCCACACCTGCCCTGTGTCCTCACACGGGGGTTCCACACTCAAAGTCCTAGAAGGGAGCGGCTGACAGGATGTCTTCACAGCCACCCTCTAACAGATGCTCTCCAGCCAACTCCTGACTGGGAAGTAGGCACTGGAGGAAAGCTAGGCCCCTACACTGCCTTCTCAGGTGGGCCTCACATCCCACAGGAGGAAAGCCAGACCCACGTACCGTCTTCTCACAGGTATCATGCACAACGCCCTCCACATGTAGCAGGACTGGGTGCTCTCCACCACCACCGTGTTGACGACATCGTATCGGCGAGGCATGTACCCATCCGGGAGCTTCAGTGACTCCAGGGTGAAGAAGATGCTGTCATCAATCACCCCATTTCGTCCACAGAGGCTGGAAATGCAGACCTGGGACACAGATGTCATGGACAGGACAGTATGGGCGGCCATGACCTGCCCCCATCAGGAACCGGCGGGCGAGCAGCATGCTGCCAATGGTGGGTGAGCATGTGGCCTCACCTCACCAGGTGCCTGACTCTGAGGGGAGACCTGGTCTCACAGAACAACCAATGTTTTAGGTACAGGTAAGTGTGAACCTGGGGCATGGAGGTGAGACACAGCAGCGGAGAGGGGTGGGGAGCTGAGCTGAAGCTCAGGTGTGCAAACCAAACCCCTGCTTACCACTCGTCTCCACTCCCAACCCTGCACTATCTGAACCATAACCAGCCTTGACCAGCAAGCTCACACCCCACCCTACTCACCCCCAACCATCCACCCTTGACCAGCAAGCTCACACCCCATCCTACCTACTCACCCCCAACGATCTAGCTGTGAGCAAGCTCACCCCCTACCCTGCCCACTCATCCCCAACCATCTCCAACATGCTTCATTAGCAGGCCATGTGGACGCATGCCCATGGAGAGCAGCAGTCAGCACCTGGTCACCCTGCGCTCAGCCTTACTGCCTGCTACCCTGAGGAAATGTAGCACTTTCAATACGACAGGCTCCTTTTTGGCAAAGGGTGACTTATTGTTTTAGACTTTCCAACACCCCCAGCACACTCCTGGGCCATGAAGTGACTGGTGGCAGTTCTACCAGAAACAGAAGAGGGCAGTGACTGCTCACTACCTTGTCCACACGCTTGTATCGCAGCGGCTTCACAGTGATGGCCTCACTGCTCCATGTGCTGGGCCGGATCCAGTACTCAGCCTCCACCCAGTCCCCCTTGCAGGGCTGATAACCTAAGGGGGCAGGGAAGAGAGTGGGAGTCCTCAGTTTGCAGGGAGGAGGGTGGGTGGCCTCAGTGTTGTGAGGTGAGTGTGACACACTGAGACTGTGGTCTCCACTGTGCCTGGGGTACACATGAGCACTGAAAAGGTGCTCTCACACTGTTGAGGATAACAGCTGCCAATCCCTTCAGGTGACTCACCCAGGTTAAGGGCTGCTGACTGCCATCTACCCAGCAGCACAGGATGCCCCTGTGTTATTGGACCTGTTTCCTCCATGACATGGATGGCACCTTGTTCAAGTCACGTTTCCCCAATGCACACCCAGTTTCATTGTCTATAATGGGCATCACAAAAGGTCATTAAAAAGACAGGAAAGGGAAAAAAGACCAAAATGGTATCAGAAATGTGATAGTTGGAGCTGTGTGTCAACTTGGCTGGACCACACTTCTGTGTGGTTTAAGCTGTTGTGATGTGGTTATTCCCATGATGGAATCAGATGACTGTTTTGAGCGGCCAATCCATTGAGAGGGAGTTTTGCTAGGGGTGTGCCTGCTTCCAGTGTATCTATGGACATCCTGGGAAGAGAGACACTCTTCTGTGGATTGGGATTCTGTTGTGCTGTCTACAACTGTCTGTGAACGAACAATCCACCATTCGGCCTGGAGAGCTTGGATTTGTCATTCGTTGGAGTCACCAGCCAGTACACTGCCTGCCAACCTTGAGCTCCTCAGCCCCTGCAGCTCCAAGAGTCGGGAAAAGCCTCCAGCTTGATGTTTGATCCAAGAACTTTGGACTTGCCAGCTTCTATAAGTGTGTGAGCCATCTTCCTAAGATAAATTTCTCTCTCTCTCTCTCTATAAGCTTTACTGGTTTTGTTTCTCTAGAGAACCCAGTCTAACACAAGAAGAGACTCTGAAATTTGCCCTTGAATGGAGAGTAGCTAAAGCAAATGGAAAAAAATGACAAGATAAAAAAGTTGAACAGAAGATTTAAAAGAGAAGCTTGAGAAGGCAAAGTCAAATACTATAATGAAATATGCAAAGACCTGGAGTTAGAAAAGCAAAAGGGAAGAACACGCTTGGCATTTTTCAAGCTGAAAGAACTGAAGAAGAAAATTTAAACCTCGAGTTGCAATACCAGAAGATTCTATGGGCAATATATTGAATGATGCAAGAAACATTGAAAGAAGATGTAAGGAATACACAGAGTCACTGTATCAAAAAGAATTTGTTGATGTTCATCCATTTCAGGAGGTGGCATATAATCAAGAACCAATGGTACTGAAGGAAGAAGTTGAAACTGTGCTGAAGGAATTGGTGAAAAACAAGGCTCTGGGAATTGATGGAGTACCCACTGAGATGTTTCAACAAACAGATGTCATGCTGGAGGCACTCACTCGGCTATCCATATTTGTGCCCATTCCAAAGAAAGGGGATCCCACAGAATGTGGAAATTATCGAACATTATCATTAATATCACACGCAAGTAAAATTTTACTGAAGATAATTCAAAAATGGTTGCAGCAGTATATTGGCACAGTGCTTCCAGAAATGCAAGCTGGATTCAGAAGAGGACATGGAATGAGTGATATCACTGCTGATGTCAGATGGATCTTGGGGGAAAGCAAAGAATACCAGGAAGATGTTCACCTGTGTTTTATTGACTATGTAAAAGCATTTGATTGTACGGATCATAACAAATTATAGATAACATTGAGCAAAATGGGAATTCCAGAACACTTAATTGTGCTCATGAGGAATCTGTACATAGACCAGGAGGCCATTGTTCAAACAGAACAAGGGGATACTGGATGGTTTAAAATCAGGAAGGGAGTGCGTCAGGGTTGCACCCTTTTACCATACCTATTCAATCTGTGTGCTGAGCAAATAATCCGAGAAGCTGGACTATATGAAGAAGAACATGGCATCGGGATTCGTGGAAGACTCATTAACAACCTGCGACACAACTCTGCGTGCTGAAAGTGAGGATGACTTGAAGCACATGCTGATGAAGACTGAAGACTACAATCTGCAGTATGGATTACACTTCAATATAAAGAAAACAAAAATCCTCACAATTGGGCCAATAAGCAGTATCACGATAAATGGAGAAAAGATTGAAGTTGTCAAAGACTTCATATTACTTGCTTCTACAATCAACACCAATGAAAGCAGTAATCAAGACATCAGATGATGGACTGCATTGGGCACATCTGTTACAAAAGACCTCTTTCAAGTGGTGAAGAGCAAAGCTATCTCTTTGAAGACTAAGGTGTGCCTAACCCAAGTCATGATATTTTCAATTGCCTCATATGCATGTGACAGCTAAACATGAATAAGGAAGACCAAAGAAGAGTTGATGTTTTTGAGTTGTGTTGGCAAAGAATACTGAAAGCACCATTTTGGTAGTTAAGTTTGTGTATCAACTTGGCTAAGCCTGGTTGAACGGCTGGGCAGCTAGATGTAGTATTCCCCATGATGAGACTGGTAATTAACCTCATGGTGGAATCTACTGTAAGCAGCTGAGTAGCTGCCTTAGGGATGTGGTCTTTTTCCTGCATATAAGGAGAAGCCTTGGGGAACAGTCTCTAGCTTAAGGCATGCTTGAACTCTGTGTGTAGCCGTGTCGTCAATCAGCAGCCTGCCTTGCTCTGTTGACCTTGGGACTTTCTTTTCTTTTTTAAAATGCATTTTATTGAAAGATAATTTAGGTACAGTGAAATACATAAAACTGAAGTGACATGAGTCAATGCTTTTTTTTTTTTTTTTTGCAGTGTTCCCTCCCCACGCCTCCCACCGCTGGCAACCAACAAAGAAAGTTTCCCTCCATATATAAACCTTTCCTTGACTCTCCACAACAGTGTATTAATATTATATTTGTTCTTCTGTGATTGACTTATTTCACTCAGCATGTCCTCCAAGTTCATCCATATTGTGCGGTGTTTTGCAGACTGTACATTATTCTTTAGTGCTGCATAGCATTCGATTATGTGTATGTACCATAGTTTGGTCATTCACTCTTTCACTATAAATCTTAGAGATAAGTCCCTTGCCAGATATGTAATTATCGGCAAATATGACTTTGTTGCTGTCGTTTTTGTTAGGTGCTTTTTCATGGTGTCAATTTCTTTGATCCATATAATTTTCTATGCCGAGCTCATTTTGTTTATGAATCGTGTTATCACTTTTCTTTGAGGTTACCCTGTGATTTATTGTTTTCTTCCCAAGTTTAGAACAGTCTGTTCTATCTTGTAGTTGTCTTGACTTCCCTACCATCTAGAAGTTCTGTAATGACACAGTTTTTTTTTTTTCCCCCTCCTTTTGGTTTGTAGTTGTCCTCATTTGTCAATTGATGTCTCTGGTTCCCTGTTTACAATCTTGTAAGCTTCTTTACTTTGGATACTTCCATAGCTAGGTTGGTTTCTGGGTTATATCATCAGGTGTGTTAATGATCAGTTGTTGTTGGCTGCTGTTGCTTCTCTGTCCAAAGGGCTCCCTTTAGCATCTCTTGTAAGGTTGGTCTGGTTTTAACAAATTCCCTTAATTTCTGCTTACCTGGACATGTCCTAATTTCACCATCATATTTGAGGGACAATTATGCTGGGTACATAATTCTTGGTTGAAAATTTTTCTCTTTCAGTGTTTTATATATACCATCCCACTGTCTTCTAGCCTGCGTGGTTTCTGTCGAGAAATCTTACTGGTTGCCCCTGGTATGTAACTTTTTATTTTTCCCGTGCTGCTCTCACAATTCTTCTTTTGTCTTTGGTTTTGGTGAGTTTGATGATGATATGTCTGGGTGATTTTCTTTTGGGGTCTATCCTGTTTGGGGTTTGTTGGACTTCCTGAATGGATATATTCTCATCTTTCATCATACCAGGAAAATTCTCTTTCAACAAATCTTCAACAATTTTCACTGCGGTTTTATTTGTCTCTTCCTGTTCTGGAATTCCGATGACATGTTGTTGTTGTTGCTATGTGCCATGGAGTTGGACCCGACTCATAGCGACCCCTCTGTGGGTTTCTGAGGTGGTATCACTATGGAAGTGGACTGCCCAACCTTCCTTTCAAGGAGTGGCTGGTGGGTTTGAACCGCCAGTCTTCTGGTTAGCAGTCAAGTGCCTTAGGCACTATGCTACCAGAGCTCCTGATAACACGTAGGCTATTTCTTTTGATGGTATCTCACATGAACCTTAGGCTTTCTTCATTTTGTTTTGATCTGTCCCTTTCCAAAGATTTATCCCTTTCCAAAGAAGTGTTCAGGTATTTGCCTTCAATCTCCCTAATTCTGCTTTCCATTGATTCAATTCTGCTCCTTTGCCCATTCAATGTTTTACTTATTTCTGAAAATTTAGTATTAATCTCCTGGATTTCTGTGTGTAGATTTTCTATTGTTTCTAATTTTTCATTTATTTTGCCATTTTGTTCTTGTATTGTCTTTTGAAGTTGTTCTAGGGTTTTCTCTGATCTCTCAATTTGTTGAAGATACCTAAATATAATTCTTTTGAATTCCTTATCAAGGAGTTCCAATGCTGCATCTTCCTTAGGGATGTGTTTTAGGTCTGTGTCCTGGTTCCTTGTTTCTCCTGTTTTATCTTGCTTCTTTGTGTGGACCGTGATGCTCTGTTGTCTCTGAGGCATTGTGATGTTTCTGTGTTTATATTTAATTGGTGATTGTATGTTGGAGTGACTTGCCCACGATTTTCGTTTTCTTTGTTCTGTTTGTATGTTATCTGTACAGGCAGGGTACTGTGCTGTGCTCCTCTATTCACTAGCTGACAGCACTATACACTCACCACCTGTTTCCTTTCCTGTTGTCAGCCTCTTGTATGTCCCTGCTGACCTTGGCAAACAGAGCCTGTTCTTAGGTCCCTGGAATCCGAATGACAATGCTATCACTTTAAAATCCAAAATGGTTGCCACTTGTAAACACTCAAAATGGCTGCACCCTCAGTCACTTTAAATATCCATAATGGCTGCTGTGTGTAAACAATGAAAATGGCTGGGCCTTCCAGGCAGCAGAAAGTCAACAGCTCAGGTTGTCTCCCTCCTTGCTATTTCCCTTCCTAGTCATAGGCCACCACTGCAGTTGTCCCTGCAGCCCTTGGTGACCAGGGCTGATCTTTAGATCAATTCTCAGATCCCAATACCACTTGGGAATATTCAGGCTGTTGGTCTCGTCAGAGTAGCTGACAGTCCGCAGCTCTGACCGTCTCTGTACTCACTGTTTTCGTTCAGGTTTTTCCACTATTTGGTGCCTAATCCACTTCTGTATGGTTCCTTTTAAAGCTCAGGGCTCCAGGATTATCTTCTGTAACCCTGACAATTGGTTTTTCTTTTCTTTGTTGAACAGGGTCTGTGTCATTTGTCTGCCTATTTCTCCATCTTACTGGAAGTCCTTGACTTTGGGACTTTCAATGGACTTGAATTAATGGCCTGCTGTGTAGTTTGCTAACATCGGGATTGTGCCTTTTTACTTGTCAACCTTAAGTTTGTCAGGCTCAGCAACCAGCAGCTGAATGAAGAAAAGCCTCCAGCTTCAGTGGGCCAGGAGCAGGAGGCAGAGTTGAAGGCCAAGGCTGAGAGGCTTTCACCCAGCCCCTAGAGCCTGGCACTTTGAACTCGGACTTCTAGCCTCCAAACAGTAAAAGAATAAACTCATGTTTGTCTAGCCATCCATTTGTGGTATATTCTTATCAGAGCAGCACTAGGTAACCAGAACACCCATGGACTGGTAAAAGAACTAACAAATCTATCCTGGAAGAAGTGCAGCCAGAATGCTCCTTGGAAGCGAGAATGACCAGACTTTGTCTCACCTACTTTGGTCATGTTGTCAGGAGGGACCATTCTCTGGAGAAGGATGTTATGCTCGGTAAAGTGGAGGGTCAGCGAAAAAGGGGAAGGCCCCCAGCAAGATGGACTGACACGGTGGCTGCGACGATGGGCTCAGTCACAGCAAGGACTGTGAGGACGGCACAGGACCGGGCAGCGTTCCGTTCTGTTGTGCAGAGGGTTGCTGTGAGTTGGAGACGAGTCGATGGCACTTAACAACAGCAGCAACACAACTTAGTGTGCCGACATCACCGCAAGGAGCCACCAGGCTGCAGGTGATCACAGGCCCACCTCCAGCATTTTGTTAGTGAATGCATTCCACGAGCTGGACCCCACGGTTCAGACAGAGCCGGTCTCACAAGTACTCACAGTCACACAGTGTGGCACTAGAGGGCAAGCAGCAGCTGGACTTTCCAGCCCACCAGACCATTGCCAAAGGTGGGGGGCGCTTGGTACCTAGCCGGTGAGGTGTGAGCCTACACAGCCACTTCCAAGGACAGGGGGCACTCAGTGCCCAGCTGTGCCAGTAAGGTATGTCGCCAGGCCGTCTTGATGTGACATAGACACAAAGCAGAGACAGGGTGGTCTGCACATATTTGCTGGGGTACATGATGTAAAGCTACAACTGGCTGTATTCTCTGTTATTTCTGCAGTAAACACCTCTGGCAACAATAAGCTCAAATCACAAATGTGAGTAACTGAACACAAAGGCTGTTGTAAATACACCAGTGAGCTCAAACATCGGCCGCCATTTACCGTTTGCCCCGCGGGGGCCCATGGTGACACCACTGAGGCCTGAAGGCCATCCAAGGCGGCTGGAGCACTGACTTCAGACCACTGGGCTCAGGACCACCGTCCAGCACGTGGAGCTGCAGAGCCACATGCATCCTGCTCTGTAAGCATGCCTTTGTTCAGCAAGCATAGTTCAACAGCACTGTTTGCTCATTCTTATTCCAAATTCCCTCGGATGCATGTGAAGAGAGTAGCACTACCAGTGAATGTGGTAGTGCCAGGGCAGATTCTTCGCTTTGTTTACTTTCTGGTTTATGAACGTAGAAAAGGTATGCATCCCAAATGCACAGCCCAGCACACCATACAGCCAGAGTGGATACTCTAAACTAACCGTGCACAGCCCAATACACCATACAGCCAGAGTGGATACTTTAAACTAACCATGCACAGCCCAACACACCATACGATCAGAGCGGATACTTTAACCGTACACAACCCAACGCACCATACAGCCAGAGTGGATACTTTAAACTAACCATGCACAGCCCAACGCACCATACGATCAGAGCGGATACTTTAACCGTGTACAACCCAACGCACCATACAATCAGAGCATATACTTTAAACTAACCGTGCACAGCCCAACGCACCATATAATCAGAGCGGATACTTTAAACTAACTGTGCACAGCCCAACACACCATACAGCCGGAGCGGATACTTTAAACTGACCATGCACAGCCCAACGCACCATACAGCCAGAGCGGATACTTTAACCATGCACAGTCCAACGCACCATACAATCAGAGCGGATACTTTAAATTAACCGTGTACAACCCAACGCACCATACAATCAGAGCAGATACTTTAAACTAACCGTGCACAGCCTAACGCACCATACAGCCAGAGTGGATACTTTAAACTGACCGTGCACAACCTAACGCGCCATACAGCCAGAGCGGATACTTTAAACTAACCGTGCACAGCCCAACCCACCATACAATTGAGGCAGGAGAGAGAATTGAAAAAAATGTTAACAATGAATTATAACTTTTGCCCAACCTAAGTAGGGAAGTTCTGTTGAGCAGTGAAACAACTTGTTGTGAGGCCAGAGACATCTGGCTCGGGCCAACTTGAAAAACAATGTATAGAGAGTGGAAAATTCCTCTGCCCTGCTCCCCCTCCCTTCTTCCTCTGCCCATACTCCCCTTCCTCTCTTCCTCTTGTGCACATTTAACTTCTGTAAAAAATGGCTAACTGCAGGTGCTGTTTTTGCAGGTAACCAATCAGCCTTTTACCCCGAATACCCCACAAGAAGAGCCCCATAAAAGCCCCATGTGGCCTTTGTTTGGGGCTCAGTCTCTGGATGCAAATCCACTGAGTCTGTGCTAGCATAAAGAAAGTCCTTCCTTTTTATCCTGCTCAGCGTTAGCGTTTCCCTTGGCAGCTCCGGTAGCACAATCAGAGTGGATACTTCAACTGTGCACAGTCCAACCACCCTACAGCCAGAGCTGATACTTTTAACTAACCAGGCACAGCCCAATACATTGTACAACTAGAATGGATACTTTAACTGTGCACAGCCCAACACACTGTGCAACCAGAGTAGATACTTTAAACTAACTGTGCACAGCCCAACATGCATACAACCA
>NW_006922058.1:1358209-1361999 GCF_000298275.1 Orycteropus afer afer | reverse complement strand
TGCAATCAAAGTGCATACTTGAAATACACTGTGCACAGTACAACACACCATACAACCAGAGCAGATACTTGAAACACACTATGCACAGCCCAATGCACCATGGCTGGTGGGTTTCAACTGTCAACCTTCTGGTTAGCATCAGATACTGTAGGCACCGTGCCACCAGAGCTCCTTACAGCCAGAGCAGATACTTTAAACACACTTGAATTATGGTTTGACTGTTTTTCTTTCAACTCATGGAATCCAAGTACAGATTCTGGAAGGTCAGTCTGTTGAAGGCACGTTATTATCAATACTGCTGCAAACTGAGTTTGAAAACCCAGCAGTGGTAAAGGGTGGACAGATTCCAGGCCCAGGCCCCAGAAAAACTACCCAGAAATCTGTGACTGCTCTCCACAAACAAGCACAGACAAGAGCAGATGTCCCTCCTCTCCAGAGTCCTGCAGACCCTGAGGAGCCTGGCTTGGAGGCAGTGCCTGGAGCAGTACTGGGACCAAGGACCTCTCAGCATGCAGAGCACTCACACCTGGCCCTGAAAATGACATGCACAAGCACCGCAGAGCCAACCGTAACACTTCAAAAAGACAGCAGCGCTAACGAGAAACGGGGAAGACATCCATCCAACCTACCTTCGCACAAACTCTCCGGAGGAAAGTACGTGGTCTGGTTGATGTAGCCGGCGCCATCCGTCAGCGAAGTGACACAGCCAATCAGAAGACGTGTACTGGAGTCTGCCAGCCCTTTGTTGGTCTTCCTGCCATCATCTTCCCACCTGTCAGAGACTGCTTCCACCTGAAAAGCACCAAGTGCCGCGTAAACAGTGAGGATAAAGCGGTAAAACACATGCTTTGCCGCTGCAGCTTCACGGCTGTCTCAAGCAGTTGCAGCTACTATGGGGCTTGCCCCTCAGATGATGTGTCACGTCCAGACACCGCCAGCTTACACAATGGCCTGTGGGCTGCTCCTGCCTGCAGGATTCTTCAGCTAAGGGGGACCCAGGGCAGGAGCAGCTCAGTCAGAGCAAGCTGTGAAAAATGCTCTAAAACACACTCAGAAACTGGTTTTGGGGAGCTCCACAGAACAAAGTGGGATTTGACCCGGTTGTGAAGACAACAGAAGTGGGGGGCAGGGGCTCTGCCAGGGGAGGGAAGGTGGGACCACCACAGTGCCCTGGCAGAGGATGGAGTGTGAGGCTGGCCTCGTGGGAAGCAGGAGCAGAGAGTACCTCTGTGACAGGAGCAGACCTTCATGCTGCCTGCCACGGCACTGGCCCAGCCACACAATTTTAAAATCACACAAACAGCTGTTTATTTCAGAAGGACGTCAGTACAGAGAGTAAGAGCAGAGTTGCCATCCCCTGCCGCCCAGCAGCAGGTGGGACTGCATCCATGCCCCACGCCCATTTGTCCCCTGGGGCTTGGAATGGCCACCATCTCAGGGTGACCCCCTTTACACCCAGAGGAGATGCCCCCCAGCTTCATGTTCTCTCCCTCCACCATGCCCATCACCTCCTGGTCACATCACGTCCCGGTGACGCACGGAGCGCTCTGGCTTCTTTATCTACTGCCCACCCCCATGGGTCAGATGTGGGACCTGGCTGATGCGGGAGGGACCATCCTCCAGGCCCTCCTCAGATGCTCTCCCTGCGAGCCCCCCTTCTTCTCCCTTGCAGACCCCATGGTCCCTCAAGCCTGCCCTCCTCATCTGGCAGCCCTACCCCATTAGGGCTCACTCCCTAGCTGTCCCTCCCCTCGTGTTCCCAAGCAAATACACTCTGATGTCAAACAACAAGGCAGGACAACAAAAAGTCAATACAGCAGTCAAACACGCAAAACAAAACCCAAATGCAGTGCCCCCCCCCCCAACACAACCTGAGCTGACAGGACCCCTTTTGGAGGGCAGCCGGGAGGCTGACACTGCTCTACAACCCCGCCCCACTCCTGGAAGATGCACCATGTGGGAGGCTGACACTGCTCTACAACCCCACTCCACTCCTGGAAGATGCGCCATTCTGCCTGGAGTCTGTGTGTGTCACAGCTGTCACCCTGGGTCTCCGCGCTGAGAAGAGACAGCCAGGCTCCCTCATCCACCCATGCCCTTGTACCCTCCTTCTCCGCCTGCCGGGCCCCTTACTATCTCTGGACAGTGCCTGACAGTCATGTTGCCCCCACCATGCCTCCACACTCTAGCAACTCAACTGAACCCCATTTCCCCTAACTTCATCTCACCTCCCTTCCACCAGTGGCCCTGTTTCTTTGCTCACCTCACACAGGATGCTGAAAGAAGCATTTAAATGGCATGTCCCTGCCCCCACCCCGTCAGGCCAGCATGACGCCAAGGCCACTCTAGGGTGGCCAGCAGCTCCCTTGTTCCACACCAGCAGTCCTTTCTCTCAACCTCAGGGCTGGTTACAAAGGCAACCTCTGCAGGCTGACAAATCAGGACCAAGTGTCAGCATATTGCTCAAGTGGCCCAGTGCCCCCCAGAAGAGCAAGAGCCAGGAGTCAGCAAAGCAGCAGGCTAGGCCCAAGGACAAGCAGGCAACTGGAGAGCGGCTATGCTTACATCCTTCCAGGCTGGGCCAATCCAACGGGACTCTCCGTGGTGTCCCTTCTGGAAGCCACTGGAAATGGTGTAGCCAAGGAACTGGATCTCAGATTGGACTCAGCGTTAATACATGCAAATTTCAACAGCCACACATGACTAGTGGCTACCAGGTTCAATAATATGACTCCAGAATTTGTTTTCACGTGTATTAATTTTTAAATTCGAGGAAGAGGATGCTAAGCATTCACTTGGCATATCCTTACTAAACAATGGTAATGAAGCGCATCTGAGCCATTCTCAAGTCTCAGCAAATTTGTCAGCCACTGATCTCATAAAAAAAAATCAAGTTTTCCTATAGAGAAAGATTAGTTGGAAAATATAAAAATTACATCAGTGAGGGAATAAAAACAAAACTTCTTAGAAATAAACTTACCAAGAAATATGCAGAATCCAGACGAAGGTGACTACTAAATTAAAAGGAAGAACATGAAAGGCAAAAACCGAAACCCACTGCCTTCAAGTCGATTCCGACTCACAGCACCCCCCAGAGGACACGGCACACCTGGCCCAGAGGGCCCTCAAGGCTGTCAATCTTTACAGAAGCAGACTGCCTCATCTTTCTACCATGGAGTGGCTGGTGGGTTCAAACTACCAACCTCTGGGTTAGCACCAAATGCTTTACTAACTGCACCACCGGCGCCCCTGCACATAGAAAAAGCAGGCTTGGACAAATGCAGGTAAGCTTCGTGGCTGGTAAAGACTCTATTACCAACATGTCCATCTTCCTAAATGCAATCCAGAAGCTCCAACTGCATCCCATGCAAACTCCTGTGGCAGAGGGCAAGTAAGATTCAAAGATTCATCCAGAACACTCAAGAGCCAGGAGATTCCAGACAACTGTGGGGGTGTTGCTGGTGCACAAGACAAACACAGGGAGCCTGAGGACCCAGACACCCATGCACGGGGACTCATAGGACAATGGTGGGAAAAGTGGGTCACACCATGGGATGAGTAGCCAGTTGTCAGAAAGAAACGTCTGGTCCCTGTCAGTCTAAACCAACAGAAACTCTGTTGTTGTTGTTGTTAAGTGCCATCGAGTCGTTTCCGACTCATAGCGACCCCACACACAGCAGAATGAAACACTGCCTGATCCCGCGCCAGCCCCACAATCCCTGCTATACTTGAGCCCATCATTGCAGCCACCGTGTCAATCCATCTCGTTGAAGGCCTCCCCCTCTTTCGT
>NW_006922058.1:1351925-1357581 GCF_000298275.1 Orycteropus afer afer | reverse complement strand
ACTGAGACAGACTAGGAAGAAGGAAGAGGCCGTCCACTTCTCAAAGAATTGGCCAGGGAAAACCTTATGAATAGCAAAGAAACAGAAACTCTAGGCAGGTTAAACACTTAAACATCAAGAACAACTAAGTGTCAGGGGAAACCTGGGTAAACACCCTTAACTACAGAGCCCCTCCAAGGTTCCTACAGAGCTCAAAGCACATGGAAAGAACAAGCGTGAGACCTATAAGCTGCACATGACGCAGCTCTACAAGACAGTCAAAAGGTGGCCTTGGGAGAACACCTGCAATGCTCCCACCAAAGGAGCTCCGTAAAAAGCTCCGATTTCCTCATCTCTGAGAACGCAGAAAGAAAAAGCTGAACATGACAAAAAATGGACGAAGCAGATGAAAATAATTCAAAAGAAAAGAAATGTGAAAGTTACTTTAACACTGAAATGCAAATTAAAATTACCAGGCCACTTCTCTTTCTTCTTTTTTTTGAGGGGGGGATAGTTTTTTAGAAGACACACTGATCCAGAGAAGATGGTCTGAATAGAGCTCCTGGCAGCTATGTGACTGTCTCGGCCCAAGTTTTCCCAGAAAACAAAACATCTGAGGGAACACAACGAACACTTTTGATGGGGAGTGGCAGAGTCCTCTCTTGGCAGCAAGAGCAAAGGAAGAAAGGGAAGGCAGGCAAGGAGGGGCAACACTGAACATGGAGAGAAGTGGCTACATCATGCTTTGTCTCCAGGCCCAATGCAACCAAGACAGCTCACAACAGGCTTGGCAGAAGGAAGGACAAGAAATTGATCCACTGAACTTCCCACCTCTGTTCTCACTGGATCAACTTTACTGCAGGTGTCATTAACTCCCCTGCATCTCTGGGGTGTGTTACCAACGAGGATGGAGCAGCTGACTAGGCTGTCCCTTAAGCAAGTGGCTGAAGGTCTGGGGCCTGGGGTGGAAGAACCATGTACAGCTCAGTCGAGCTAGGGGACACATAAGCTAGGTTTTGTTGATCTGCAAGGTGACTGTCCATACCTTTCTACTGCAGATGGAAGTGGGTGGTGATAAAGGAGTAAAACCACAGAAACAATCCTAATTATATGAAAATTATCCCCAAATAGAAACAATGAGGTGTTAAATCTAAGTTAACTAGTCTTAGAATTTTTAGGGAGGCAGGCATGATGCTGATGTCCAGAGGAGAGGAGAGTTCTCAGTTCAGGCACATTGGAGATGCTGCCGCTCTGGGATTCCAGCAGCGATAGCAACATGCACTGACTAGATTCTAAGGATTTTTTTTTTTTTTTTAATTTCAAGTTAGCTTTATTTATGAAATATAAATTATCTGATTTTTTTTTATTGTGCTTTGGGTGCAAATTTAGAGAGAATTTGTTTGACATTCAATGGTACGTGCACATTTGGTTTCACTCACCGATTACCATCCCCAACCTTCACCCACTCACCCCACCTGCCCTGTGATGCCCCCTCCCTGTGTCCTTCTTAGTGAAGCACTCCTGTCTGTCCAGCTTTCCTTCCACGTGAATGCTGCCCCTCTGGTGCCCCATGACCTCTGGCTCCAAGGGGTGTATCTCTGTCGAGCAGGTGGGTACATCGCCCTGGGTTGGGTGTTCTGCATGTAAGTCTTCCCACTGCTGCAACAAGGCCACGTTTCACTTACTAAGGCTGGCCATGTCACAGCCTGATCCTGTCCATACCCTCCCTGACCCTGCGTCGCAGGCAGCCTCACCTCCTGCTCCCAGAGGATCAGCGCTGCGATGGTGCTGGAGGCTCACGGGATGATGGCTGCTGCGGCACTAAGAGCGCACCCCTCAGACCCAGCAACTACAGAACACCACCTTCACGAGAAAAGGAAGGGGCCTCTGATGCGCTTTGCTAGTCCGATAACGCAATGTTGTTGTTGTTGCTATGTGCCGTCGAGTCGGACCTGACTCATAGCGACCCTCCCCGGGTTTCCGAGGCAGTATCACTACGGAAGTAGATTGCCCCATCTTCCTTCTGATAGTTATCCAATAATGCTCATTTTATACAACAGTTCTTTAGAAACACTTGAAGGAAAGATGCAGGACCATTCAGTGTTCTTCCCCATGGCATAAAAGTACGGGCGACCTTCACTCTGACTGACAGATTCCGTCATTGATATTCGTGCACAAACGCACTTACGTTTAAACAGAGATTTCTACATCCTGAGTTACGAATTTCTAGAATTACATGAAAGTGACCGCCCCTGAAGTTTGGAAACATAAAGACAATAAGCCACTATAAAGACAGACCCCAAAGCACCCCCAGCCCCGTGCACAGGACTATAAGCTCACTGCATGCCCCCAGCGCCATGGCTCTGAGAGGTGAGCTGGACATGACAACAGCAAAGTGACGGCTGCAGTGAAGGCCTATCCCTGACAGCAGGCTCACCCGGACGGCCTTCAGCCCGCTGGACACTCTGTTTTCTTCCACCACCGCGATAACCTCCTGTCCGACACTGAGGAGCACCTTCCCAGTGACCACGTCATTGGAGAAGTAGATCAGATCGTTGATCATGCCATAGTCGCTGCAGTACCTGGTCACCACACCCTGCACGGTTTTCAGCTTGGTGTTACCTGCAGGGCAAACAGACCACAATGAAGGCCCACCAGAGCACCAGTGCTACAGCCCAGCCCTCAAGCCTACGGCCCCGCAAGCCGATCCTGGAGCCAGAGACCACCAGGGAGCAGAGAGCTCAGAGAGCTGGCTTCCCAGGCAGACGGCCCAGGTGTCTCCGGGGTTCGGCGGGAGGGCCGGACGGCCTGGGCTGGAGTTCTAGCCCTTTCACTTGCCATGTGTGACAAAGTCTTTGGCCAGGCAGAGAGCTCTGGGTGGCCACCATGGTTGGCAGGGAGGTGTGGGCAGTGTTATATCAGCACCCGGAGGTTTGCCAGCCTATGCAGTTTGGATTACTGTCTTCCTGCATTAGCAGCAAAGGCTTGAGGGAGTTCTTTAACACCTCACCAAACACGCCCAGGAGAGTCAGGGCTTGGCAAGCTGAGTCTGGCACATGGCCTCAGCCACTCAATTGGCCTCTCTGTCCCTGATCTGCTCCCACTGTCCTCGGTACTGGTGTGCACAAGAACCAGGGCTTCAGCCAAGGCCCACCAAGTCGTGCTGACACCATCCCTGCTGCTGCTCCGACCCAGGGCAAAGCTCTGGCCCCAGGCACAGTAGACGCGGGATCCAGTGCTGAAGGCCACAGCGCCCCCTGCCGGGGAGCCTGCATCCTACAGCGGAGCCCCAGATCCACAAAGGAACGTGCCCCCAGCTACAGAGTCAGCTTCTGCACATCAGGACATCCCGACACATGGCCTTTAACAGGCTGCCTCCCACAAGCAGCCCCACCCCTACGTCTCAGGCGGTCCTTGTGGAGAATCCTGCCTTTTAGCGACCAGGGAAATCAGCTAGGAAACTGTTACTGAACGTGATTCTCCTAAGGAGGGAGCAAGCAGGGGAAGCATCAGTAACCTCAGGAGAAAGCAACTGTGTGATTCCAAGAGCTAGGAGGCTGGTCTGCCCAATGCGGCACAGCCTGACTTTAGGAAGACAGTTCAAAATCACTGGAAGACCCGTGAGTCCCTGGGATTCTGAAGGACAACATGGGACGGCTGGAATGAGCAGCTGCAAATGATACTAAGGACAGAGAAAATGGAGTGCTGTGAAGGGACATCCCGAGTAGCTGCCCCACAAAAACCCAAGGAATGAGGCCTAATGCTAGTGGTGGCACAGACCCCAAAGACAGACAAACACCCTAGACCTTGCTCGATGTCACTCTTAGCGCAAAGGACTTCAATGATGCTGCCAAGGAGTGAGCAGCCCCAGGAAAAGCTGGCTCTTCACCCTGACGCTGAAACAAGCTGTAGGTGCCCAGTAGCGTCTCCCAAACCATTATGAAACTCAAGCTGTGAACTGGCCCACACCACCTTCCCTCGCATTTAATAGACCAAAAACCCAAACTAAACTCACTGCCGTCGAGTCAGATCTGACCCACAGTGACCCCTCCTTGGGTTTCCGAGGCGGAATCTCTATGGAAGTACGCTGCCCAATCTTCCTTGCGAGCAGTGGCTGGTGGGTTTGAACTGCCGGCCTTCTGCTTAGCAGTCAAGTGCCTTAGGCACTATGCCACCAGAGCTCCCCAATAGGAGACGAGGTGGTTCAGAGGTAGAATTCTGCTTTAACTCCCAGCCAACCCAGCTCCCAAGCTATCTGTGCCAGGCGGCTCGTGTGTTGCTATGGCGCTACGATGCAGCCCAGCTTTCAGCAGAAACCAGGAGCCTGCCTCCCAGAAGGGGGCACCTGTTCACTGCCGGTCGCCAGCCCGTCCCCACCACCTGAGCAGCCTCCATCTTAGCAAACGCCATCACCCTGGGATTTCCCTTGTTCCGGCCCACCCGACTCTGTTCTGAAAACATAAAGATGCTGAGACGCACGCCGCTCCACCTGGAACAGCCCCCAGGAGTCTGAGCTAACTCAAGAGGTTCCCAGGGAACTCCCAGAAGCTGAGGAAGAGGGTGCCGAGGAAGGAAAAGTGGGTGCAGCCCAACTTCCAAGGGTGGACGAGGGGACCGTGAGGTGGCGGAGGGGTGTGCCTATGGGCAGGGTCGGCTGCAAGGCTGTCTGCGCTGGTGCACAGAGACTGGAGCCCACCCTGCCCCTGGCCCAGGGAGGAGGAAATCTCTACACCCCTGTACCCATCCAGGGGAAGGAGAGAACCCCTGCACCCTCACGACTGGGAAGGAAGGAGGAAACCCCTACACCCCCATGAATGGGGGGAGGAAGGGAACCCCTACACCTCCACCACTGGGGGGGAAGGAGGTGTTCTGGTTACCTAGTGCTGCTCTGACAGGAATGTATCACAAATGGATGGTCTTAACAAACAGGAGTTTATTCTTACAATTTGGAGGCTTTAAGTCCAACCAAGGTCAAGTGCCAGGCTCTAGGGGCTGGGTGAAAGCCCCTCAATTGGGGTCCAGCTCTGCCTCCTGCTCCTGGCCCACTGGAGCTAGACGCGTTTCTTCACTCAGACAGCTGCTGGCTGCTGAGGCTGAGAAGCCCCAAGGTTGACAAGTAAAAAGGCACAGTCCCGATGTTACCAAACCACACAGCAGGCCATTAAGTTAAGTCCACTGTAAGTCCCAAGGTCGGCAGAGCATGGCAGGCTGCTGAGCAACGACACGGCTACATGCAGGGTCCAAGCGTGCCAAAGGCTAGAGACCATTCTCAAAGCGTCTCCTTAAATACAGGAAGCAGACCACATCCCAAAGGCAGCTACTCAGCTGCCTGTGGTAGATCCCACCATGGAGTTGACTGCCAGTCTCATCATGGGGAATAGGTACCACCAGCTCCCCAGCCACTAAAGCAGGCCCAGCCAAGTTAACACAAAAACATAACCACCACAGGAGGGAACCCCTACACCCCCACGACTAGGGGGGAAGAAGGGAACCCCTGTACCCACCCAGGGGAAGGCGAGAACCCTTGTACCCACCCAGGGCAAGGAGAGAACCCCTGCACTCACCCAGGGCAAGGAGGGAACCCCTGCACCCCCCCAGGGCAAGGAGGGAACCCCTGCACCCCCCCCAGGGGAAGGAGGGAAGCCCTGCACCCACCCAGGGGAAGGAGGGAACCCCT
>NW_006922058.1:1349823-1351825 GCF_000298275.1 Orycteropus afer afer | reverse complement strand
GGGGAAGGAGGGAACCCCTGCACCCCCTCCAAAGGAAGGAGGGAACTCCTGCACCCCCCCCAGGGGAAGCAGGGAAGCCCTGCACCTACCCAGGGGAAGGAGGGAAGCCCTGCACCCCTGCACCCACCCAGGGTAAGAAGAGAACCGTTGCACCCCCCCGGGGAAAGAGGGAACCCAGGCACCCCCCAAAGGAAGGAGGGGACCCCAGCACCCACCCAGGGGAAGGAGAGAACCCCACGGCCCGCACCCACGATGGGAAGACTGAACTGCAGCCCTGCCCCGCCCACCATGTCCGGGAAACAACTGAATCCCTTGTCCCCGCGTCCGCCCAGGTGAAGGCCGTCTCCAGCAGAAGAACCGAACGCCCCGGGGCCGCGCTCCACCAGCCCGCACCTTCCGCGAGCTCCGGCCCGGCCTCCTTCTCGGGGTCATCCGCCCGCCTCCAGAAGAACGCCAGAAGCTTGGCCGCGAGGCGCAGCATGCTTCCGCCGGCGCTGCCTCGACCTCCCTGCTCGGTCAGCCCGCACCTCGCCAGCGCCTCTGCCTCAGCTGCCCGAGGCGCTGCACGCGGCCTTACGGGTCCTGCAGCTCGAGGCCAATGGCGACTCCAAGCTACGCTTGAGCCCGCCTCCCCCTACCTTGCCTGGCCAATGGCGACGCCGCTTGACGACACCGTTAGAGGTTGGCGGTTGGCTGTCAGTCGTTAGAGCGTGCCTGCGCAGGCGTTGTGTGGAGGCGTGGCGTTGTGCCAGGTGTGCGTAACGTCACGGTCGGAGGAGGTGTCCTGTGGGGCGGGGCTGCGTCCTGGTGGGCGGGGCATTTGGCAGGGAAGCTGGGCGTGGCTGCGTGCTGGGGGCAGGGCTGCATGCTGGGGGAGGGGCTGCATGCTGCTTGGGTCATCGCGTAGATCCGAGTGGGCGGGGCTTTGTCCTGGTTGGTCGTCTGCAGGAGATGGGAGTTGAGGCTGATGGGTGTCTTTTTTTTATTCCCCAAGTTGGGGGACGTACTCAGTCTTTCACAGTTGAGCAAAACGTTAGGTGTAGGTTTTTGTAGATGTTCTCCATCAAGCTGAGGAAGCTCCCCTCTGTTCCTCTTTTCCTGCACGGACGGGGGAGTTTCTCCCACATTCTTTCTGCATCTATTCAGGTGACCTTATGGTTTTCCTGTTAGCCTGTTAGTGTAGCGAGTTACAGTGATTCATTTTAAATGTTACACCAGCCTTGCATTCCTGGGGTAAATTTCACTTGGTCATGGTTTATCATCCTTTTTGTATATTGTGAGATAGGATTCAGTAAAAATTTGTTGAAAATCTGGATTAATACTCAGAATATTTTTTTATATTTATGTATTTATTTTTTTAAATCTGTTTTTGGTATCTGTGATAGTGGCCTCATAAAGTGAGTTGGGAAGTGTTCCTTCTGTGCTTAAAAGATTACTGACATGAGGTGTGTGTGTGTGGGGGAGGAAACTGCAAAAATTAAAAAAATAAAAGATTGCTGATGTTTGGCATACATAACTAGTTTTCTTATATATTTCTGGAGTATTCTTTGTGGGAAGGTTTTTTTTTTTTTTTTTTTTTTTTTAATTGTGATTTGGGTAAAAGTTTACAGAGCAAATTCTTCTTCCATTCAACAGTTTATAGCATTTTGTTTCATGACATTGATTACAATCCCCACAATGTTAACAGCTCTGTTCCCACTTGCTCCCTGTGGTTACCTTTTCCCTGTGTCCTTCTTTCCTGTGCATTCCTGCCTCTGGGCTGTCTGCTTGCTCAAATGCTACCCTTCTAATCTACCATGGTTACTTATTCTCCCTGGTGTAATTGTTCATCTCATTTTTGTTGTTAGGTGTTGTTGAGTCAGCTCCGATTCATACCGACCCAGTGTACAACAGACCAAAACATTGCCCAGTCCTGCACCAACCTCACAGTATTTACCATGGCAGTGAGTTTGTTTCTGTTTTTTAGGTCCATTATCAGAGCCACTATGTCAATTCATCTCAT
>NW_006922058.1:1324492-1343859 GCF_000298275.1 Orycteropus afer afer | reverse complement strand
GGCTGTTTCTCTTCAATTTGAGTGGTGCCACATCAGCATAGGGAGGTCTCGAAAGCTTTACCTTATGCATATGAGTAAGGCTGGGTTTACTCAGATGTTGCAGCTCTTTCCCAGCTCTATTTTGCGAGCCTTTTAGCCTAAACGGACTATTCCTGAAGGTGCACGGTAATGTACCAAGCAGTGTTTCTTTGCTATTCATAAGGTTTTCCCTGGCCAAGTATTTGAGAAGTGGACAGCCTCTTCCTTCTTCCTAATCTGTCTCAGTCTATAAGCTTTTAGTTGGATTGAGGATCCAACTAAAATGAAATACTTGACAACCTAAGTCTTTTCTCCATTTATCATCATTTGCTTATTGGTCCACTTACATTGTGAGGATTTTAGTTTTCTTTATGTTGAGGTGTAATCCATACTGCAGACTGTAGTCTTCGATCTTCATCAGTAAGTGCTTCAAGTCTTCTTCACTTTCGGCAGGTGAGGTTGTGTCATCTGCTTATCACAGGTTCTTAATCATTCTTCCTCCGATTCTGATGCTGCATTCTTCATATAGTCCAGCTTCTCGGATTATTTGCTCAACATATAGACTGAATAAGTATGGTGAAAAAATGCATTCCTGATGCACAACTTTCCTGATTTTAAACCGTGTGGTATCCGCTCGTTCTGTTCAAATGACTGCCTCCTGGTCTATGTACAGGTTCCTTATGAGCACAATTAAGTGTTCTGGAGTTCCATTCTTCTCGATGTTATCCATAATTTATTATGATCCACACGATCCAAAGCCTTTGCATAGTTGATAAAGCATGAGTAAACATCTTTCTGGTGTTCTTTGCTTTCATCCAAGATCCATTGATGTCAGCAATGATATCCCTCATTCCACGTCCTCTTCTGAATCCAGCTTGAGTTTCTGGCAGATCCCTGTCAATATACTGCTGCAACCATTTTTGAATTATCTTCAGCAAAATTTTAATTGCATGTGATACTAATGACATTGTTCAGTAATTTCCACATTCTGTGGGATCACCTTTCTTTGGAATGGGTACAAATATGGGTCACTTCCAGTCAGTTGGTCAGATAGCTGTCTTCCAAATTTCTTGGTTTGTGTGCACACATACACACACGCCACCATAGTCTGACAGACTGACAGATGTGTCTCTTTGCCTCCCTCTGTGTACCTCTGTGTCTCTTTGTCCCCCTCTGTGTCTCTCCTCTTTTGCATGTGGGTTTAGAACATACCCTGCTCCAGTATGACCTCATGTCCCATTCAAGGTAAGAACACCTTTGAATACTGCTTCTGGCGAAGGTCATGTTCACAGGGCAGTGGGTAGGACTTCCACATCTCTTATTGGGGGACGTAATTGGACCCAAACACCACACAACACACACATTTTGTTACCTCATGTGCTCCTGTATCCCTATTAGATTCTGCTCAGTTTTGGCTGAACAGTCTGAGAAACATCTCAGCAGGCAGAGAAGGGAGTGAGGGTGTTTTAGGGGAGATGGTGTGGGACCAGGCATCGTCTCACTCTACTACACACACTGTCACCAGGCATCGGCGCCGACTGGACAGCAGTTTGAAGAGAGCATGAAAGCACAGGACTTGTTCTGAAAGCTGCAGTTGCCAGGAGCAACAAGTAAGTTTTCTCACGTGACTGAGTTTACGGCTTGAGGAGTTTGATCTATAGTCTCTCATTCAAGGCAATGGCTTTAATTTCTCCTAGAGAACAACTTTTTGAAGGCACAAGAGTTGTGAAGCTCATTTAACCATATTTCTTCTTCGAATGAAAGGTGATGGCGAAGAGGTCTGTGTGGTGGGACCAATCCATGGTAGCTGGGCTCCTTGCTGCCAAGCCTTGCATATCCAAGTTTGGAGAGTTTCTCAACCCATCCAGAATAACTCTTAGCAGGTTGTCGACTGTGGCCGTTGGTGCTAACGCTTCTTGCTTGGGGAGACATGACATGCCAGCACACCAGTTCATTTGCTGAAGTTGCCTAGGGGCTCATGGCCTGGGAGCTGGTTTTTCCGGAAAACTTTGCTGTGAGCTGTTTTGTAGTCACAGTGTGCACAGCAGAGTCGCAGCGGCCAGGGCGCCAGCGTCTGGGTGGAACGCAGTCCTCCTTTCTCTCTGCTTATTGACCAGAGAAAGGATGCAGTGGGCTGTGCCAGCCAGCCACCAGGCTGCCAACCACTGGGGCTGCCCTCTGGAATGCTGAGCAGCAAGGCCGTGCCACAAAGGTTTCCATGCTCTCTGAAGGCTCCTGTCCTCGTCACGGTCACTGGGGGTGGAAGAAGGCTGCTCCGGTACATGGCAGAGTTAGAATCTTTGGTACAAAGCCACGGGCTCCTAACTGAGCTGGGCTCTGGCACTCTGGCCTGTGGGGGCCTTGTACCCGTGGCCTTTGTGGCTGGGCTCACCTTTGTTATGGTGGACCACCTGGTGCTAGTAAGCAGGCCTGAGCAGGTCCCTGGGACAGTTTCCACGAGAGGGCAGTGAGCAACCCAAGCTAGCAGCTACAGAACCAGCAGAAATTTCTTTGCCTGGGGCTCGGGGCACTGTCAGCTTCAGCTCCTCATTAGGATTCCGGAGACAGCCCTCCACCCCCTGGCTAAGTGCAGTTTGCCCGGGCTTTTGTTCTATTTGCGAATAGTGCCAGCGGGACGCCAAGGGCAGGGTGGCTTGGTAACCACGAGCCCTCAGCCAGAGAGCAGCTCTCCGAGCCGAAACCACGAAGGTAAGCTTGCAGGTGTTGGGCCCTGAGGAGTGCCTGCTTGCCACCTTGGGTCTGGCGAGGCACTTACAAAACCTGGAGCAGCCCCAGGGCGTGGACTTTTCCAGTGAGGTTGCTTGTGGAGGTGGCAGTTGACAGGCATTGTGCCTGAGGCCCGGACAAAGGAAGCACTGAGCTCTAAGTCGGCCCTGAACTGAGACCAGCAGGCGGGCTTCGCTGGGAAGGGCTTCTGCTCACTGCTCACATTGGGCGTCCATTTCCTCCTGCAAATTGATGGCATTTTGGGAGGGACAATACTTCTTTTTAAAAATTTGTTGTCCCGGAGCCAGGGGAGGGAGAAATGTTTAGGGTGTTGGGTTTGTTATAGGGGGAACTGTTTTGGAAGCGGCTAGAGAGAATGGAGCCCCAACATGAAAGGTGTGGTCCGTGTCATTGAGTTGTGAGTCCCAGAGCGGTGTCAATGGACGTTTGGGTGTGTCTGTTTCCATGGCTGTGTGCGTGTATGTGTACATACATCACACACATGCACGCACACACACGCACGCACACACACACGTGTATGTAAAAGTACTTGTTGGAATGACGATGTAATCTTGCCGGCATTGCTTCCGGCGTGGTCGAGGGTAAATGTTAGCATTGTAACTAAGTGGTCGCAGTGCTCATGTCCCTGCAGCAGTGCCAGCTCTCGCCAGCACCATGACACGGGAGGAGCCTTACCACGAGGAGTTCAGCTATGACCGGATGCCCACCCTGGAGCGGGGCAGGCCGGACGGCCCAAGCTGTAGCCCCGACGCCAAGACCAATGACCTTCAGCTCTCCAAGAGGCTCCCGCCCTGCTTTAGCTACAAGACCTGGGTCTTCTCTGTGCTGATGGGAGTGAGTGGCTTGATGTGCGACCCTGCTGCATGCTTCCTCACTGGGCCACACCGTGGAGCTCCAGGAGGGCCTGCAGATCTTGTGATTCTCATCAGGGATGACACATGCTCGTTTTGTTCTGGAAATTGTTTTCCTTAACTCATCCGTATTTACTGTCCTGACCTTGTGCTGCTTTGGGGAGCATTCCTGGGCATAACTAGTGCACACGTGTGTGGTTAGTGGGTACACACATGTGTGTAGTTAGTATGTGTGCATATGGCCAATGCACAAATGTGTGGTTAGTATGTGTGCACGTGGCTAGTGCACACGTGTGGTTAGTGTGCATGTGCATGGCTGGTGCACGTGTGTAGTTTGTGTACATATGTGTGTAGTTAGTGTTCAGGTGTGTGGCTAGTGCATATTTGTGGTTAGTGTGCATGTGTGTGGTGAGTGTGTGTGCACGTGGCTAGGACATGGGTGTGGTTAGTGTGCATGTGTGTGGCTAGTGCACACATGTATGGTTAGTGTGTGTGCATGTGGCTAGTGCATGCCTGTGGCTACTGCATGTGTGTGGTTAAGGTTCAAGCACGTGGCTAGTGCACATGTGTGGTTAGTGTGTGGGTGTATTGCTAGTACACATGTGTGGGTGGTGTGAATGCATATGGGTAGTGCATATTTGTGTGATTTGTGTTCAGGTATGTGGTTAGCACATGTATAGTTAGTTTCGATATGCTTGTATGTGTGTATGTGGCTGAAACACGTTGTGTGGCTTCTGCACATGCATGTGGCCAGTGTTTGTGCTTGCAGCTAGTGTACGGATATGTGGTTAGTGTGCATGTGCCTGGCTTGTGCATGTGGCCTGTGTACATATGTGTAGCTGGTACACCTGCATAGGCGGGTGTGTATATGTGTGGCTGGTATATGTGTATTGGACTAGTGCATGTGTGTGGTTACTACATGTGTGTGGCTAGTGTATGTGTGTGTGGTTAGTGTGCATGTGTGTGGCTGATGTGTGTGCTTACAGACAGTGCATGTCTATAGCTAGTGTACATGTGGGTGGTTAATGTGCAAGTGCCCGGCTAGTGCATGTGTGTATGGCCTGTGTGCCTGTGTGTAGCTGGTGCTCATGCATGTGGATGGTCCATGTGCATGTGGCCAGGGTACGTGTGTGTGGCTAGTGCACATACATGTGGTTAGCACATGTACATGGTCGATGCACAGGCCTGTAGCTCGTGTGTGTGTGCAGCACTGCAGGTGGCAGCACCTGGATTTTTGTATGCCTGCTCCCCAGGCCACCAGCGGAAATGCACCACAGAGCTCTGATGAAATTGACACAATGCCCTATGCTGTCTGGGCTCTCGAAGACCATAAACGCCGAGGCACAAGTGAGGGGTCAGGGAGCTCCAGCGTGTGGGGGAGCGTGCGGGGTGGGGTGGTCAGGGAGCTTCGTTGGGAAGAGCAAAGACCTGATGGATGTGAGGGGGAGGGCTGCCGCTGTCTGGAGAGAACAGTTTGAGCAGCAGTGGCTGTGCAAAGGCCCCAGGACAGGAGCGGCCATTCCTTGGTCTGAGGGACGAGGGGACTGGTGGAAACATAGCCAGAGAGGCAGAGGTCCAGTGCAGGGCCTTGTAGGCTGTGGGGGCTGCATGAGAGGGGGCCCTCACTGCTGTGTGGAGAGTGGACTATGGTGGGCAGAGGCGGAGGCTGGAGGCCGGGCAGGTCTGAGCAGAGGGCAGGGGTAGCCCAGCTCACCTGATGGCCTGGGGTGCACCTGGCATCTGCTTGGAGGGGTCGCTTCTGCAGAGGGAGTGGGGCAGGCTGTCTGGAGGGATCCCTGAGGCCCCGACACTGCCCATGTTGCAGTGTGGGCATTTTCTGGGGCAGAGGTGCCGTTTCTTGCTTCAGATTTTCAGTGTCCCTATGATTGGACTCCGCTCCCCTGCTCTGGCACCCGGGGGAGCACATCTGTTGCCCACAGTGTGGCAGGGCCTGCAGCCATCCTTCACAGGAGCTGCACTCAGGCATGGTCCTGATGCAGGTTGGTGCTGGAGAAGCTGGCCGGTCTCACTGTCGTCAAGGGGCTGTCGTTTCTCGCTGACCAGTGACCTGTGGATACGCTCATGTTTAACCCGAAGGGGCCGCTGTTTTGCAGAGCTGCCTCCTGATCACCTCGGGGTTCTCGCTGTACCTGGGGAACGTGTTTCCTTCGGAGATGGACTACCTGCGCTGTGCTGCAGGCTCCGTAAGCCCCTCTCCATCCTCGCCCCCCACAGACGTCCCCTGTCGCGTGAGGCTTGAACCCTTCACTCTACAGCCACCATCTCCTCCCTCCCGAATCCCCCCTTCTATGCTAGCTCCAGGTAGACTTTATGACTTTGAAAGTTATCAAGGAAGCAAGTATGAGTCTTGCTGAACTGCAGCCTGGTTCTTTGGTGCTTTGGGGGCTTTACACACCTGCTACCTACCTGCTCGCTTCTCACAAACTTTGGGCTATGTTTCTGAAATCTTACCCAGTGCCAGGGCTAGGGGAGAGGGACGGGGGACCCACTGACCATCCCAGGAGATGGACCATGACTGTCCAACTGTGCAGCAGCCAGCAGCTCCTGCGCCCCAGTGTCCCCATGCTATCTCACACAGAGCCACATCCCCAGGGGTCTTGTGTGTGCATTGACACCGGGGTCCTCTGGCTGGCTCACCTTCCAGGGCAGCCTCCCCGGGCTGGGGAGGGGGCTTTCTGCCCTTCTAAGGCCCTAGACTGTTGGCCTGACACCACAGTCCCCACACTCACCTCCCAGCCCCTGGCCTGCCCCCAGAACCCCTATCTCCCATCCCCACCCTGCCCAGCATTCATCTTGTCTGGCCTCCCCATCGCTGAACAAAGATGCTGCTCTTAACTGTCCCATAACACGCCAGTACCTGGATGAGGACCAGCGCAAAAGACAAACAGGGCAATTGCTTCCTGTAACCCCCACGTTGCCCTGTCTGCCCCCTCGGAATATGACTCCTTGAGAGAAGGGGACCCAGGTCCTGCTGGGCTAGAAGTGTCTCCTTGGCTTTCTGTCTTCAGCACTGGAGCGACCCCCAGGGTGGTGAGCAACTGCTGTTTGCTGTGGGCAGTGCCAACCCGGCCACTGTCTGAGCACAGGGGTCAGTGATGCCTCTTGTGCTGTCAGGGGGCACTGAGGGCTCAGTCTCATGGGCCCCACACTTGACCCTGCCTGCCCCTCACCCAGGAGCTCTGGGGGCATAGTGCCTAAGGCATTTCACTGCTAACCAGAAGGCTGGCGGTTCAAACCCCAGCCACTCCTCGGAAAGAAGATTGGGCAATCTACTTCTGTAGAGATACTGCCTCGGAAACCCAAGGAGGGGTCACTGTGAGTGGGAATTGACTTGACGGCAGTGAGTCTGGTTTCTGGTTTGGCCCCTCAACTGCCTCTCTGAGGGCAGTGGAGCTGTCGTCCAGGTTCCTGCCTTGCATGCAGCCCTGACGGCCACTCTCTTCCACCAGAGGCTCTTCTCAGAGCTGTGGTGTCCCTGTGTGTCCCACACCTGCCCTCAGCCCTTTCCTGTCCCTTGCTCAGGCCCCAAGGCTAGGAGTCCTGCCTCCTGCCTTCCATCTGATTCCTCCCAGGGGCGCTGCCCCCCCAACCCCCCCCCAGCATCTACAGGTGCTCCCTCACCCCCACCCAGTGTCTATGGGGCCCCTACCTCCACCGTCACCCCAGCCAGTGTCTGTAGACCACCCACTTCCACCCACTGTCTTCAGGGGCCCCACCTCCACCCCCACCCCCTGCCAGTGTCTGTGAGGCCCCTACCCCCACCCACTGTCTGTGGGGCCCCCACCCCCACCCAGAGCTCAGGCTGGTCTCACCTCCTCTGTTCCTGCTTACCCTTGTTCTCATGTGTCCTCTCTTGTCCAAGTTCCATGTCTCCTGGCCGGCCCCCACACTAGCCCTCCCTGGCCACGCCTTGGGGTGGGGCCTGGGCAGGAGCCCCTGAGGGGAAAGGAGCCGCTCCCCTGACTTCACAGGGGGTTGCTTGCCTCTTCTGTGATTCTCACATCACCATGACCCCTGGCCTGTGCCAAGGCTGCATTCAGACTCCGCAGGCAGGAGGACTTTCCTCACTGACGGCTCATGGGACGTGTGGGCTGAGTCTGGCAGGGCCCCTCGCGCCTAGAGGAGGGGACACTGCTGGCTGGTGTGGATGTTTCCGGAAGCGTCACGGCACGTAAAGCCGTGGTGAGGACCTGCGTGAGCAGCTCTGAGGTCACTAACGTCCCCTCTGCTTTCTGGTCTCTCTGCAGTGCCTTCCCTCAGCCATCGTGAGCTTTGCTGTTTCAAGGAGAAGCGTCAGTGCGGTGAGTTCCACCCTTCTTGTGTGGCCTCCAAGTGGACCTGCTGCCCACAGGGAGGACCTCGATGGCAGGATCAGTGGGCGTGGGTGGGAAGGTGGGCAGCCCCCTGCAGGGCTGCCAGGCATGTGGGAGTACGTGCATGTGTATGTGCGTGTGTATAGGTACATATGTGTATGCACTGCGTGTGCACCTGTGTGTGTGTGTGTCAGTGTGTTCACCTGTGTGCACATTTGTGCCTGGGGGGGCATGGCTCCACAGCCAAAGTGATCAAGAGGGTGCAGGGGGCTGGCCCGCAGCAGCCCCCCCACGGTAAAACCACTTCGGCCCCCAGACTGCGGGCTGCCCACCGCCCCCTCGCTCATTCTGAGCGCACAGGACACACACCCGGCTGCCACTTCCTGCGTGTCATGGTCTTGGAGTTTTGCTGAAGGATCTAGAACTTCTTTATCTCATAAGTTACTCACAAGGGCAAAACCTCCCGTCTTGTTTTTCAGATTCCCAACTTCCAGATGTTATTTGTGTCCACATTTGCTGTCACAACGACTTGCTTAATTTGGTTTGGATGTAAGCTGGTCTTGAACCCATCAGCAGTAAATGTGAGTTATTGGGGATACCGTAGGTCACACCCCAGGATCACTGGAATGTATTTTCCCACTGCTCTGACATGTCGAGGAGCTCTGGTGGCTCAGTGGGTAAAGCATTCGGCTGCTAAACAAAAGGTTGGCGGTTTGCACCCACCAGCTGCTCTGTGGGAGAAAGATGAGGCCATCTGCTCCCATAAAGACTGACAGCCTTGGAGACCCTGTGGGGCAGTTCCACTCTGTCCTCTAGGGGCGCTGTGAGTCAGAATGGACATCTTTGTTCGCGTGTCACATGGGCTGCAAGACAAATGGTGTGGCACGTCCCCCACTTGGTGAGCCTCATGTGTGGACCTGGGAGTCTATGGCAGCTGCCTGGTGCCTGGCACTTCTCGGGTCTGTAATGTTTGAGAATTTTGTGATGCTTCAGAAAAGAATTGTTTCTATTTAACTCTTTAATTGATCCTAGTAGATGGCTTTATTGGTAAATAATATACTTTAAATGTCATTTTATTTTTAATAAGTTGCCACGTCAACTGTTTTTAAGTGTGTGGTTCAATGACATTACCTACATTCAAACCTTCCCACCATCCGTTTCCAAAACCCTGTCCATCCCCCAAGCACACACTCCGTACCCTGTAAGCAACCCTTCCCATCCTTGCCCCACCCTCCTGCCTCTAATTGCCTTCTGTCTCTGCACCAAGGGACTGGGTGGCACCCCCTTTGACCACCTCTGACCAGCATCTCCAGCAACAGGCCCAGGACTGAGTCCTGTGAGGTGCAAGTCAGACATACTACCACCCTCCAGCCTTTTACCAGTTCTGACACCAGCCATCACTCCCACAGCACTAACTGCCTCTCTGCTGGGTTCAGCAATTCATTGTGATGGCCACGTGGAACTTACAGACAATCCTCATGATTATGGAGTTTATTAGGGAAGCAACAGGTTATACAACTCAGGTTCAGGAATGCTCGGGATACAATTCTTCAGTCTGGAGAGTCTCCCCTCTGCTATGCCCGCAGGCATGACTGTGTTTGGCCTTTGGCCTGGCCTCCGCCCTGCTCAGGCAAGTGTTACAAAGCTTTTTTAGCTCTGCCGATAGGTGCACCTATGTGCACCCCACTCTGCCAGCAAGACTGCCCTAGGCAAAAAGTAGATTTGACCCATTGAACACCAGTGACCAAACACCAGACCAGTTGTGAGATGACATCAAGAACATCATACATGAAGAAAGCAAAAGGTCATTAAAAAGACAGGAAAGGAAGAAAAAAACAAAATGAATGTCAGAGGACACTCTGAAACTTGCCATTGAACGGAGAGTAGCTAAAGCAAATGGAAGAAATGACAAGATAAAAAAGCTGAACAGAAAATTTCAAAGAGCAGCTCGAGAAGACAAAGTCAATTATTATAATGAAATGTGCAAAGATATGGAGTTAGAAAACCAAAAGGGAAGAACATGCTCGGCATTTCTCAAGCTGAAAGTTCTGAAGAAAAAAAATCAAGCTTTGAGTTGCAATATTAAATGCTTCTATGGGCAGAATATTGAATGATGCAGGAAGCATCAAAAGAAGATGGAAGGAATACAGAGTCATGGTACAAAAAAGTATGGGTCAATGTTCATCCATTTCAAGAGGTGGCATATGATCAAGAACCAATGGTATTCAAGGAAGAGGTTGAGCTGCACTGAAGGGATTGGTGAAAAGTAAGGTGCAGGAATTGACGGAATACCCATTGAGATGTTTGAACAAATGGATGCCACTCTGGAGGCACTCACTCATCTATGTCAAGAAATTTGGAAGACAGCTACCTGGTCTCCTAACTGGAAGAGATCCGTATTTGTACCCATTCCAAAGAAAGGTGATCCAATAGAATGTGGAAGTTATCCACAAAATATCATCAGTATCTCACACAAGTAAAATTTTGCTGAAGATAATTCAAAAATGCTTGCAGCAGTATATTGACAGGGAACTTCCAGAAATACAAGCTGTATTCAGAAGAGGATGTGGAACAAGGGATATCATTGCTGATGTCAGATGGATCTTGGCTGAAAGCAGAGAATACCAGAAAAATGTTTACTTGTATTTTATTGACTATGCAAAAGCATTAGATTGTGTGGATCATAACAAATTATGGATAACATTGAGAAGGATGGGAATTCCAGAACACTTAATTGTACTCATGAGGAACCTATACATAGTCCAGGAGGCTGTTGTTCAAACAGAGCAAGGGGATACTGTGTTTTGGTTCCCTACTGCCACTCTGACAGGAATATACCACAAATGGAATGGCTTGAACAAACAGTTCATTCTCTTACAATTTTGGAGGCTTTAAATCTGAGTTCAAAGTGCCAGGCTCTAGGGGCGGGGTGAAAGCCCTTCAACCTTGGGCGTCAGCTCTGCCTCCTGCTCCTGGCTCACTGAAGCTGGAGGCTTTTCTTCACTCAGCTTCTGGCTGCTGAGGCTGACAAGCCCAAAGTTGACAAGTAAAAGTCACAGTCTCAATGTTGCCAGACAACATGGGAGGTCATTGATTCAAGTTCAGATGAAGTCCCAAGATTGGCAGGGCATGGCATGCTGTTCAATAACAACACAACTTGGCTATAAGCAGGGTTCAAACATGCCAAAAGTCTAGACACCAATACCAAAGCTGCTGCTTATCTCTGGGAAGAAGACCACATCCCTAAAGCAGCTACTCAGCTGCTTGCAGCAGATTGCACCATGGAGTTGATTGCCAGTCTCGTCATGGGGAATAACTACCTCCAGCTGCCCAGCCACTCAACCAGGCCCAGCCAAGTTGACATACAACCTTAACTACCACATACTGCATGGTTTAAAATCAGGTATGGTGTGCATCAGGGTTGTATCCTTTCACCATACTTACTCAATCCGCATGCTGAGCAAATAATCCAAGAAGCCGGACCATATGAAGAAGAACAAGGCATGAGGACTGGAGGAAGACTCATTAACAATCCGTGATATGCAGATGACACAGCCTTGCTTGCTGGAAGTGAAGATGACTTGAAGCACTTACTAATGAAGATTAAAGACTACAGTCTGTAGTATGGATTACACCTCAACCCAAAGAAAATGAAAATCCTCATAATGGACCAATAAGCAGAATCATGATAAATGGAGAAAAGATTGAAGTTGTCAAAGATTTCATATCACTTGAATCCACAATCAACATCCGTGGAAGCAGCAGTCAAGAAATCAGACGACGTATTGCACTGGGCAAATCTGCTGCAAAAGACCCTTTTCAAGTGCTGAAGAGCAAAGATGTCTCTTTGAAGACTAAGGTGCACCTAACTCAAGTCATAGTGTTTTCAATCACATCATATGCATGTGAGACCTAGACAATGAGTAAGGAAGACTGAAGAAAAGTTGATGCTTTTGAGTTGTGATGCTGGCGAAGAATACTGTAAGTACCATGGACTGCTAGAAGAACGAACAAATCTGTCCTGGAAGAAATACAGCTGGAATGCTCCTTGGAAGCAAGAATGGCCAGACTTCGTCTCACCTATTTTGGTCATGTTGTCAGAAGGGACCATTCCCTGGAGAAGGATGTCATGCTTGGTGAGGTGGAGGATCAGTGAGAGAGAGGAAGACCCTCAGTGAGATGGACTGACACCGTGGCTGCAACAGTGGGCTCAGGTACAGCAGGGATTGTGAGGCTGGCCCAGAAGCAGGCAGAGTTTCGTCCTATTGTACACAGGGTCACATGTGTTGGAGCCCACTTGACGGCACCTAACAACAACAGCAGCAGGTTAACTCAGGTCCAGACCTATCAGAACTTCAGTTTTTCAAAATTGATTTTTAACAGTATATTTTGTGTCTGGCAACTTTTGTGAACTCTGTTACTAGCTCTTCTAGCTTTTCTGTGGCTTACTCTGGTTTTCTGTGCAGGTGATCCTGTTACTTTCACATAATACCAGTTGAAGCATTTTCATTTCAATCTTCATCCCTCTCGTTTGTTTTTCTCTATAGCTCTGGCCAGGACTTCCAGTTCTATGTTCAACAGGCATAGGGTAATTGGTATCCTGGCTTCGTCCTATATTAAACGCAATGTGTCTAAAGAGTCCCCATTTTTTTTGTGTGTGTGTGTGATTTGGGTGAGAATTTACAGAGCAAATTCACTTTCCATACAGCAGCTCACATACACTTTGTCTCATGACATTGACCACAATTCACCACAATGCAACAGCTCCCCTCCCACTTCCTCCCGACAGCCACTTCTTCCCTGTGTCCCTCCCGCCATGCACCCCTGACCCCTGAGCTGTCTTCCAGTGCATAAACAGCCCCTTAAAGAGTCCCCATTATGTTTTGATAAATAACTTTCACCAAGTTAAAAATATCTGTTGTAGGCCTGGTTTGCTCTGAGTTTTTTCTTTCAGGCGCATAACTATGTGTTGATCATTGGTAGTTTCTTTTTTGCATATGTTGGGATCAGATAATTTTCTCATATCGTTTCTTAGGGTGGTGGATTGCATTGATAACTTTTTCTAGTGCTGAACCTTTCTTTCCTGCCAGGGATGAGCCTTGCTTGATCACATGGTAGTATTTTTAATATTCTGATGGAGTTGGCTAGCTAGTTTTGCATAGGATCTTTGCGTCATGGTTCATCAAGGAAATGGGACTATGTAGGCCTGCATAGGTCTGTTTCCTTTGTCTGGTTTTGGAAGCAAGATTATAGTGGCTTCCTAAAATGAACAAGGTAGCTCTTGTTTCTCTCATGTTTTCAGGAAAAACTTGGCAGATAAGAACAGACTGTTTGCTGGAACTCACCTGTAACATTATCTCAGTCTAGGGTTTTAGGGGAGGAGAGGTCTTTTGCTTCTATTGAAGTGTTCTGTTTCTTCTTGTGTCAAATTTTGCCTTTTTATATTTTCATCAAAAATTCTGATTTTATCAAAACTCTGCTGCTGCTGCTGTTGTTAGGTGCTATTGCGTCAATTCCAATTCCTAGTGACCTTAGGTACTTGAGTCAATTCTGATCCCTAGTACCATACCTTGTGTGTGACAGAATGGAGTGTGGTCCAGTCCAGCAATCATCTGGCTGTAACATTTATTAACACAGCTGTCCCTGATATGGCTTGTTATCTTTAGATCATGCTGGCATCTCTACCCAAACTTTGGTGATATACTCTCATTAAACTTTCTTCAGTCAGGCCTTGGGAAGTTGCCATCTGTTTCTTGCCAGTACCCCGATACATCAGAGAGGGACACTGGGAATTTTTTTTTTTTTAATATCCTTTTGTTATTGATTTCTGATTTTATTGCATTGTGATCAGAATACACAATCTCCAGTGTATTGATTCTTTGGAATTAACTAAGGCTTGCTTTGTGGCCTAAGCAATGATTAACTTCTTTGTTTTCCAAATGCTATCCACCATGAATGTTCTTTGTTTTATTTTGCAATTACAGTTCTGTAGCTCCAACATTATTTCTTATTTCATAGTTCTCCACCTGTTTGTCTTTCTGATCTATGAGTGTTTGGGAGAAGAGAAGTTCACCTGTAACTGTTGGTTGATCTATTTATTCCTACAGTTCTGTTAGTTGTTACTTCAGCTATTTTGAGGCTATATTGGTAGTTGCATATGGTTCTATATTCTTTCCTTTCTAGATTTAATTTTTAAAATTATCTTACAGTTGGCTGTTTATTGTCTAGATCTATGAATATCAACACATTTATAGATTTGTGTGACCACCAGGAGATCAGAATACAGAATAGTTCCATCACCTCAAAACTCCCTCATGTTTTTGAAATTATGCATAAAACTCCTATAGACACTTGTGTACAGGTTTTTATATGAACCGAAGTTTTTATTTTTCCAGGATAAATACCTACGAGTGGGATTGCTAGGGGTCAAAAGTGTATGTTTAACTTTATGAAATGGCCAAACACTTTTCTAGAGTGACTGTACCATTTTGCCTTCCCATCAGCAACATATCAGAGGTCTAGTTGCTCCACATCCTTGTCAGGACTTGATATTGTCGCTTTTTTAATTTTAGCCATTTAAATAGGTATGTAATATAGGACAATTCTACTCTGTCCTGTGGGGCTGCTATGAGTCAGAATTGACTTAGAGCATACAAAAACAATAGTAGTGGTATCTCATTGAGATTTTGATTTGCATTTCTATAATGGTTAGACAAGCCCTAGTGGTACAGTGGTTAAAGCACTTGGCTGCTAACCAGAAGCTTGGTACTTTGAATCCACTAGCAGCTCCACAAGAGAAAGATATAGCAGTCTGTGCTTTAAAGATTTATAGCCTTGGAAACCTTGTAGGGGAGTTCTACTCTGTCCTGTAGGGTTGCTATGGGTCATAATTGACTCGATGGCTGTTTTTTTTTTTTGGTTAATTAAAGAGCTCTGGTGATTCAGTGCCTAAGGCATTTGACTGCTAATCTGAAGGTCGGTGGTTCAAACCCACCAGCACGGAAGGAAGATGGAGCAATCTACTTCTGTAAAGATTTATTGCCTTGGAAACCCGATGAGGGGTTGCTGTGAGTTGAAATCCACCTGATGGCAGTGGTTTTTTTTTTTTTTTTTTAATTTTTTTGGAATAATGGTTAATTATGCTGCGTTTATCCTCATGTGCATATCTGACAACCATGCATCCACTTGGAGAAGTGTCTGTTTGAGTCTTTTGCTCATTTTTGTATTGGATCGCTTGTTTTCTAACTGTGGAGTTTTGAGAGTTCTTTATAAATACTGGGTACAAGTTTGTTTAATCAGATACATGATTTGTAAATGTTTTCTCCCAGTCAGTAGCTTTCCTTTTCATTTCCTTAACAGTATCATTTGCAGAACAAAAATTTTAAATTTTGATGAAGTCCATTGTCAATTTTGCCCAACCCCAGGCCATAAAAATGTATCTCCTATGTTTTCTTCAAAAAGTTTTACATTTTACATTTAGGTACATGATCCATTTTGAGGGTTTTTTTTTTTTTTTTTGTATGTTGTTGTTAAATGCTGTCGAGTTGGCTCTGACTCATAGGGAACCTCTGTGCAACAGAACAAAACACCGCATGGTCCTTCACCAACTTCACAATCCTTGCTATCCTTGAGCCCGTCGTTGCAGCCACTGTGTCATTTCATCTCATTGAGGGCCTTCCCCTTTTCGCTGACCCTCCACTTCACCAAGCATGATATCCTTCTCCAGGGAATGGTCCCTTCTGAAAACATGACCACAGTAGGTGAGACGAATTTTTTTTTTTTTTTAATTGCCCTTCCCTTCACCCAAATCAATACTTGAGATGTGATGAAGTCTGGCCATTCTTGCTTCCAAGGAACATTCCGTCTGCACTTCTTCCAAGACAGATTTGTTTATTCCTCTATCAATTTGTGGTCTGTGGTATTTTCAGTATTCTTCACCAGCACCACAATTCAAAGGTATCAACTCTTCTTCGGTCTTCTTTATTCATTGTCCAGCCTTCATATGCGTATGAGGTGATTGAAATACCTGTGGCTTGGGTTAGAGGCACCCTAGTCTTTAAAGTGAAGGGATTTAGCAGGAGTGAGTGTAGCAATTGGAGGAAGATCCACATTTAGAGGGAGGAGGCTCACTATGGGGATAGGAGAGTGTATCCATAGTGAAGGCCTGGAGTTGAAGGTTTGAGCCTGGGTTGGGGTGTTTGCTGTCGCATCCCGTAGAGCCTTCACCCTGGGCCCCACACAGACACACACAGACACACACACATACAGTGCTGTACTCACAGTGCCTGGGCTTCGTCCTGGCAGGAAGCCTGGCCCTGCTCTCACTCCACCCTCAGCCACTGTTGTCTGTTGCCCAGCTCACTCCTCCCTCCTGCTCCTCCCCTGGCCCAGCTTGTGCTGTGACAGACAGAGGGCTCTGTCAGGCAGCATGGTGGAGGGGCTTGAGAGGTGCCAAGGTCAGCTTGTCTACCTGGTGCCTCGACTTGGCCACTAAGTGGGAGCAGGGGTGGTACCTTGGAGCGGGGGAGCTCCAGCCCGACGTGGCCTGGTTGTGTACAGCTGTGTGCTGAGAATGGGTTCAGACAGACAGACAGACAGCAAACCAAATGGGGGCAGGGTCGGCCAAGTCTTGCTGCTCCAGCTGGGGGTCGGCAGCCAGGGCTGTCCCGAGATTGTCCTGGGGAATCCGGTGACTAGCTTACTGGCGCTGCATGACTGCAGCCTTTGTTTTCGTTGCTCTGTTGCAGATCAGCTTCAACCTGGGGCTGCTGCTCCTCATGGAGCTCCTGGTGGCCGCCACTGTGGTCGTCTCGGCGCGGGTCAGCGGGGAGCAGTGCACGAGGAAGGTGGGCTGCCCAGGCCACCCGCAGGCACCGCCTGCAGGCACCATGCAGGCCGTGCTGCCCGACCCACCAGAGTGTCTGTCTCTGATGGTGGCCCTGTGCCTGGGGCTGCCCTGGTGTGGGGTGGGTGACCCCAGCGTGCTGGGTGGCAAAGACCGGAGCTGCTGCAGCCACTTTATCCATGTGGTGACAGCTCCGCATGCTCCTCCCCACTATTAGCCGCTCTGGACAGTGTCACATGCAGAGGCTGCTAAGTGTCACCAGGTAAGTGAGACATGTTTCCCTAGGCAGGGAGGAAATGCCTGTTAGAATCTCTGCTCTAAGTTTGCACACTTGCCAGCAGCTTGGAGACGGTTGGCTTCAGAGCCACCTGTGTGAGGGCCCAGGGCCAGTGCACCCCACCTATGGCAGTCACTGGCCCCAGCAGGGGACTGTGACATGGTGTGCCCCTCCTTGGCCAGAGGTGAGCTCCTTGTCACTCATGTCCTGATGCCTGTCTCCTCGTAGGCTTCCACTGCGGACAGAACCAACATTTTGGATGAAGTGACCTTCCCTGCACGGGTCCTGAAATCCTACTCAGTGAGAGAATTTTCTTTTTTCTTATTTCTTTTACTTTTGGGTGAGTGTGTAGGCTGGATGGAATCACCCAGTGTATTATCCCTCAGGGTGACTAAGATGTGCAGGTATCTGCGGCACCGGTGGCCTTTCTGGAAAGCCTCCAAGTGCCTTGTGGGTGACAAAATCCCTTGCCTCGAAGCTGCCCCCAGTGTTGTTTAGTTTTTAGGGGGCTGAGTTATATAGACTGGGATGGAGGTACAGGAGAGGGAGAGACAGACAGACACAGTCCTGGTTGACGCTTTCCCAGCATCATTCTTTTCTTTCTTCTAAATCGGATTTATTTTCTTGTTGGTGTTGAGCACATGCACAGCCACATACACCCAGTGAGCGGCTGTCACCTGTATGGTTCGGTGACACTGGTGATGTTCTTTGCGTCCCATGACTGCTCTCACCTGCTTTGCTGCACTGTCCCCCAGGAACATAAACTCACTGCCCCAGGCTTCCCGTCTGGTCATTCCCCTGCTGTTGTCCCATACAGATGGCTCCTAAAAGAGCATCAGTTGCGAGGCAGACATTTCTTGCTCGTTAAGCTAAACTCTGGTTTGGCTTTAAGAAGACTGCAGGGCATGTTCCAGTTTAAGGTGTAAGGATGGCCCCAGGGCAGTCACTTCAGGGGTTGACCCACCCTCCATGGCTCCAGCAAGTCTAGACTCCAGGAGGATTTGATCCCACGGAAATCTGAAGGACGGCCCCTTTCACTCTTTGAAGGATTGGTTACATGCTCACCCTATCTTGTTAATTGTGCTTTTGGTCTTTTATTCCTTCTTTCTGTCTACTTGTACAATTAGTGAAAGATGATGTTAAAAACCTCCCAATGTGACTTGGCATCATCGGTTTCTCTCTGTAATTCTGTAGCTCTATGCCCTGAGCTGTCAGAGCCACACTTTTACTTACACAATGTGACAACTGCTTCCTGGTTAATTGCACGTTTCCCCCCATAGTTACATACTCAACTGCCATCAAGTCGTTTCCAACTCACAGCAACCCTTTAGGACAGAGTAGAGCAGCCCAGAGCGTTTCCAAGGCTATCAGTCTTTATGGAAACAGACTACCTCATCTTTCTCCCACAGAGCAGCTAGTGGGTTCAAATTGCCAACCTTTTCGTTAGCAGCCGAATGTTTTAACCACTGAGCCGCTAGGGCTCCTATAGGTACATGTTGTGGTTGGGTGTCATTGAGTCAATGTCCACTCACAGCAATCCCACATACAACAGGATAAAACACTGCCCAGGCCTGCACCAGCCTCACAATCTTTGTTGTACCTGAACCCATCGTTGCAGCCACTGTGTCCGTCCATGTGATACTAATGATGTTGTTGTCATTGTTCAGTGCCGATGAGTCAGCACCAACTCATAGTGACCCCATGCACAACAGAACGAAACACTGCCCAGTCCTGTGCCAGCCTCACGATCCTTGCTATACTTGAGCCCATTGTTGTAGGCATTGTGCCGATCCATCTCATCGAGGGTCTTCCTCTTTTTTGTTGACCCTCCACTTTACCAAGCATGATATCCTTCTCCAGGGTGTGGTCCCTTCTGATAACATGACCAAATTAGGTAAGACAAAGTCTGGCTATTCACTCTTCCAAGGAGCATTCCGGCTGCACTTCTTCCAGGGCAGATTTGTTAATTCTTCTGGCAGTCCATGGTACTTTCAGCATTCTTCGCCAACACCACAACTCAAAAGCATCAATCTTTAATCTTCTTTATTCATTGTCCAGCTTTCACAGGCATATGAGGCGATTGAAAATACCATGGCTTGGGTTAGGTGCACCTTAGTCTTCAAAGACACATCTTTGCTCTTCAGCACTTGAAAGAGGTCTTTTGCACCAATATGGCACCACTGAGGATGAGAAAGGCATAGAGAGGTACATGGGAAGTACAGACAACAAATATGAACCCTTTTGCATATACAGTACTGAGTTGTCAGTGAAGGCAAACAGGGGTATATGGACGG
>NW_006922058.1:1319289-1323617 GCF_000298275.1 Orycteropus afer afer | reverse complement strand
TGCTGTATGAAAAGTGAATTTACTCTGTAAATCTTCACCCAAATCAAAATAAAATTAAAAAAAAAAAAAAGAAAGAGGTCTTTTGCAGTGGATTTGCCCAAGGCAATACATTATCTGATGACTTGACTACTGCTTCCATGGGTGTTGATTGTGAATCTAAGCAATATGAAATCTCTGACAACTTCAGTATTTTCCCCATTTATGGTGATGCTGCTCATGGATCCAGTTGTGAGGATTTTCATTTTCTTTATGTTGAGTTGTAATCCATACTGAAGATTGTTTGTTGTCTTTAATCTTCTTCAGTAGGTGCTTCAAGTCATCCTCACTTTCTTTTTTTTAATACATTTTATTGAAATATAATTTGTGTACAGTGAAATACACAAAACTAAAGTGACAAGGGTCAATGCATTTTTTTCTTTTTGCAGTGTTCTCTCCCTACCCTCCCACCGCTGGCAACCAACAAAGAAAATTTCCCTCCATATATAAACCTTTCCTTGACCCTCCACAATAATGTACTAATACTATATTTGTTCTTCTGTGATTGACTTATTTCACTCAGCATAATGTCCTCCAAGTTCACCCATATTATGCAGTGTTTTGCAGACTCTACATTATTCTTTAGTGCTGCATAGCATTCCAGTATGTGTATGTACCATAGTTTGGTCATCCACTCTTCTGCTGATGGGCATGTAGGTTGTTTCCATCTTTTTGCTGTTGTAAATAGTGCTGTGATGAACATGAGCGTGCATGTGTCTGTTCCTATCCTGCCTCTCACCTCTCTAGGATATATACCTAGTAATGGGATTGCTGGTCAAATGTTATCTCCAATTCCAACTTTCTAAGGAATCGCCATATTGCTTTCCACAGGGGTTGTGTCACTTCACGATCACACAAGCAGTGTATGAGAGTCCCGATCTTTCCACATCCGCACCAGCATTTGTTATTTTCTGTCTCATTGAACCTTGCCATCAGTGCTGGGGTCAAGTCATCCTCACTTTTATCAAGCAAAGTTGTGTTGTCTGCGTGTCACAGGTTGTTAATGAGTCTTCCTCCAATTCTGATGCCTCCTTCTTCTTCATATAGTCCAGTGTTTCAGATTATATGCTTATCATAGAGATTGAATAAGTATGGTGAAAGGATACAACCCTGACACACTCTCTTCCTGATGTTAAACCATGTAGTGTCCTCTTGTTCTGTTCCAATGATAGTCTCCTGGTCTATGTACAGGTTCCTCATGAGTACAATTAAGTGTTCTGGAATTCCCATTCTTTTCAATGTCTTCCATAATTGGTTATGATCCACACAGCTGAATGTCTGCATAGTCAATAAAACACAGGTAAGCATCTTTCTGGCATTTTTTGCTTTCAGCCAAGATTCCTCTGACATCAGCTATGCTATCCCTTGTTTCACATCCTGTTCTGAACCCAGCTTGAATGTCTGGAAGTTCCCTGTCAATGGACTGCTGCAAGCATTCCTGAATTTTCTTCAGCAAGATTTTACTTGTGATAATTTCCACACACTGTGGGATCACCTTTCTTTGGAATAGGCACATGGATCTCTTCCATTCAGTTGCCCAGGTAGCTGTCTTCCAGATTTCCTGGCATAAATGAGCAAGCACCTCCAGTGCTGCATCCATTTGTTGAAACATCTCAATGGATATCCCATTGAATCCTGGACCCTTGTTTTCCACCAATTCCTTCAATGCAGCTTTGATTTCTTCCTTCGATACCACTGGTTCTTGACTGTATGCTACCTCCTGAAATAGTTGAATGTTGACCAATTATTTTTTGTACAGTTACTCTGTGTATTCCTTTCATCTTCTTTTGATGTGTCCCGCATCATTCAATATTTTGCCCATAGAATCCTTCAATGTTGCAACTTGAGGCTTGAATTTTTCTTCAGTTCCTTCAGCTTGAGAAATGCTGAGCATGTCCTTCCCTTTTACCTTTCTAACTCCAGGTCTTTGCACATTTCATTTTAACACGTTACTTTGTCTCCTTGAGCTGCCCTTTAAAATCTTCTGTTCAGCTCTTTTATTTCATCATTTCTTCCATTTTCTTTAGCTAAACTCCATTCAAGAGCAAGTTTCAGAGTCTCTTCTGATGCATTTTGGTCTTCCTTTCCTGTCTTTTAAATGACCTTCTGCTTTCTTCATGTGTGGTCTTCATGTCATTCCACAACTCCTCTGGTCTTTGGTCATTGGTGTTCAATGCATCAAATCTATTCTTCAAATGGTCTCTAAATTCAGGTGGGTTGTATTCAAGGTTGCATTTTGGTTCTTGTGGACTTGTTTTAATGGTCTTCAGCATCAACTCGAACCAACCATGTGTATAGCCACCGTTTATGTTGTTGAAATAAAAGTATTTGCAATGAATAAGTTGTTGGTCAGCAAAATTCTTTCATGAGCTCTCCAGCATCATTTCTGTCACCAAGGCCATATTTTCAAACTACCAATGATTCCTTATTTCCAACTTTCTCATTCCAATCACCAGTAATAATCAATACATCTTGATTGCATGTTTGGTCAGTTTCAGACTGCAGAAATTGATAAAAATCTTCAATTTCTTCATCTTTGGCTTTAGTGGTTGATGCATAAATTTGAATAACAGTCTTATTAACTGGTCTTCTTTGTAGGCATATGGATATTATCCTATCACTGACAGCATTGTACTTCAGGACAGATCTTGAAACATTCTTTGTGATGATGAATGCCATGATATTCCTTTTCAATTTATCATTCCCAGCATGGTAGATCATATGGTTCTCTGATTCAAAATGACCAGTACCAATTCATTTCAACTCACTAATGCCTAGAATATAGATTTTTATGCATTCCATTTTGTTTTTGAAAACTTCCATTTTCCTAGATTCATATTTTGTACATTCCATGTTCTGATTATTACTGGATGTTTGCAGCTGTTTCTTCTCATTTTGAGTCATGCTCCATCAGCAAATGGAGGTCTTGAAAGCTTTACTCCACCCACGTCATTAAGATCAGCTCTACTCTGAGGAGGCAGCTCTTCCCCAGTCATATTTTGAGTGCCTTCTGACCTGATGACCTTATCTTCCAGCACTATATCAGACAATGTTTCAGGGCTATTCATAAAGTTTTCCAGTAATATATCAGACCATGTTTCACTGCTATTCACAAGGTTTTCACTAGCCAGTTCTTTGAGAAGTGGATGGCCCCTTCCTTCTTCTGAGTGTATCTTAGTCTGGAAGCTCTGCTGAAACCTGTCCACCATGAGTGACCCTGCTGGTATTTGAAATACTGGTGGCATAGCCTCTAGCCTCACAGCAACACACAAGCCACCACAGTACGACAAACTGACAGATGAGTGGTGGCCTAATATTTTAGGATGCCTTGTATAAACAGGGAGCTCCGGTGGCGCAGTGCCTAAGGCATTTGACTGCTAACCAAAAGGTTGGTGGTTCAAACTCACCAGCCACTCCTCGGAAGGAAGGTTGGGCAATCTACTTCTGTAGTGATACTGCCTTGGAAACACAAGGAGGAGTTGCCATGAGTCAGAGAGGACTCGACGGCAGTGCGTTTGGGTTTTTTTGGTTGTATAAACAACGTAAACTTGCATTTTTAAAAAATCACATAGATCGACACAGTGGCTGTGATGATGGGCTCAGGCATAGCAGGGATTGTGAGGCTGGTGCAGGGCCGGGCAGCATTTCGTTCTTTTGTACACAGGGTCTCTGTGAGTTGACGCTGACTAGATGCACCGGACAACAACCAGAGCAGCTGGTCCTTCTTTAGACTTTTGGATTTACATCATTCACTTTAAAGTGATTACTCACATATTTATGTTTGTTTTCACCAATTTTGGGGTTTTCTGTTTTCCCTTTTTTCTTCCCTATACTTCCCTCCTTGCCTGTGTTCCCTTGAGTTGATGGCTGTCCCTTCCTTCTCCCTCTTACTTGGCATATGGAAATGATATATTTGGTCAGGTTTGAGAGGCCACCTGATGTTGTAACGTGCCCTTCCATGCATGAATCACAGAGGGCTTGCTCTTCTGTCCTGAGGGGATAAGGCTCTGGCATGCGCACTGGCCTGTTCTCTGGCTCGTAGCACGTAGTGACCATTTAAGAGCTCCACGCTGGCTTCGTTCCTTCGCTGGCCCTGGTGCGGCCACACGTCCAGTTGCTCTACTTCTCTTCTCTTCTCGCATCTGACACTTTGCTTCTGGTTCCGTTTCTTCCACTTGATGAGTGTCCTTCACAGGTTTCCTGCTTGGTGTCTGTTTTGATAGACTCTTTTTTCAGCATTTCTCCTTCCCCCTTTCTTAAGGACATTTTTGTCTTGTTGAGAATGCCAGGAC
>NW_006922058.1:1302180-1319039 GCF_000298275.1 Orycteropus afer afer | reverse complement strand
TGTACACCCTCCCATCCTAACATCCCTCCTCTCCCCATCTTCTCCTCCTCCCTCCCCCATCCTAACTACCCCTCCAATCTTTTTCCTCCTTTTCCCCTTTGCCCATTCGAACCACCCTCTCCACCCTCCCCCTTCCCCTCCTCGCCCCTCCTCTCCTGACCCCGCCTGGCACTGCCCAAGCCCAGTCTCTGATTCTGCTCAGTCAGCTGCATCTTCAGTGCCAACACCCTATTTTCGCTCCAGCTGGCTGTCTGGTTGTTTGGTCCTCAGGGGTCCCACTTCTCACGCATCGAGCTTCCTTGTGTGTGTGTCCTTCTCTGACCTGTGTGGCATGCTCTGTCCCCTGCAAGCCCTGTAAGGATGGGGACTGTGGCACAGGGTGGTCCTGTTCTCCAGCACCTAGCAGAGCCCCTGAAGCACAGAGACACTCAGGGGATATGTGCTAGAGAAACAAGATGGAACAGAAAAGACAGTGATGATTAGAACCTGGTACCAGACAGAGCTGGGGGTGTCTGGGGTAGGATGGGCATGGGGGGAGCTCCCAATTGGTCCCCTCCTGGGTCGCACATGGTGGAGGCTCAGCCCAGAGCACATCTTGGTAGGTGCCACAGAGGTCACAGATGCAGCCTGTCTGACATGGGCAGGGACCCAGGAAAGACCTCACCTGGGGGCCTGGGGCTTGGGATGTGTGCGGGCCTGGGGTCCGAGGCCTAGGGGCCTGAAGGACTAGGAATGTGGGGGTTTGAAGGGCCTGGCAGCCTGGGAGTATGGCAGCCCGGGGTTTGGGGGCTTGGGGGCCTGAGGACCTGGGTGTTTGGAGCCCTAGGGTTTTGGGACCTGAGGGGCTGGGGACAACTCTGGAAGCAGAGTTACCCACTCTACGTGGCCAGCTGGGGTGAGGGTGCAGGCCGCATCTGCACAGGATTCTGGGTGTATCTGGGGGAGCCTCATCTGTGCTCCGTAAGGGGGGCTGGAGAGGCCCCGGGGGTCCTGTGAAGGCCCTGAGGATGGCTGGGACCTGGCAGAGCACAGGTGGTGGGGGTGGGTGGGACCCCGGTGTGGCCTCCAGCATGGTGACCCCCTCGCTGTGCCTCTTCCTCCAGGTCATTGAGGCCATTGCTGGCATCTCGGCCTTCCTGGGTGGGGTCATCGCTCTGAACGTGGACCACGTGATCTTGGGCCCCCACCTCTCTGTGACCTTTTTCTGGATTTTAGTGGCTGTGAGTACACGGTGCTGGGTGGCTCTGGGCTCATACACCCAGTCAGGGTGGGTTCTGAGTTCAGTGTTGGGGTTGTGGGTGGGAAGTGAGCACTGGGCAGGTGAGCACCAGGCAGGAAGAGGGTCCTTGCCAGCCCCTCCGTCCAGGAGGATTCGGGGGTGAGGAGCAGATGAGTCTTTGCACTTGTTTTGGAGCTGTGTCCCCTAGAAAGTTACACTGAAGTCCTCATGCTGACCCTGTGAATGTGACCCTGTGTAGAAATGGGGGTTTTCTCTTTATGGTATGAGGTCAGAACTGAGTGGGGGGGGTCCTGCACCTGAGCCCCTGAGTTATGAAAAGAGCAGGACAGACAGAGACATACACAGAGAGATGCCACACAGAGCCGGGAGCCCAGCGATATGAAGAGCTGCCGGCAGCTGTAGAAGCTCGGAGAGAAAGGTCTGTCCCGGGAGCCCACAGAGAGCCTGGCCTGGCCGACGTCCTGAATGCAGGACCCTGGCCTCCAAAACTGTGAGACATGGATTCTTCTTTAAAGTCCTTGTGATACTCTTGTTATAGCAGCACTTGGTGACAAAGACACTACTAAATACTTACATATTTAGTATGTATTTACATTGCTTGATTCTATAATCGATGCCAATGGAAGCAGCAGTCAGGACATCTGACGATGTACAGCACTGGGCAAGTCAGCTGCAAGGGACCTCTTTCAAGTGCTGAGGAACAAAGATGTCTCTTTGAGGACTAAGGTGTGCCTGACACAAGCCATGATATTTTCAATCACTTTATATGCATGTGAGAGCTGGACAACGAATAAGGAAGACCAAAGAAGACTTGATGCTTTTGAGTTGTGGTGCTGGCGAAGACTGCTGAAAAGTACCGTGGACTGCTAAAAGAACTAACAGATTTGTTCTGGAGGAAGTGCAGTCGGAATGCTCCTTGGAAGCAAGAATGGCCAGACTTCGTCTTACCTACTTTGGTCATGTTGTCAGAACGGACCATTCCCTGGAGAAGGATGTCATGATCGGGTAAGGTGGAGGGTTGGCGAAAGGGGGGAAGGCCCTCAACGAGATGGATTGACACAGTGGCTGCGACGATTGGCTCAAGTATAGCAGGGATTGCGGAGCGGGCGCAGGATCGGGCGGTGTTTCGTTCTGCTGTGCATGGGGTCGCTATGAGTCGGAAACGACTGGACGGCCCATAACAACAACAAGTACTTATGTCAAATGCTCAGCACAACAGCTGCCGCCAAGTCAGTTCCCATTCCTGGTGACCCCGTTCACAACATGCCTGGTCCTAGGCCATCTTCACAGTCGTTGCTGTGTTTGAGTCCATTGTTGCAGCCACTGTGTCAGGCTACCTCATTGTGCTTAATAAATGGTGACAGTTTTGAGTCTGGTTCTAGTACGTGGGTGGCTTTTATAATGTTTACTTGAATAATGTCATACCGTCTGACTTACCCAGAGTCTCTCCTGGGGCTGTTAGCCCTGCACCCTCCTGTTGGCACATGTGGCTTTGCTGGGTTTGGGCTCCTGGTGTCTCAGCAGGGTCAGTCTGCTGACTATCCACATGGCACTTCCACATGGCCGGTGTCACACTCTACGCCACCCACCTGTGAGTATGTGTTCGGGCATTGACCACCACGTGATACAGTGCTGTGCCTGTCGCCAGGCTTAGGAGTGTTAAGTTACAGTTTGTCCAGCTTCTCACCCCAGAGCCTTTGCGCAAGCTGCCCCACCCCTGCTGCCCAGGCTTCCCTCTGTCCTGCTCACCCACCACCAGAGCCCCTAACAAACACTCATGCCTCACCTGCATGTCCAAGGGCCTAGAGACGCCCATCATCTGGAGGCTGACGCCCCGGCCCAGGGCCCTCCTTTTCCTTTGTGGGCAGGTGGAGGGCAACTGCAGAGCTTTAAGGTGCTTGAGTCATGGGCTCACCTGCCTTGCTAGGCTTGGGCGGAAGTGGGGGTGGGGTGCCCAGAGGCCAGGGGAGGGGCCCCAGGAGGGTGGAAGGAGGGCAGACCTGGCACTCAGCAATCTCCTTATGCTGCTGCACTTCCTCTGCCCACAGTATATGAGAATAGATCAAACTCCTTAAGATAAGTAAGAAGAAAATTAGCAAGCAAACAAAACACAAGGAGAAGAGGCTGACAGTGCGGGTGGGAGCTCTTTATAGGAGAAGGCCAACCAGAAAGCATACAAAGCAAAGACGAGCCCTGGGGGCAGAGCACTCAGGACCTCAGGGTGACCCCATCACTTACTGATTGCCTATGGGAAAAGGCACCCAAATGGCGGAGGCCTTGGCAGACACTCCTCAACCCAGGGTTCCAAGTTAGTACATCAGCGCCCTGCTGGGAAGACACACCACCCTTCTGGCCTTTTCCTGTGTCTGACTGACATGGAGAGGTGGTTGGCAGCAGTGCTGGCCCCCTACTCCTCAAACACTGCCATGTCACGGAGCCTCCAGAAGGTGGGGGAGACTGACTCTCTTGGTGAGGGCACTCCTGCTCACTGATGGGGGTAGGTGTACAGAGAATGTGATTGGGACAGACGGGGTTTGAACATGGACACTGTGTCAGCAACACGTGGACTCCAGGGTGGATTACCCAAGTGAGCCCTACTGGAATGTGTCTGTGCGGAGAATGCCTTGTTGTCTGCAGAGATGTGCAGAAATGTTAGGGGCAGGTGTTACTGAGTGAGAGGCAGAGAGGGAGTGTGCAGATGTGGAAAAATGAAGAACTGGTGATTTTGGGTGAATGGGTACCAGTGCCTGTTACCCTGTTCTTGCACTCATCATCCCGAGTCCTTAACTGATTGGAGAAGGAACTTTGGGGGGAAATCCATGGTTGGGATGCCCCTGTGTCATTTTTTTCCATTGAAGTTTCTCTGGGAAGCACCTGTCCTCAGTCCTGCACCTGTAGTGGGGATGGCATCATGCATTCATCAGTGATGAGCCCTGCGCAAGTCTACAGGCAGCCTGCTCACAAGGCAGAGGAGCTCACAGTGAGTGCTCAGGGCAGTGACCTGAGATGTGAATCTGCCACTCTGTCAGATCTTCAGTTTCCCTGTGGTTGCTCTGAGGAGCATGGACCCGTGCATCCTAATGTGGCACACAGGACTGGGGACACAGGTGATCAGGGCGGACAGCACCTGGATCCCCTAGATCACAGCCCAGTTGAGTACAATTGTGATGAGGGTTGGGGAGGGAATTATGGGCCACAAAAACTCTCCACATGGCACAAAATAAGATTCAATCCCTATCTCACACCATACACAAACTGAATTCCAGCTGGATTAAAGACCTAACTATGGAAGGGAAAGAGATTATCCTCTTGTGTTTCTTAAACAAGAACAGAAAGCTCAAAATGTGGAGGAGAAGACTGATATATTTTACGTGTAAAAATTTAAAACTACTCCAAAGTTGTCAGAAACAAAGATTTAAGCCCACCAACAAACTGGGAGAAGATCTTTGCAACCTATATAACAGACAAGGATTTGTACTCAGAATTAAGAATACTAAGTCAAGAAGACAAAGCCAGCCCAGCCAGAAAAGTGGGCAAAAGGTATGAACAGAAGAGGAGAATACATAGGCACTGAACAAGGAGAAGGTTCAGTCTCCCCAGCAATTGGGGAGGTGCCCTCTAGTGGGGTGCGAGAGAGATGCCTGACAGTATCAAGTGTTGGCAAAGATGTGAGTGGACAGGCTGCTGGGGGGCAACTGCTTGGACAAAACTTTCTCAGGATCTATGAAAATGGAAAATGCAGACTCCCTGTCTCCCATGGTTCGACTCTGGGCAAACACCCAAAGAAACTCTCATGCAGGTTGTTGTGGCATCAATCGTGTCTCCTCAAAATGTGCACTAAAGTCTTAACCTCCACACCTGTGACTGTGACCCTAGTTGGAAACAGGGTCTTTTGTTAGGTTAATGGGGCCACACTGGTATAGGGTCTGTCCTAACTCTACTCCCTTCTGAGTCATACAAATAGCCGACTGCACACAGAAACCCATAGGGGAAGAGGAAAACTCTGTGAGGTCAGGAGCTTCAGGGACCGCCAGCAGCTACCAGGAGCAGAACTGGACAGGAAGGGCCCTCCCTTTAGAGCTGCGCCCTGTGTTCAGACTTGGGGCCTCCCAAACTGAGAGTAAACGTCGTTTCTTTAAAGCCACCCCCTGGTGGCATTTCTGTAACTGTGGCACCTGGGAGCTGAGGCCCACCTGCACCAGGAGATGAGCAGGGGTGCGGCTGGCAGCCTTGCTGCACTCGGTGGAGGTTCGGCCCACTGGCCACGGCAGGGACAGAAACACCAAGAACATGGGAAGGACCCATCTCGGTCTCTGTCTGCATCTCTGTGCTGCCTGCCCCCCCCCCCAGGGCTGCAGAACCATAACTTGCTATTGTCTATGCAATTTTAAAACATTAAATGGTACCCTCGACTGTCCTGTGCATGGCCACACAACTACCGCAAACAAACAGCGTGTGGGAAGCTACCCTGCTGACATGGAGACGAGGGTGGAGGGGCCTCAGCTCTACCTGTGATGTCCGATTTCAGGGAGCTGAGCTTCAAAATGGCGCCTCTAAAACCTTTCTTTTTTCTCAGTGTTTCCCAAGTGCTATTGCCAGCCATGTGACTGCAGAGTACCCCAGCAAGTGCCTGGTAAGTGCACGTCTCTGTCCCTGCTGACCACCCAGGGCTTCCCCTTGACGGTCCCCGGCCCCGGGTCAGGCTGGCCGGGGGAGCCCTGAGCAGGACGAGTGAGTCTGCAGGCCGGGGGGCTGAGGGCAGGGGGGCAGGCTGGCGTGGCCTGCTGCGCAGTGGAGGCACCACCACGATCCCGGGGCTCCCTGACCCTGGCTGCCAGGCTGCGGAACTTTGGGCATAAATGTCACACGCGGAGGTGAGCCCCGGCAGGAGAAGCCCAGACCTGAAAGTGGCAGGGCATGCATGTGCCCTCGGCCCGGCCCTGAGACACAGGCCAGACCCCGGTGTCAGCCTCTGCGACAGCTGTGGGCCTCGTGTCGCGCAGGAGGTGCCAGAGGCCGAACGGGCAGAGGAAGCCTTAGGTGTTAGCCCCCAGCACCACCTGAGCTGTGGCTGAGGCTGATTGGTGGCCCATGGGGTGCGGCCGTCCCCAGGCACACGGCAACCTGAGGCCCGGGCACGGCTCTACTGCAGACTCTCGTCTGTTCTCTGTAGGTGGAGGTGCTCCTTGCAGTAACGAGCATCACGTCCCCGCTGCTGTTCACGGCATCGGGGTACCTGTCGTTCAGCATCATGAGAATCGTGGACGTTTTCAAGGATTACCCCCCAGCCGTAAAAGTACGTATGTCCGCTATTGTATCTTAAACCCTCAGGGAGGCACGTGCTTCTCAACAGTCAGCCACCGGCAGCCAGAGGACTTGGTCCACGGACCCAGCTCAGAAGGCAGGATGGGATTGGAAACAAGGAAGGGAAGTGGAAACCACAGGGAGGAAGTGGGAAGAGCCCTGTCACCCTGAGGGGATTGCAGTCAGTGTCGCGAATCAAAATGTCTAAATTGTTGACTGGAAAACCAGTTGCTCTGTAAGCTTTCACCCAATTCACAATGAAAAGTTACGGAAACACACAAAACCTGTCCAGCCATCACGCTGGAGTCCCTGGGGGGGTGCCGGGGTTAAGCACACAGCTGCTGACCAGAGGGTTGGGGGGTCGAGTCCACCCGGCGGTGCCTTGGAAGGAAGCCCCATGGAGCCCAGCTGCACCCGGCACACGTGGGGATGCCAGGAGTCCGAGGCGATTCCACGGCAGCTGTTCTTTGGGCGAGAAATAGAGTAGCATTGTGCCAGCGGTGGGGGCGGGAGTGGCACAGCTGCGTGAGGGTCTCGAGCTCAGGATGTGTCGTGGAAGAAGCTGGGGTCAGGTCACCCCTGCTGCCCAGAGGTGGCTTTGTACGAACAGGCCTTTGTTCCTCATAGAGTTGATGACGTGGGCTGAGGTGGGCTCTAACAACGTCTTTACTGGGGCAGGAGCGCTGCACGTCCTCTGACCAGTCCCTTCTGCTCCCACTGACCTGTGGGGCCGGCTCAGTGCCAGCCCTGTGTCTGTGCGGGCCGGCTTCTGGGATACCTCCTCTGCCCACTGCTTTTGTTTCTTTAACTCCGGGTCGGCCCCATCTCGCGTGGCCCATCCCATCACGTCTCAGGATGGGTTTTAGTCAGAACTGCATTAAACTTACGGGCCAATTTGAGGAGACTTGAAGGCATTGTGACTTTGAGACTTTCCCCATAGAATGTAATCCTAAACAGAACTTCTGTGACATCTCAGTGAGATTTCGTAATTTCTTTGGGAAAGTTGACGTGTAGGTAGCTGGATTTGCTTCCTAGACACCTTGCAGTTTTTGGTTGCCATGGTAATGTTCCTCAAGTGTTTGCGACGAAAAATTCCAAATGTAAAAAAGTAGAAAGAATAAATGCAGAGATCCATGTGTAGCCCCACGTGCAGCCCACTGCCCGTTAGAAGAAAGACATGGTTCACACCTTGCCACACCTGCCCTCACGTGCAGCCCACCATCTACCAGAATAAACACACAGTTCACATCTGGCCCTGCCTGCCCCCATGTGCAGCCCACGTGCCCATCAGAATAAACACATGCACATATCATTGCGGAATCTTCTGGAAGTGATGATGCTCTCATGACATGACCATTTACCCCTACATAGTTTGGCATTTGTAAAAGTAAAGATAATCCCCTACCCACACACAGCACCATTATCGTCCTCAAGGTGATGACTGTTACCACACAGTGCCATTAGTCGTTGTCCACATCCAGTTCCCGTGAATCACCCGAGAATGTGCCCTGTGGGCTGAGGTTTCAGTGCTGGGCCCAGCCGAGGCTCACACCTTGCACTCACTACCAAATCCTTTTCGTCTCTTAATTCGGTAGTCCCCACCTTTCCTGCATGGCACTGATTTCAGAGAGTCTGGGCTGATTGCCTTGAAGGTCGCCCCACACTTTGGACCTCTGAGAGCAGTCCCTGGGGGCGCCCTTTCCTCTGTGTTTCTTGTTAGCTGGGAGTGGCTCCAGGTGTTGGCCAGCACCTCCAGGGAGGCAGGTCTGAGGCCTGGTTCGGGGTGCAGCTACCAGGTGTCCCTCGAGGGGCAGTGAGTGAGCAGCCTTGTGTCACACTCAGACAGCCCATGGTGTCCTGTCCTGAGTCCCTTCGATTTGTGGCCAAGTGTGGACCGCCAGTCCCTGCCTGAGTGGTTTTCACCTTGTAGGGGTTTGCCTTCGGGTTCCCTGCTTCCCCCTTTAGTCGTGGACACTCTTTCGTGTGGCAGAGCTTTGTCTTTCTTGTCACTCCCTCAAGGACGGGTGGGTGTGTAATTGTGTTTAGGGTTGTAGTCATTTTCCTCCTGACGCTCTGATGGACCCACATTTGGCCCAGGGAGCCCCTTGCAGCTGCCCTGGCTCCAGCCTTTGTGAACTTCCTCCCAGACGCTTGCACCAGCCTGGGCTCACGTCAAGCCGTCCCTGCCCCAGAGGTGCCCTGGTTTCCTCAGTGGGGAGAGGGGTGCGGAAGCCAGGCCTGGGGTCTTCACTGGGGAGAGGGGCACGGAAGCCGGGCCTGGGGTACTCGGTTTGCTCTTTTCTCTGGGGTGACATTGCTGCCAGGCCCTTTCAAGGGACCAACCAAAGACCAAGCCCACTGCCACCCAGTCGATTCCGACCACAGAGCTGGGACTGGGAGTTTGTGTTGGTCATTCCAATTCCAGTTCAACAGTTGGGGATGCTTTCTTCACTGCATTCATTTTATAGTTGCATCTCTTCTCTTCTCCTCGAAAACCTTGTTTCCTAATAACATTAATACATTTACGGCTTTTATCTTAGGGCCTCTGGTGGCACAGTGGTTAAAGCATTTGGCTGCAAACCAAAAGGTTGGAGGTTTGAACTCACCAGCAGTCTGCTTTTGTAAAGATTGACAGACTTGGAAACCCTCCATGAAGGTTCTGCTCTGTCCTATAGACTCGCTATGAGTCGGAATCGACCTCATGGTTGGTTTGGTTTGGTTTTAATTTATCTTACATGTATTTCTTTCAGTACACATAAAACTCAAAATTATGATACCAAAGTTATACCACTGGCACCTCCTGAGTTATTTTAAGACTCTCCCGCGATCCTTCTTGTCTGTAGGATATGTCCCATGAGGGAGGCGGTTAGTTGTTGTGTGAGACACCATCCCCCCATTGTGTCCTATGAAGGAGGCGGTTAGTTGTCTTGTGAGATGCCCCCCCCACCGTGTCCTGTGAAGAAGGCCGTTAGTTGTCATGTGAGACGCCCCCCCTTCGTGTCCCATGGAGAAGGCCATTAGTTGTCATGTGAGACGCCCCCCCTTCGTGTCCCATGAAGGAGGCAGTTAGTTAGTTGTCATGTGAGATGCTCCCTCGTGGTGGCTGTACCACACGTCTAACGCACAGTTCAGTTCAGTGGTTTTTGTTTGTATTTATTTTCAGAGTTTGAAGGTTTTTTCTTTTTGGTGGATTTTTAAAACTGTGTAAGACATTTACTTGGTCACAGCTTGATCAAAGGGGTAGCCCGTCCTGGCACCCTGCCTCTCACACCCAGTACCCTTCTTTGGGGGGTTCTGCAGAACGTCATGATGGATCTCAAGGTGATTTCATGGAGACATTCACTCTGGCGCCCCCTACATCCCTCTGGGTTCTGTTGCTACTCCAGTGTGTTTGTATTCCAACGTGACAGTTCACCCGGCCAGCGCCTTGTGGTGGCCGCCAAAGTCATTTCCGGTCCTCACCTTTTATCAGTAAAGCTTCAGTGACTAGCCTTGTGGACATACTTCATGTTGAATCTGTGTGGTACGTCTTTAGAATAATAGAAGACACACGCCAGGTCCGAGGGCTTAAAGGCATCTCTGATTTTGCTCACGACTGTATTTTTATGCAAACAATGCACACACCACACTTGCTCATGGCTGTATTTTTATGCAAACAATGCACACACCGCACTTTCTTTGCAAACCGTGAAACCCCTTTGGGTGGCAGTTTCCTGTGAGTGCTATGCGTTATATATGTGTTATTTACGTGTGCATGTTATTTCTGTAAAATACTGTATTGCCAGGTTCCCCTGCAGGGTGTCCTGTGCTCACTCTCGCCAATAGCATGAGTGTGGTTCTCCATGGCCTGCCCAAGGGTGCGGCTGCTCTGACTTGACCCACGGCTGAGAGGGTGCCTGGGAGGGCTGTGAGTTGCATCTCTCGATACAGTGACGTTGAGGGGCTTTCAGGGGGTCTGCCTTTCTCATCCAGAAAATTCTGCTCATGCCTTCCTCCATTTGCCAGTGGGCTTCTACAAACTCTGCAAAACCTAGCCCACCAGCCTCGTCAAGAGGTGCTGACATTACCCTCAGCTTGGCATCTGTTTTCCATTCTGCTTCTCACATGAAGGGTGTTTTTGTGCCTGTGTGCCTGGGGGCCAGGGTAGCTGGCTGTCTGGGTGCTGGTGCAGCTGGGTGCCTGTGTGCCTGGGTGGTGTGGTTGGGTGCCTGGGTGCCGGTGTGGCTGGGTGCCCGGGTGTCAGCCCAGCTGGGTGCCTGGGTGCTGGTGTGGCTGGGTGCCCAGGTCCCAGTATGGCTGGGTGCCTGTGTGCCTGGGTGCCGGTGTGGCTGGGTGCCTGGGTGCCAGTGCAGCTGGGTGCCTGGGTGTCAGCGCGGCTGGGTGCGTGGGTGCCGGTGCGGCTGGGTGCCTGGGTGCTGGTGTGGCTGGGTGCCTGGGTGTCGGCATGGCTGTGTGCCTGGGTGCTGGTGTGGCTGGGTGCCTGTGTGCCTGGGTGTCGGCACGGCTGGGTGCCTGGTTGCTGGTGCGGCTGGGTGCCTGGGTGTCGGCACAGCTGGGTGCCTGGGTGCTGGTGTGTCTGGGTGCCTGTGTGCCTGGGTGCTGGCGTGGCTGGGTGCCTGAGTGCCAGTGCGGCTGGGTGCCTGGGTGCCGGTGTAGCTGGGTGCCTGTGTGCCGGCGCGGCTGGGTGCCTGGGTGCTGGTGCGTCTGGGTGCCTGGGTGCTGGTGTGGCTGGGTGCCGCCACTCACAGGCAGGTGCTCCTGGAGCTTTCCGACAAAAACCCGCACCTGCCTTGGGGGGCTGGGGGCCCACCGTGGGCAGGTGCGTGGCTTGCCGTGGACCTGGCCGGCAGCCCCTGACCACCTTGTCCCCCCGGCAGCCGTACGACGTGCTCCTGCTGCTTCTGCTGCTGGTCCTGCTGCTGCAGGCCTGCCTCACCACTGGCACCGTCGTCCAGTGCGTGCGCTTCAAGGTCCACGCTCGGCTGCAGGAGACGCCCTGGGACCCCGTGCAGGCCAGCCAGCCAGAGCCCCCAGCGGGGGAGGTGAGTGGGGACCCCTGTCCTGTCTGTCAGGGAACCTCGATGGCCAGAACCCCCAGCAGATGCATGAGCAAGGACGGTGGGGGCACCCTGGGCCACGCTGGGGGCCCCTCAGATTGCTGGCAGGAGCCCTGGTGGGGAGGTGGGGGTCTCTGGGGAGCTACCACCCGCGCCACCCATCCCTCTGGGGAACCCAGTGCCCACGGGACCCTCCCGTTGCCCTGTGCGGCGGCTCAGTTAGGGCTGCTGTGTCGGGAGTATCTTCTGGTTCTGTGTTATATTTTAAGGAGCAGAATCTTGAAGAAGTGACACATTTCTCTTTTTTTGTTCTTCAACATTCTTTTTATTTTTTAATTTTTATTGTGATTTGGGTGAAAGTTTACAGAGCAAATTCACTTTCCACACAGCAGCTCACAGACACTTTGTCTCATGACACTGACTGCAATTTCCCACAATGCAACAGCTCCCCTCCCACTCCCTCCCCATAGTTCCCTCTTCCCTGTGTCCTTCCCTCCATGCACTCCTGCCCCCTGAGCTGTTTCCCTGTGCACACACAGCCCGTCTATTCTCCCGTGACTGGTCTCTCCACAGAGACAGAACATATTTCTTTTTTTTTTTTTTGTATTTATTTATTTTTTAATTGTGATTTGGGTGAAGATTTACAGAGCAAATTCACTTTCTATACAGCAGTTCACATATACTTTGTCTCATGTCATTGACCACAGTTTACCACAATGCAACAGCTCCCCTCCCACTTCCTCCCCATAGTTATCTCTTCCCAGTGTCCATCCCTCCATACTCTCCTGCCTCCTGAGCTGTCTCCCTGTGCGTAAGCAGCCCTTCCTTCTCCCATGATTGTTCTCTCCAGGGCGTGTGTCTACTTGAGGTAAATGTTTAACTCACATGCCTGTACTTTGTTTGGCTGGAAACCACAGGTGTGGGTTCAATTCTAGACCTGAAGGGCAGCTCGGGGCCATAGTCTCAGTGGTTCCACCAGGCTCTATTGGACCAGCAAACCTGGTCCCACCTTTTTTTTTGCCTCCAAATGATTTTGAGTTTTGTTCCACATTGTTCTCCCTCTCTATGCAGGATCTCCTACATCCCTTCCAAATGGATGACAGTGGTAGCCGGGCACCATCTAGTTCTTCTGGTCTCATAGTTGTATAGGTTGCAGAGCAGATGGTGTACCAGTCGCTAGGACTGATTGTTTCCATTCATTTGGTTTTCTTCTTTCTTCTTGACGAGGAGACACCCATTGTTGCATCTAGATGGCAGCTTGCTAGCTTTTAAGATCCCAGTGGCTACTCGCCAAAGTAGGAGGTGGAACAATGTTTTGTATAGTATGTTATGCCAATTGAGCTTGATGTTCCCTGCGACTATGGTCCCAAGCCCGCAGGGTCAACTACTCGGTCCCTCTGGGTAGCTGGCTGTGACCAAGCAGTGACCACAAACTTGCCCCTTGTCAGCTCTACTATACACCTGGGAATTCTGATCATTCCCATAAACTTATAGGACCATTGTCTGCCAACCCTATATATGATCTTGGATACACTCCCCATTTAGATATACCTAATCATTTAGCCTGTCCACCTATCTATCTGTCCATATACCCATGTTTGCTTTCACTGACGACTCAGTACTGTATATGCAAAAGGATTCATCTTTGTTGTCTGTACTTCCCATGTACCTCTCCATGTCTTTCTCATACTCAATGCTGCCATATTGGTCACTCACCTTTGGTACATTGCCCTTCTCTTCACCCAAATCAATATTTATTTCAATCTATCTAACAGCGCAGAACACATTTCTTAAAACTGGCTCGACAAGCACACAGCCCTTCCTGGAAGAGAGTTGCTGGTGGCACAATTCCCTTCTACTTGTGCAAACACATACGCTGTCTTCGTCCTTGAGGCCCTGATCCTGACTGTCCCTGCAGGTGGCCAGAAGCCCTCGGCAGGAGTTCGACAAGGACAAGGCCTGGAGGGCCGTGGTGGTGCAGATGGCCCAGTGAACGCTCGGGGGCCCAGAGCGTGGCTTCCTCACCGTCCGCCTGCCTTGGAGGGGCAGCCTTGCCTGAGAGCTAGTGTCTTAATTTCTCACAGCTGCTTATCTTTGAAATAGGCAAACATCTGCTATTCTGTGCTTTATCGTGTTGTCAACGCAGGGACCCGGCCGAGTGAGAGGCAGGGCCCGAGGACACCATGTGGGTCTTGCTAGGTGAGCCCTGTGGGAGCACCCCCAGGCTCCATTGTGGACGTGGGGCTCCCCAGCTACGCCCTTGGGAGCCAGCCTCCTTGATCCCGCCTTGCCTGGTGCCCTCTGCCCTGCCTCCTCTCACTCTGTGCTCAGCCTCATGTGGATTTTCCTGGGGAGTGTAGCCACTTGGTTGTCTGGTCCCCGAGCCCTTCTTAAAGTCCACCATAAAGCAGACCACCACTGTCCCTCAGTCTCCGCCCACCTTCCACGCGGAGCGGGTCCAAGGCTGTGGAGACCCTGGCTGGACCACATCTCCAGTGTCTTCTGCCCTCGGTGCCCCTGTGGTGGTGGGGGTGTAGGTGGCTGAGCCCCCCTCCCCACCAGCCATATTGGCTCTGCTCTAACACAGCAGCTCCCTGAAGGCCCAGGGTCCCACCTGTACCCGACTCCCATTCTGTGATTCAAAATGCAGGCCAGGTTCCTCCTAGGCCCCTCTGGTGTTCCCATCCCTCTGTCCTGTACCAAGTCCCTGGTCTTGATCTTCACGTGCAGGTTTGCTGCAGGTCTAACCAGCCAGGGTCCCTGCTGTCTTGGCAGTCATTTGGGCTGGGGTCTCCATGCAGCCCCCCTCCCAACAGTGCATGGCCCAGCTGCATGGGCACTTTGGGTGCTGGAATAGCATCGTGTTTGGTTGATCACGGCCACGAGTGAGTTAGATTTGCATCCAACCTCCTTGCCCTTTAAGGATACCTGCGGCAGTCCTAGATTCTTTCAGAAGATCCGTTGGCCTCTCCCGGGGGCCAGGGGCCTCAGTAACTCCTCATGGGTTGGGCTGCCTTCTAGAACTGGGGTGTGGCTCACAGTTCAGGACACGTCTCCCACCATTTTCACACCCAGGCTGCATGTTGGTGCCCTGCTCTCGGTATTAAGAGATGCTAACAGAGGCTCGTTACTACTGTGCTGGGTACAGGACTGGCTCCCTGGGCTGGCGGGAGGTCTGGGCACACTTTGCAGCATGGGGCCACCAGGGTAAATGAACAGCAGCGGGGGTGTGGGCTGCACTGGGGGGAGAGCCGGGAGGAGGCGCTGTGGACTGCTCCCAGCTTCTGAATGACTGCTGCGCCGCATCTTGTCCTGCTGTTAATGGCGCGCTGGCTCACTGGGGGCAGGCAGGCAGCAGGAACGCAGGTAGAGCACCTGGACGGTGGCAGGTGGCGGCAGAGGAGATGCTGCCGGCAGCTCTGGCTGGCACGTGCGAGGGCACCCTGTGCTGTCCTCAGTGGCTCCAGAGGCAAGAGAGGGCGAGCCACCGTCCCCATGTCCTGAATCAGCAGGGCCACATCACCAGACCTGCACCTGCACTCGGGCAGACTCTGCCCGTCCCCGCCAGGGCCACCTTCCCTCGCCTGCATCTCCTGAAGCCAGAGGCCCGGTGGGCCTCTCTCCCCTAGGCCGCTCCTGGGTGGGGACAGGAACCACAGGGTCAGCACGGGTTGGCGCTTACAGCCACGACCGGGCACCAGCAGGGCTCATTCTGCTCACACTTTCTTCTTGTGCAGAGAGCTGGAAGAACCCAGAGGAGCAGGGCTCGAAAGGTTTAACTGTCTTAACTCCGTTTGGCTGGGTCTGCTTTAACACTGCTCACACAATAAATGCTAACTGGGAGTGCGACAGTGGCCTTGTTAATGCTGGATCCCCAGGGAGCCCTTTGCTTGGGTCCCGATGGGGCGTGGGGAGGGGAAGGGGGCCTGTTTTGTTCACAGAGCCTGGAAGAGGGTGTTCAGGGGCTTTGCTTGGCCCAGCCTCGGTCAGGCAGGGCTCTGAGGTGGGCTCCAAGAAAGGGCGTGTGTGCATGACCTGCCAGGGTGGAGGCGAGAAGGGGTCTGCAGGGCTCCTCGAGAGAGCCCCCACTTGCTCCTCCAGGAACCACTTTCAGACGAGAGTAGAATTCCTTCTGGAAATTAAATGTAAAAGGTGATTTTAAACCAAGAAGGGGCCCTGGGTGAGGAGGGGCCCTGGCTTAGGAGCCCTGGTTGGCACAGTGGTTAAAGTGCTCATCTGCTGTCCTCAAACCCACCAGCTACTTCTTAGGAGAAAGACGTGATAGCTTCGGTAAAGATTACGATATTAGAAACCCTGTGAGGCAGCGCTATCCTGTCCTCCAGGGCTGCTTGGTAGCAATGGGTTTGAGAGTCCCTATGGTTGGGCAACCTACTTCTGTAGTGATACTGCCTCGGCAACCCAAGGAGGCGTTGCTATGAGTTTGAGACCACTGGACGGCACCCAACAACAACAACGTGATACAGCCAAAATGACTGGCTGCTGACCAAACGGTTGGAGGGTCCAGTCCACCTAGAGGCACCTCGCTGAAAGGCCTGGTGATCCGTGTACTTTCAAACAATCAGCTTTGAAAACCCTACGGATTCTTCTCTGACACACCTGGGGTCACTATGAGTCTGGAAGACACTACAGCAACTGGATTGGTTTTTTAAAATGACACAAAGTTCTAGGTTTGAGAGAGTAAGTGAAGGCGCCACCAGCCCTCCCTAAAATGCCCAATCACAGGGACACCCGGAAGGCAAGGAGTGTGGGGGTGGGAGGGAGGGGACGTTCTGGGGCGGCCTGGACGTGGTGTCAGCCCACCAGTGATGCTCGGGACACGAAGGCCACTCCCGGTTCCGCTGAGAGGCGGAGCCACCTTGCTATCCCCCAAAGCCTTGCACACCCACCTGGGCAGGACTGTGTGGCTGCCCCTCAACACCTGGGCCAGGGGCGGGGGCATCTCGTTGGGGCCCCAGGCAGTGGGATTGGAGGGTCTCAGTGGGAGCCCCGGAGTTGGGGGGAGAGACCGGGCCGGCTGGGGCGCAGGGTGTGACCTGCTGGTCTTTGTGACTTGGCGGGGGGTCTCTGACTGCGAGGGCGGGTCCGTGTGATCCGAGGCTGGGCGGGGCGGCCACATGCGCGCCCTCCTGCCGGTGGACACCATGGCCGCCGCGACACAGCGCCCGGGCCCCCGACCCCGCGCCAGCGGCGGCTGCGCCTCGGACCGTGGCCTCCAAGCCGGCCCTCATCCCGCGCGC
>NW_006922058.1:1300249-1301785 GCF_000298275.1 Orycteropus afer afer | reverse complement strand
GCCCGCTCCGCCCTCGCCCCGGGCCCCAGCGCGTCCCCCGGCCGGTTCCCATCCCGCCGCCTAGAACCTGGGTCCGGTCTTCGTCCCCCACCGGGCCCCCTCCCTCGGAATCACTCCGGTCCCCGCCTTTGGCCGCAGGCCCCCAGCCCAGCCCACGGTAGCCGGTACCCCCGGGGCGCCCCCCGCCTGGGTCACTAACCACGGTGCACCCCTCCTCCAGGGGCCGGAGACGCGGGCGGGAGCAGGGGCCGGCTGCCCGAGGCCGTGGAGATGGAGCCCGGTGACAGGAGGAGGGCTTCCTCCGCTTGGTCCGACGACAACAGGAGAGACGGAAACAGTCTGTATCCACGCCGTCCTCTGTCCGGTTCCCCCGAGAAAGGATAGCGCTTCCAAGGGCACCGTCCTCTTAGCTCGGACTCAGCTTCAGTGACAGCATGAATGGGGGATGGTCAGAGGCTGAGAGTCCGCGGGGCGTCCACGTTCCAGCTTGGGGGGCCAGTGGGCGCGTTTGTTCCTTACAGCCCAGGGTTCCAGCTGGGGGTGTGGATGTCTCCCTGCTCCTACCCAGCCCTCCAAGCTGGCCAGTCAGCCCTAGAGCCAGCCTTCTTGAGGGAGAGACGGACGGACGGACGGAAAATTAGATGGTTTTGCGTTAAGAGTTGCCCTGGTAGCAATAGGGAGAGACCCCCACTTCCCTTTGTCTTAGAGACATTCTTGTGCCTGTCTCTTTGTTGGACGTGACATTCGTGTGTCCCGGCAGATTCCTAGGTTGTGGGGCGAGTGTGCTTTCAGCTTTTGAAGGTATCCCCAAGCAGTGGGAGAGTTCCAGACACTCCCCAGCCTCAGCAACATTTGGTCCTGTCAGTCACTGCCCTTTTGGGCATTCTGGTGCCTGTGCACTTGGGTCTGGCAGGTGTTAATGGGCAGTTCCTTGACTAGGAATGACTTGAGCCCCCTTTCGTGTTCTGATTATAGGTCATTTGGGGCTCTTTCATGGGGTGCCTGTTCTAGACCTTACAGTCATTATGAAATTGGTGTGTGGGTCTAACTGATTTGTGGAAAACCTTTGTATGTTCTGGGTAGATCCTTTGTCAGATAAATGTAGTATGAACATCTGCTAGTCCAGAGGTAACAATTTCACACTTTAACGATTTCTTTGGATAATCAGGACTTAATTCTTGCTAATGAAGTGCAATTTGTCAATCTTCTAAAGTTAGGCTTTGCATGTTTGATTTAAGAAATCCTTGTCTGCTCCAATGTCCAGAAGATACTATGCTTTTGTAGGTCCCAGGACATGGAATTGCCTGTCACGTATGGAGTGAGGTAGGGGTCCATGGGTCAGCTTTCATTTATTCCTCCTATGCATGTCCAGTAGATCCAGTTTCTGTATTGCAATGGTGCCTTCGTTGAAAATCAACCATGAGTGTATTTCTGGGTTCTCCATTCTCTTGTATTGATCTTTGTGTCTGTCCTATTCCAATGCTGTTGTTGTTAGGTGCCGTCGAGTTGGCTCTGACTCAGAGTGACCCCATGCGC
>NW_006922058.1:1293595-1295554 GCF_000298275.1 Orycteropus afer afer | reverse complement strand
GCCTCCTACTTTCAGTGTTCTTTGAAATGAAGCGATGCAGCCATTTCTAGGTCGATCTCGGCATTTCACACAGATGTAGGTTCTACCCTTGTTCTTTGCCTTGTGCAAGGCTTTGGGGGATAGCAAGGTGGCTCTGCCTCTCAGAGGAACGGGCTGCTGAAAATGGTACTTCTGGCAGTTGATGGCCGAGCACAGCCCTCACTCTTTTGAGGCTGGAAGGCCACTGTTATCCTGTCATTGTTCTCATTAGCACGGACTTTTGGGAGCCAGTTGCTACTGTCGTCGAAATCAGGAACATCCCAGTTTGGCACTCTCAGCTCTCTCTTTCTCTTTCCTTTTATGTTCGGGAAGGCAGTTCTCACAGCGCCCAGCATCTCTCACAGCATGGTGGAGGAGGAGGAGCAGTCACTGCGTCGCATGCAGTAACTGCCAGTAGTCAGCTCGGGACATGTCAGGATCATCTTCAGATGAACCTGTGTCCCTGCGCTAAGCCTGGGAGATGGTAACTCAACGCACTGCCTCGTCTTCTCTGAGTTCCTGTTCTTCTGCACTGAGGTCATCGTCTTCTGAATGTAGAGACTCATCCTCACCTGCCTCACTGAGTTGATCTGAAATGGAACCCTGGTGCCTCCAATCACCAGGCATTCACTTCTGCAGGCATTGAGCTCCAGATTGGATGGCGTCTCCATTGACTCCCTTATTATTATTATTATTATTATTATCATCATCGTGCTTTGGGTGCAAATTTACAAAGCAGTTTTGTTTCACATTCAACAGTTCATTCTCATTTGATTTCATGGTCCAGATTACCATCCTCAACCATAGAACACTCTCCTCCCCTCTCCTCCCCTCTCCTCCCTGTGACTGCCCCCGCCCTGTGCCCTTCTTATCCATGCATTCCTGTTTGTCCATGTTTCCCTCTATGTGCATGCTGCCCCTCTGATGTTTCATGGCTGGTTTATCTAAGGGGTGCATCACCCTGGGGTGAGTGTCCTGCATGTAGGTCATTCTACTGTTGAGCTGAGAGCCAATCCACAGAAGTGAGTCCATTTCTAGACCCAAAGAGTAACCTGGGGCCATAGTCTGGGGAGTTCCACCAATCTTTACCTGACCAGTGATTCTGGTCATTTTTGTAGTTTTGAATTCCTTTCCACGTTTTTCTCCCACTCTATCCTAGATCTCCAGTTATGATCCCTTTCCGAGTGGTTGACATTGGTAGCCGGGCATCATCTAGTTTTTCTGGTCTTGGGCTCATGAAGGTCCTTGTGGTCCATCATATCTTTGGACTAATCGTTTCTAGATGACTTTCATTTTCTTACTCTTCTTTGCTCCAGACGAGAGGAGACCAGTAGTTGCATCTTAGATGGCTGCTCCAAAGCTTTTAAGACCCCAGTCGCTACTCACCAAAGTAGGATGTAGAACAAGATTTTTATGTACCATGTTGTGCGAATCGAGCATGATGTCCCCTGAGATGATGGTCCTGAGCCCGTGGTGCTTCTCTCTCTCAAGGTGTTTGGTTATCTCTGACAAGCTACTCCAACACTGTCTTCTGTTGCTTCTGTAATGTATATGGATAATTTTGTAGTACAAGTTTGTATGTAAGATTATCTTCAGTCAAATCTGTCTTTGGTCTAGGGTATATTCCTGTTCACTTACCCCCACCTGATCTCACTAGTCTATATATTCATCTGTAGCCTGGTGTTTGGCGTTACTAGTAATGCAGTATTGTACACATACTAGTATTTGGCTCTGTTGTCTATACCTTATGTGCACGTTTCAGTGTCATTCCTTTCCTCAATGTCATCATGCTGATCACAGACTCTTTCCATTCTATCCCTCCCCTCACCCAAATCACCATATGACCCCAAACTAGTCCAAAATTTTACCACCCCTTCCCTCCCGTCCTCCAGTAACCAACAAAGTCAATTTCCTTCCCTGAATAAATGGTTTTCTTTTTTT
>NW_006922058.1:1289166-1293122 GCF_000298275.1 Orycteropus afer afer | reverse complement strand
GAGTGGTTGACAGTGGTAGCCAGGCACCATCTAGTTCTTCTGGTCTCATAGTCGTATAGGTTGAGGATCACATGGTGTGCCAGTCACTTGGACTAATTGTTTCCATGCATCTTTGTTTTGTTTCATTCTTCTTTGCTCTGGATGAGGAGAAATGCATCACTGCATCTAGATAGCCGCTTGCAAGCTTTTAAGATCCCAGTCGCTGCTCGCCAAAATAGAATGTGGAACAATGTTTTTGTGCAGTATGTTATGCCAATTGAGCTTGATGTCTCCTGTGACCATGGTCCCGAGCCCACAGGTCCAACTACTTGCTTCATCTGGGCAGCTGGCTATGGCCATGAAGTGACTACAACCTTGTCCCTTGTCAGCGCTACTATATATCTGGACATTCTTACTGAACATACAAATACACTTGTAGAAACATTGTTTGTGAACCCTATGCATGCTCATGGGCAAATTCCCCTGGACATGGACATATCTAATCGTTTAGCCTGTCAACCCATCTATCTACCTGTAGATAAATGTTTGCCATCACTGACAAGCAGTACTGTATGTGAAAAAGGGTTCATTTTTGTTGCCTGTACCTCCCATGCACCTTTCTATGTCTTCTTCTTCCTCAGTGCCACCGTGTTGATCACTCACATTGCCCTTCCCTTCACCCAATCAATACTTGTCTCTACCTATCTAATAGTGTTCTCTCCCCTCCCTTCCCACTCCTGGTAACCAACAAAGAAAGTTTCCTTCCATATATAAACCTTTCCTTGACTTTTTACAATAATGGATTTATACAATATTTGTCCTTCTTTGATTGACTTATTTCATTCAGCATAACGTCCTCCAAGTTCCTCCATGTTATGTGGTATTTTGCAGATTCTACGTTATTCTTTAGGGTCACATAGTATTCCATTGTGTGTATGTACCATAGTTTGATTATCCATTCTTCTGTTAATGGGCACCTAGGTTGTTTCCATCTTTTGGCTATTGTAAATAGTGCTGCGATGAACGTGGGTGTGCACATAATTCTTGTCCTGGCTCTCACTTCTTTAGGATATATACCTAGTAATGGAATTGCCAGGTCGAGTGGTATTTCTAATTCCAACTTTTTAAGGAATCACCATACTGCTTTTCACAGTGCTTGTATCATTTTAGAGTTCTACCAGCAGCGTATGAGAGTCCCAATCTCTCCACATCCTCACCAGCATTCGTTATTTTCTGTCTTATTGAACTTTGCTGTTAGTGCTGGGCAAGATGATATCTCATTATTTTGACTTTCCTTGACTATTTACAATAATGGGCTCATACAATATTTGTCCTTCTGTGATTGACTGATTTCACTCAGCATGATTTCCTCCAAATTCATCCTCATTGTGAGGTGATTCATGGGTTCGTCATTATTTTGTAATGTTGCATAGTATTCTATTGTGTAAATGTACCATAGTTTGGTTATCCATTCATTTTTTTGATGCACACTTAAGTTGTTTCCATCTCTTTGCTATAGTGAATTGTGCTGCGATGAACATGGGTATGCATATGTCTTTCATGTCCTGACTCTCACCTCTTTAGAATCTATTCCTGGTAATGGAATTGCTGGATCAAATGGTGTTTCTGTTTTTAGTTTTTTAAGGAAATGACATATTGTTTTCCACATTGGCTATACCATTTTGCAGTCCCACTAGCAGTGTATGAGAGTTCCAATCTCCCCACAACCTCATCAGCATTTGTTATTTTCTGTCTTGTTGAACTTTGCTATTATTGCTGGGGTGAGATCATTATCTCATGGTTGTTTTGATTTGCATCTCTTTAATGGCTAATGATTATGAGCATTTCCTCATGTGTTTGTTGGCCGCCTGTATATCAACTTTAGTGAAGTGTCTGTTGATGTTCTTTGCCAATTTTTGAAATGGATTGTTTGTCTCCTTGGTGTTGAAGTTTTATACAAATTTTGGAGATAAGTCCCTTGTCAGCTATGTCATTGCTGAATGTTTTTTCTCAGTCTGTAAGTTGTCCTTTTACCCTTTTGGAGAAGTCTTCTGATGCATATAAGAATTTAATTTTTGAAAGGTTTTGAACAGCTAAGGGAGACAGACTTGCCTGTCAGTTTGTCATACTGTGGTGGCTTGTGTGTTGCTGTGAGGCTTGAGGCTGAACCACTGGTGTTTCAAATGCCAGCAGGGTTGCACATGGTACACAGGTTTCAAAGCAGCTTACAGGCTGAGGCAGACTAGGAAGAAGGAAGAGGCCATCCACTTCTCAAAGATTTGGCCAGGAAAAACCTTATGAATAGCAGAGAAACACTGTCTGATACATTAGTGGGAAACTTTATGAATAGCCCAGAAGCATTGTCCCATGCAGTGCATGAGGACAAGCCCCTTAGGTCCAAAGGCCCTCAAAATATGACTGAGAAAGAGCTGCATCATCAGAGTAGAACAAACCTTACTGACATGGATAAAGTAAAGCTTTCAAAACCTCCATTTGCTGACGTGACACAACTCAAATTGAGGAGAAACAGCTGCAAACATCCATTAATAATCGGAACATGGAATGTACAAAGTCTGAATCTAGGAAAATTGGAAGTTATCAAAAATGAAATGCAACACATAAAAATTGATATCCTAGGCATTAGTGAGCGGAAATGGACTGGTTTGGGCCATTTTCAATCAGACAACCATATGATCTACTATGCCGGAAATGACAATTTGAAGAGGAATGGTGTGGCATTCATCATCACAAAGGATATTTCAAGATCTGTCCTGAAGTACAATGCTGTCAGTGATAGGATAATATCCATACACCTACAAGGAACACCAGTTAATACTACTATCATTTACACTTACGCACAAACTCCCAAAGCCAAAGATGAGGAAATTGAAGATTTTTATCAACTCCTGCAGTCTGAAATTGTCTGAACGTGCAGTCAGGATGTGTTGATTATCACTGGTGACTGGAATGCAAAAGTTGGAAACAAAGAAGAATCACCAGTAGTTGGAAAATTTGGCCTTAGTGACAGAAATAACACTGGAGATTGCATGACAGAATTTTGCAAGACCAACAAGTTGTTCATTGCAAATACCTTTTTTCAACAACACAAATGGCAGCTATACATGTAGACTTCACCAGACAGAATACACAGGAATCAGATTGACTACATCTGTGGCAAGGGGTGATGGAAAAGCTCAATATCTTCAGCCAAAACAAGGCCAGGAGCCGATTGTGGAACAGACCATCAACTGCTCATATGCAAGTGCAACTGGAAGTTGAAGATAATTAAAACACATCAAAGAGAGCCAAATTGTGACCTGGAATATATCCCTCCTGAATTTAGAGACCATCTAAAGAATAGATTTGATGCATTGAACACCAGTGACCAAAAACCCAGAAAAACTGTGGGATGACATCAAGAACATCATCCATGAAGAAAGCAAGACGTCATTAAAAGATGAGAAAGGAAGAAAAGACCAAAATGGATGTCAGAAGAGAGTCTAAAACTTGCCCTTGAGTGGAGAGTAGCTAAAGTAAATGGAAAGAATGACAAGATAAAAGAGCTGAACAGAAGACTTCAAAGAGCAGCTCGAGAAGCCAAAGCCTATTACTATAATGAAATGTGCAAAGACCTGGAGTTAGAAAACCAAAAGGGAAGAACACACTTGGCATTTCTCAAGCTAAAAGAACTGAGGAAAAGATTTAAGCCTCGAGTTGCAATATTGAAAGATTCTATGGGAAAAATATTGAATGATGCAGGAAGCATCAAAAGAAGATAGAAGGAATACACAGAGTCACTGTACCAAAAAGACCTGGTTGATCTTCATCCATGTCAGGAGGTGGCATGTAATCAAGAACCAATGGTATTGAAGGAAGAAGTTGAAGCTTCCCTGAAGGAATTGATGAAGAACAAGGCTCCAGGAATTGGTGGAATACCCATTGAGATGTTTCAACAAATGGATGCCCCACTGGAGGCA
>NW_006922058.1:1286200-1287026 GCF_000298275.1 Orycteropus afer afer | reverse complement strand
AGCTGTCTGAGTGAAGAAATGCCTCTAGCTCCAGTGGGCCAGAAGCAGGAGGCAGAGCTAGACCCCAAAGTTGAGGGGCTTTCACCCAGCCCGTAGAGCCTGGCAATTTGAACTTGGACTTAAAGCCTCCACATTGTAAGAATAAACTCCTGTTTGTTAAGGCCATCCCATTTGTGGTATATTCCTGTCAGAGTAGCACTAGGTAACCAGAACATCAAAGATCAGCTGTCCATCGATGGATGGGTCTATTTCTGGTTTCTCGATTCTGTTCCACTGGTCTATGTGTCTATCACTGTACCAATACCATGCTGTTTTGACTACCATGGCTGTACAGTAGGTTTTGAGATCTGGGAGTGTGAGATCTACTTTATTTTTCTTCTTCAGCAGTGTTTATCTGAGGTCTCTTTCCTTTTCATATGAAATTAATGATTGTTTTTTCCATGCCCTTAAAAAATGTTGATGGAATCTGGATTGGAATTGCATTGAATGTGTAGATTGCTTTGGGTAGTATTGACATTTTCACAATATTCTGTCTTCCTATCCATGAACATAGCATGTTCTTCCATTCATGTAGATCTCTTGTACTTTCTTGTAGTAGTGTTTTGTAGTTTTCTTTGTATAGATCTTTTGTGTCCCTGGTAAGATTTATTCCTAAGTATTTTATCTTCTTGGTAGCTATTGTGAATGGTATTGTTTTCCTTATTTCCTTTTCAGAGGTCTCTTTGTTGATGTAGAGGAATCCAACTGATTTTTGTATGTAGACCTTGTATCCTGCCACTTTGCTAAACTTTTCTATTGTTGTTGTTGTTGTTATGTGCCGTGGAGT
>NW_006922058.1:1283988-1285340 GCF_000298275.1 Orycteropus afer afer | reverse complement strand
TTTTTTTAAATAACCTTCTCATTTTTTTCTTTTGTTATGGGTCTGTTCAAGTATTCTATCTCTGATTGGGTTAGTTAGGTAGGTCTTGTGCTTCTAGAAACTTGTCCATCTCTTCTAGGTTCTCATATCTGTTGGAGTACTGTTCTTCATAATATTCTGTTATAATCTTTTTCTATTTCAGTTGGTTCTGTTGTGATGTCACACTTTCTCTTTATTTTTCATATTATTTGCATCTTCTCTTTCTTTTCTTTTGTTAAATTTGCCAGTGGTTTGTCAATTTTGTTAATCTTTTTGAAGAACCATCTTCTTGTTTTGTTGATTTTCTCTGTTTTGTTTTGTTTGTTTGTTTTGTTTCATTTATATCTTCTCTGATCGTCATTATTTCCTTATTTCTGGATACTGTAGGTTTCTTTTACAAGAAGCTTAGTGTTGTTGGAGTTGTTGAGTTAGAGTGTTGATTTCGTTTTGTTCCCTCTTTTTTGATCTGTGCATTTATTGCTATAAGTTGACCTCTGAGTACTGCTTTTGCTGTGTCCCAAGGCAAAGATGTTGGTAAATTGTATTTTCATTCTCATTTTTTTTCTAGAAGTTTTTTTCCCCCACACCTTATTTCTTCTGTTACCCAGTACTTTTTGAGCAGTGTATTACTCAGTTTCCACATATCTGATTTTTTTCTGTTGGTCTTCCTATTATTGATTTCCAATTTTGTAGCATTGTGATCCGAGAAGATACTTTGTAATATTTCAGTGTTTTGAATTTATTGAGGTTTGTTTTGTGTCATAACCTATGGTCTACTCTGGAGAATGCTCCATGTACACTGACAAAGAATGTGTGTTGTGCTTTTGTTGAGTGGAGTGCTCTGTAATTGTCTATGAGGTCAAGTTGGTTGATTGTGTTGTTGAGTTTTTTTTCTAGTTGATCTGTCCCTCCTTGAAAGTGGTGTGTTAAAGTCTCCTCCTACTATTGTGGAGTTGTCTTTTTTTTTTCTTTCAATTCAGTTAATATTTGCTTTATTTATTTTGGAGCTCTTTTATTGAGCACATAGGTATTTACTATGGTAATATCCTCTCGGTCAATCGATCCTTTTAGCATCATATAGTGTCTTTCTTTGTCCCTTATGCTGGTTTTCACTTTGAAGTCTATTTTATCAGAAATTAATTCTGCCACTCCTGGTCTTTTTTTTTTTTTTTGTTACCATTAGCTTGATAATTTTTTTTTCTACCCTTTAATTTTTAACTAATTTTTATCTTTGTGTCTAAGGTGGGTCTCTTGTAGGCAGCATATTGATGGGTCTTCTTTTCTTATCCAATCTACCACTCTCTTTCTCCTGACTGTTACATTTAGTCCATTCA
>NW_006922058.1:1276212-1280468 GCF_000298275.1 Orycteropus afer afer | reverse complement strand
AGAGTTTCTCCTCCCTTTCTCCCACTCCCCTCTGGACTGCATGGCAGCCCAAACCAAGGAGGGTCTTGATCCATTTTCCAGTAAGGTCTTTGTTCCCATTCAAAGCCCCAGTTCACCTTGAAAAACTCCCAGTGTGGTTATTCTGAGTCTGCAATGCCTGTGGCTGCTATGATGTGTTTTTCTTCTTTTCCTCTTTTTCCCAGTTGCTTAACCTGCTCCTTCTTGCTCCCTTCACTGGATGTAATACTTTATCTTCTCCTTAGTTGTCCACCACTCCAGTATCATTACTTGTATCTGCTTTACCTAGTTACTCAGAATCTCAGTTGGCAGAGGGACTGAGGGTGCAGAGTGCTAGTACCACGCCATCTTCCTTCTCCCACTGTTGACTCCCTTATTACACACAGCACAAGGCTTTCATCAAAGCATGGGGACACTGTCAGATCTCTGGCACTTTCTTTGTTCCTCACTGGGTGAAGCACCTGCATTTCCTTCTGTCTCACTCACTGTTCAGCTTCTAGATGAGCTCGTTGGTCTAGATATCATTGGTCTTCATGTGAAGGTCAAGGTTCTCTTCCTGTAACTTGCATAGGGTCATTTGATCACTCCTGTGTTCAAGTTGACCCCTGCTTTCACTAACAGGTGTGCTGGAGCCCGTTGGTTCCTGCTGCCTGAGTCCCACCTGTTTCTGTAGATCAGTCTGTAGAAGGTCGTATGTTGTTGCTTCTCGTCATTCAATCATTGAGCTGTGATGCCATTGAATCATTCAGCCGTGACATCACCAAATTGTTGAGCCATGATGCCATCAAATTGTTGAGCTGTGATGTCACTGAATCGTTGAGCTGTGATGTCACCGAATTGTTGATCCATGATGTCACTGAATCATTGAGCCATGACCTCACAGAATCATTGAGCCGTGACATCACCAAATCGTTGAGTCATGATATGTTGGCTAAAATAAACGATCTTTCATAGTGTAACCAACAGACTTTAACAAGCACAAAAGCAATGGCTTGAGTCTGACCAGGGTTTCTTGTTCCGGAGCTGGATTCTGTGGGGGGCACGCAGCAGCACCCTTGGTAGGGGACACAGACATGTTGGTATTGCACATTTGTCTGCTTCTCAGCATGCAAGGTGATATCAGGAGCAGTTGGGGGTGGGGTGCTCCTCAAGGCTAGCCAGTTCCCTTCACGGAGCATGAGGAAGCCTGTCCTGGACCTCGGTGATCATTCCACTGGCAGGGCCCATGCCACTGGGTGCACATGTTGAAGATCTGGCTGCAAAAGCTGTGGGACTCACCCAGGGGGTTAGGCTGCCCCTTGGGCCAGCTCGTGTCCCCTCCCCCTTCCAAGCACACAGGGCCACATGGACCCAGCAAGAACCCAGCTTGTTGAGGTTCCCCCAGCATGTTCCTCCTGCTGCCTGAGGGGAGCGCAGGAGACTGCAGCCACTGGTTTGCCTTTGCATTTTCTTAACAGGACATTATAGTGAGCAAAGCATTGTTAAGTGAGGAGTCCAGTCCGCCCATACTCACCTCTGTGGGTAGTGCTGTCTGTGAACCGTCTGCAGACTTTTGCCCAAAGCTGAGAGGTAGTCAGGGTCTGCTCCCAGACCTGTGTCTCAGCTGTAAGCCCTCTCAGATGAACCTGTGCCTGCTGGCGGGTCAGGGCCATGGCTCACCCCTGCTGGGTGGCTCTGCTGTTACTCCTGCACCATCCTCATGACTTCAGTCTGGTCATTGGGCAGAATCACATGGCCTTGTGTACACGGGCTTCTGAGTCACCCCCATGGAGGAGGAGCAGATGTAGGTGGCAGAAATTGGGGTCTGGGCTTGGGTCTATGGTAATTGCTGCTTGGCCGTCCTGGAGACTGTTGAGCTGGGAGCATTTGGAGGTCAGGGAAGGTCTAGGAGCAGGCTTGTGACTGCCCAGGGAGTGGGTGGCCAGCAGGCAGAGGTCTGGGGATTCAGTTGGCCACTTTCTTGTGGAGATCTCAGAGAGCAGTCCCTAGGGGCAGCTGTGCAGGGAGGAGGGAAGGCAAAGGAAAAAGGTGTTGTGTGGCTGCATGTCCAGCACTGTGGGAGGCAGAGTGGACAGGAGGTGAACATGCGATTGGCCTGGACATGAGGATGTTAGATTATTAGCATGGGCTGTGTTGGGGTGGAGACAATAGAAGCTGGTTCTAGAGACAGGACTGGGGAGATGGCCTGGCAGCTGGGGAGTCTTGTGGGCACACAGAAGAGGTTTTGATTGTGGTGGGTGTGGGAGGTGGGGTGAAGGAGGAGGGGCCGGGGAGGAGGGGTGAGGAAGGCAGGGTGTGGGAGGAGGGGTCTAGGAAAAGGAGTGAGGGAGGAGGGATTTGGGAGAAGAGGTGTGGGAGGAGGGGTGAGGGAGGACAGATGGGGGAAGAGGGGCCTGGGAGGAGGGCATGGTGAGTCTGGGTCACGGGCCTGCACGGCTGCTCCCAGGCTGGGTGGCCTGGGAGCCCTTGAGGTCCTGGTGCTCCAAGCTGGAGACAGAGCAGCTGACAGGTGTGGGTCTGGGCTGCGGCCAGGGTGGGACAGAGGGTGTGCCTTAGCCCTTGAGGCCCCTGGTTAGAGTGCTTCAGCCCTGCTTGGAGCACTTCGAGGTGGTCACTTTCATCTTGATTTTGTTTCTTTTGCAGGATTAAAACGAGGAATTTCACAAGACTGGGTTCCTTCCCCCAAATTAGACAGATACAGAATAGCAAGACAGTTAACCGAAAAAGCCATCAAGGTAAATGCTCTTTGAGACCCAGTGAGGAGGGCGATTCCTTTAAATTAGGAATTTGTGTTGGCATTTGGAGAGGACAGTGGTGCCCCTTTGCCCCCGTGCCACCCCCTCCCCTGCAGGCCACCCACAGTTGCAGCCACCAAGCCAAGTGCCCACTAACATTTTCTTTTTAACTTTAGTTGTACCCTATGAGTTGAGTGGGCCTTTGATGATCAAGAGGTACAAAGCACAGACCACGCAAGGCCCCTCCAGCCACTGCAAGTGTGTCGGTCGCCACGTGTGTCCATCGCCACATGTGTCCATCGCCACATGTGTCCATTGACCTGGCCCCTTTAAGGGTATGGTTAGTAGCATGTTCAGCATGCCGCTTTGTAACCTGATTCTTCACTTACTGTGTCCTGGAGGTTGTTCCAAATTGTGCAAATTGTGCAAATTGTCCAAATTTGTCTGTCTGCGCGGGATCATACATCAAGTACGTGTTTTTTAATCTGCCTTCTTCCTCTTCCGCTGTTTGTGAGATTTGTCTATGTTGCTTGCTATTGTCTCTGCTGTGTAGTACTCCACCCTGCAGATGTCACTTTGGGTAGTGTCCACTTTGGGGTGATTGCAAATAGCACTTCTATGACATCCAGAGTAGCCCCTGGTGGTCTGTACGCATTTGTGTGGGGTTTGCAGACGCACATCACTGGAGTGGAGTGGTTGCATTGGAGGGTATGTGAGGGCTCCAGCAAACTTTTCTGGAGTGGACGTCCAGTGTGCGCTCCGGCCAGCAGCATAACAGAGTCAGCTACTTTTGCTCCACATCTTCACCCTTGGCATTTTGGCCATTCTGGGGATGTACCATCGTATCGCGTTATAATTGTTTGAATTATAGTTAGCTTGAATTTCCCTGGTGACTAGTGAGGTTAAGGACTTTTGTTTCATCTTTGACTGGAGATACTTTTTGATGTTTGAGGTCTCAGAATATTCCAGTGTGACCATATCAATTCACCTTTCCCTTCTAGTTGTTTGATCCTTATCAACATTTGCTATTGTCAGATTTGAAAATTTTAGCCATTCTGTTGGGTGTGTAGTGGTTTGTCATTGTGGTTTTAATTTATCGTTTTCTGATAAAACCATCATTTTTTTTCATAATGTTATTGGCTGCTTGAGAATCCTTTTTGTAAAACACTTATTCAATTCTGTTGCATTTTACTTTTGGGTTGTTTTTCATTGATTTGTAGGATTGAAAAATATATTCATCTTGGATACAAGCCCTTTATCAATTGATATTTTGCACATATCTTTTTCCACTCTCTGGCTTTTTCACTCTTTAAAATGGTATCTTTTAGTGAGCAGACCTTCGTTATTCACTGTCGTCTAGTTGACCGATCTTCCCCTTTACGCTGAGTGCTTTTGAATCTGCCCCAGCCCCTTGTCAAGAAGACGTTCTCGTGTGACCTCCTAGCAGCTTTATTTATATGTGTACACAATCACATCATTGCTCCACATTTTCATCACATTTAT
>NW_006922058.1:1274480-1275652 GCF_000298275.1 Orycteropus afer afer | reverse complement strand
GTGGAGTCTGTGTGAATTGGAATCCACTGCATTGACCACAACTAAGCTCAACAATGTTGGTGGTTACTTTAGGCAGTTTTAATGGAGTGTAATTTACATAAAATAGAAGATTATTTCAATGTGTGTTTTTAATTTCTAAAAATTTAGAGTTTTCCAGAGGTTTTACTGCCATACTGTGCCATATAATTCACTTGTGATCATAGAACATGTCATTTGGATTCTCTTACATTTATTGAGGCTTGCTTTCTGGCCCAGCATGTGATCTAGCTACATAAGTGTTCATGTGTATTTGGAAAGGAATGTATGCTGCTGTTTTGGATGAAGTCTTGGAGTATTGTGTAAGTGGGGGTTGGTCCACATTGGTTGGTTAGGTTTTCCATGTCTTACATACCCCACCGATTTTATGCCTACTTGTTCTGTCATTTATTGAGAGAAGGATGTTGAACTCTCCAACCATAATTGTGGATTTCTCCATTTATCCTTCCCTTTGTCAGGTTTTGCTTTCATGTATGCTGCAACTCTGTTATTAGGTGCGTACACATGGGGGTTTTTATGCCCTTTGTGGAAATCACCTGTTTCATCCCTTTGTTTGTAGTAGTCTTTGTTCTGAAATCTGCTCTATTTGAGATTAAAATAGCCAGTCTAGCTTTCTTTTTTCTTTTTAAATTGCGATTCAGGTGAAATTTTACAGAGCAGATTCATTTTCCATACAGCAATTCATACATATTTTGTTTCATGACATTGATTGCAAGGTGCCACAGTGTAACAGCTCTCTTCCTACTTCCTCCCTGTAGTTACTTCTTCGCTGTGTCCTTCCCTCCCATGCACTCCCGTCCCCTGAGTTGTCTCCCTGTGCAAACGCTACCCTTCTGATCTTCCATGCTTGGTTGTTCTGAGGAGTGCAAGTCTGGTATAGGTGTTCAGCTCATAGGCCTGTCTATTGTTTGGCTGAGAATTAAGCCATGAGAGTGAGTTCAATTCCAGGCCAGTCCAGCTTTCTTTTGACTAGTGTTAATATTGCATATCTTTTTCTTTATTTTTCCTTTTTTCATAAAATTGTGATTTGGGTGAAAGTTTATGGAGCAAATTCACTTTCATACAGCAGTTCACACACACGTTGTCTCATGACATTGACTACAATTTGCCCCAATGCAACAGCTCCCCTCCCACTT
>NW_006922058.1:1251841-1252959 GCF_000298275.1 Orycteropus afer afer | reverse complement strand
GTTAGGTGCTGCAAGTCAATTCCGACTCATAGTGACCCTATGCACAGCAGAACGAAATACTGCCTGATGCTACACCAGCTCCATAATCCTTGCTATACTTGAGCCCATTGTCACAATTACCATGTCAATCCATCTCGTTGAAGGCCTTCCCCTCTTTCATTGACCCTCCACCTTACGAAGCATGGCATCCTTCTCCAGGGAATGGTCCCTTCTAACAACATGATCAAAGTAGGTGAGATGAAGCCTTGCCATTCTTGCTTCCAAGGAGCATTTCAGCTGCACTTCCTCTAGGACAGATCTGTTAGTTCTTTTAGCAGCCCATGGCACTTTCAGCATTCTTCATCAACACCACAACACAAAAGCATCAATTTTTCTTTGGTCTTCCTTATTCATTGTCCAGCTCTCATATGCATATGAGGCGATTGAAAATATCACACACAGTTTGTGTCGGGTGCACCTTAGTCCTCAAGGAGACATCGTTGCTCCTGAGCACATGAAGGAGTTCCTTTGTAGTGACTTGCCCAGTGCTATATGTTGTCTAATGTCCTGATTGCTTCTTCCATTGGCGCCAATTGTAGAACCAAGCAATGTGAATTCTTTGACAACCCCGATCTTTTATCCATTTATCATGACGCTGCTTATTGGTTCAGTTGTAAGAATTTTTCTTTTCTTTATATTGAGATGTAATACATACTGCAGACTGTATTCTTCAATCTTCATCAGTAAGTGCCTCAAATCATCCTGACTTTCAGCAAGCAAAATTGTGTCATCAATGTATCACAGGTAGTTAATGATTCTTCCTCTGATCCTGATGGCATGTTTTTCTTCATATAGTCCAGCTTCTTGGATTATTTGCTCAGCATATAGATTGAATAAGCATGGGGAAAGGATACAACCCTGACACATTCCTTCTTGGTTTTAAGCCATGCAGTGTCCCCTTGTTCTGTTTGAATGACAGCCTCTTTGTGAATGTACAGTTTCCTCATGAGTACAATTAAGTGTTGTGGAATTCCCATTCCTCTCAGTGTTATCCACAATTTGTCATGATCCACACAATCAAATGCCTTTGCATAGTCAATAAAACACAAGTAAACATCTTTCTGGTATTCTTTGCCTTG
>NW_006922058.1:1247535-1250076 GCF_000298275.1 Orycteropus afer afer | reverse complement strand
AAAAAAAAAAAAAAACTTTTCAAGTTACCCACATATTGGCCATTTCAAATTCTCTTCAATCCTTTGTCTATACAAAATGCAGTTGTGTACTCTTTGCCTGTTAACTGGAACCTTTCAAATTAAACTAGTGCCCATGTATCCAAAAGAAGCCTTGGTGGTGCAGTGGTTAAAATAATCAGCACTAAGCAAAAGGTCAGTGGTTTGAACCCACCATCGCTGCATAGGAGAAAGATGAGGGAGTTCGCTTCTGCCAATATTGACTGCTTTAGAAACCCTGTGGGGCAGTTCCACTCTGTCCTCTAGGACAGAGTCTAGTGAGTCTGAATCCACTCCATGGCAGTGGGTTTGCTTTGGGCTTTGCTTCTGTCAAGATTGACAGGCTTGGAAACCCTGTGGGACAGTTCTCTGTCCTCTAGGGGCACTGAGAGTCAGAATCGACTCCATGGCAATGGGCTTGGTTTAGTATATCAGTGTCTTATTTCACTCGTTCCATGTGTCCTGTCTGCTTCGTTGCTTGGTTTTCTTTTCCTCTCCTTACATGTTTCTTTTGGACTGATGATTTTCTTCATTCGTTTCTTTTTCGCTCATCAGTTAGAAGTCATGCACTATGTTACTCTTTTTGTGGTTCCATTAGGAATTGTATTCTGCTGACTTATTTGACTAAGACGAAACAGCGTGTTAGGGGTGGCCAGGTGGTCTTACTGGAGCCACAGGACATGGACATCCATCAAGTCTCATCCCCATCCCTGCTGTCCACGTGCAGAGCCAGATCATGAGGGCGTGGGCATTGGACTCTTTTTCCCAGCAGTCTCCTGAGGCTCAGAGACACCCTGTTACCTACCAGATCTCTCTTGTGGCTGCCAGGACTTGAACTTAGAGCTCCTAGCAGCAGACACAGACTTCTGTTGTCCACACTCCAGGGTGTGGGTGTGCAAGTCCTTCCTTCGGGGCCTGTGTTGGTTTGTTTCTGCTGCAGGAGAAATTTCCCTAAGTTTAGCTTAAAGCAACATGCTCTTATTTCCCAGTTTCTGTGGGCAGAACTCTGAGCAGGAGCTAACAGTCTTCTGCTTAGGGCTTAACAAGGCTGAAGTTAGAGTGTCTCCTGGGCCATGTTCTCATCTGGGGCTCAGCAAGGAAAGGACCCCCTTTGAAGTCCCTCTGCTTGTTGGCAGAGTTCACTTCTTTGTGGACTCAGAATGTGTGGCAGGTTGCTTCTTGAAACAGAGAGGGGGGTCTCTACTTCTTTGAGTCTCTAACATGAGGGAAGGCTGGGGCCCGCATTTAAAAGACTCACCTAATCCGGTCAGGCCCACCCAGGTAAACTGTCTTTCCATTAACTCAGAGTTCCCTGATTAGGGACCATAATTACATCTGAAAAATCTTGCCCTCTTTGCTCTAAACCTGTCTAATCATGACAGTGACGCCCCAGTGCTGTTGCAGTGTCCTGCAGGTCAGGAGCAGCTCCGTCTGCAGCCCAGGCAAGGACATCACCTGAGGGCATGGCCACTGAGTTCTTGCTGTCATGTAACTCCATGCTGGCTTAGCAGCCCTCCAGGACAGCTGTCGCCGGACACCTGCTCTCACACACTCAGGGGACCCTGCTGCTGCTCCACTGGTCCCCCAGCACGGTACCCTGCTTGCACAGACAACATACAAAGAAAACAAAAATTGTGGGCTAGTCATTCCAACATACAATCAGCAATTAAATATAAACACAAAAATGTCACAATGACTCAATATCTTCACCAAGTGGAAGTGGATGACCCCCAACTCCCTGTCTTCAAGCTTGGACACCCCCCTACTCACAAGGCATGAGGGACACTCACCTCTCACATAGAAAAGACAGCCCTTGGTGGCTGTCACTGTCCACAGCCCTCCCGGCCCACAGCCACCTGTGCTGCCGCCTCCTGACTCCACATCTTTCCTGGCGCTCAGCATCAGCCCCAGGTGTGCCGAAGGGCTGCATTCCTGGTGGCACCACGGCCTCCTCGCCCTGTGTGTGTGCACATGTGTGGTGCTTTGTGTGGAGGCATGTGGGAATGTATGTGTGCATGGATGGCAGCCTGTAAGGGGCGTGTATGGGTATTAGTTGTGTGAGTGCATAGGGGTGTGTATGGGAATGTGTGGAGCTGAGTGTACATGAGCATGCATGTTTGAATATGATGGTTTGTATGTCTTACGTGAGCTATGTGTGTGTGAGTGTGAATGAATATATGTGAGGACATGTCTGTGTATAAGACCCTGTGTTGAAGCAGGAACACACAGAACAGAGTGACACTCCTTAAGGGCCCCTCTGCTGTCCCCTCCCAGAGGTGGGCTACTTGGCGCACCCCTGCGACTGCACACCTGCTCCCACAGACACATCTGCACTCCCACACCCACACACCTGCCTCTCACCCACGCCTACACACTGTGCCTGCAGACCTGCACCCCTGCACCCACGCCCACACACCCACACCTACACACCTGCATCACACCCACACCTACACACCAGTGCCTGCAGGCCTGCATCCCCCCACCCATGCCCACACACCCATGCCC
>NW_006922058.1:1246330-1246825 GCF_000298275.1 Orycteropus afer afer | reverse complement strand
CACCTGCACCTGCACTCTGTCAGATGCTTCTGGAGTTTTCAGCAGAATGGTGCCCACACACCTGCCCATCACACCTGGCCTCACACACCTGCCCTCACATCTCCTCCTGCACACCTGCCCTGTACACCTACACTCGTACACCCACACCCACACACCTACTCCCGCACCCCCCCACACACAGGTGCCCTCACACCTACACTCATACAACTGAACCCACACACCTGCTCCTGCACATCCACCTGCACACCTGCCCACACACCTGCCCTGCACACCTGCCCAGCACACCTACAGTCATACACCTGCACCCACACACTTGTTCCCACACACCCACCCCACACAGATGCCCTCACACCTGCCCTGCACACCTGCCCAGCACACCTACACTCATACACCTGCACCTACACACCTCCTGCACACCCACCCCACACAGGTGCCCTCACACCTGCCCTGCACACCTGCCCAGCACACCTACGCTCATACACCTGCACCCACACA
>NW_006922058.1:1241152-1245625 GCF_000298275.1 Orycteropus afer afer | reverse complement strand
CCCGCCCACCCCCCTGAGCCCTGGTCGCCACGTGTTCTGGAGTTTCTGTGGAGCTTCAGTGCCTTCACAGGGCAGGGAGTCTGTCTCATCGCACTCTGAGCACTTCTGCAGGGAAGTAATCAGCCTGCTTTTCAATTCCTTAGTTTAAAATACGTTCTCATGATTTTAGGAGAAAAAGATATTTTCCATCTACGGACACTACCCAGTGGTCCGGGCTGCTCTGCGCAGGAAGGGCTGGGTGGAGAAGAAGTTCCACTGTGTGCCCAAGGGCACTCTGCACATGGAGGACGACAGTGAAGGGGTAACGGGTAGAGTATTTAAGAAGTTATGTCTTCTGTAGGACGTGTGGGGTGCACTCTGTGGCAGGCACAAGACGTGGACCCCATCCGGGACTGTGATGCTTGACTCTCCTGGGGGTATTGGGGTCTTCCAGCTCTGTGTCCAAGCCTTACTCATCCTTTCCTTCCTCGTATAGGCCCAGGCCAGGCCTCATTCTGTCTGGACAATTTCTGCTGCTCTTTTTCAACGGGAGGCCTCTCCCCAGCATTGGACGCCCCTCCCTGGATGGAATGCCCCTTGTTAGACCCTTGTCCCTCATGGGCTGCCCCCTCTCCCATTAGACACCCCTTCCTAATGGGCTGCCCCTTCTCCATGGGCCGCCTCTCCTCCACAGTCCCCTCACTGTCGTCATACCGGCACTGCAGTCTGGGCTCAGGGCAATGAGCATGCTACTCTAGGGTCTTGCCCCCCCCCCCACCTGGTGCCCTCGGTGGACGTGCTATAAGCCTGACTCAGGTGGTCAGGGTGGGGCTGCCCTTACAGAGGGGCACCGCCCTGAGGGGGTGGGATCTGCCTGTGAGCTGGGGCTCAGACCTTACATCCCTGACCTTTGGCCCTGTGTTCTGTTTGCAGACAGCATAGGTGCTGAGCCCAAAGAGAACCCAGACTTGACTTTGGAGAAGATGGACGACATCCATGATGTGATGGTAGGCTGCTGATTTCACACTTGTGGGGTGCGGGGACGACAGTCTCATGTTGGGGATGATGGCAGAGGTGCCCCGAGGTGGGGCAGAGCCGGAAGCACAGATGGGACCTGCTCATGATGGGGGCAAGGCGTCTTCAGGTGGAGGGCAGACTGTATCTACTCTGTGTCTCTGTGTGAGGGCTAGCAGGATCTAGCAAGTGCTACGAGGTGGGTGGGTGGGGGTGCCTCCCCATCTCACCTTCCGTTCTTGCACCCCAGCTGAGGTAAAGGTGTGGACTGAATGCAGGGTCCTGATAGGGCTTCTCTTACCAGTCCAGGTTGGTAAAGCATGAAACCCCATACTTCCTCTGGACCATCAAGAGGGACATGGTAGATTACCACAACCTGAACTTCGACCAGATGCTGAACCACTATGGGAAGACAGCCTCATTCACCACCAAGGTGAGTGGGGCGCCTTGCACCTGCTGGTGAAAGTTCTGGATGGCCTGTTCTGATGGGGCCTCGGTCCCACACACCCCTAGCCAGGGCAGCAGGCATTGGCTCTCCCAGGGCTGGAGGCTGGAAGTCCAGTCAGGGTCTTGGGCCTTAGTGGCATCTGTCTCCCTGTGTGTCTGTCCTCCCCTTTGTAGGACAACACTCAGGTAGGATTAGTTTTAGGACCCCCTACCCTGGCGGGACCTCACTACCATAACGAGGGAAAACTGTCATTCCCAAACAGGAACAGGGTCATGCACAAGGGGCTCGGCAGGGACCTCTGACCTCCTCTGACTTAATGAGGGGGAGGCTGACTCACCATTAGCAACGTCAGCACAGGGCTGATTCCTATGAGGCCAAGGTCAGACATGCCACCACTCTCCAACCGTTTTACCAATTCTCACTCCAACCATCCCTCTCACGGCACTTACTACTTTTCTGCAACGGCCACATAGAACTTGCAGACAGTACTTACGGTTATGGGGTTTATTAGGGAAGTAACCGGTTACTGTTCAGGTTCGGGAACACTCAGGATACAATTCTTCAATCAGGACAGCCTCCCCTCAGCCATGCCTGCAGGCGTGACTTTCTTTGGCCCTGGGCCTCTTGGCCAGTCCTCTGCCCTGCTCCACCAAGTGTTACAAAGCTTTTGGCTCTGCCAGTAGGTGCACCCCACCCTGCTAGCAAGCCTCCTGCCTGAAGGCACTTGGCTTTCTCGCTCCATGGAACAGGACGTCCTCGACTCCATGTCATCCCAGGCTCTTGGTCCAGCTACAGTCTTTCTGCCGTCTCAGTGCAGGGATCTTGGGTCAAAGGACACACTCTACTCCCAGCCCTTCTTGGTCTTCATGCTAGTGAGATCCTCCTTTTCTGCCTCTGGAATGGCTCATTTTAAGCCTAATGAGATGGCAAAGAAGGCACTCTGGTGGTGTAGTGAATAAGGCATTTGGCTGCTAACCGGAAGGTCAGCAGCCACTCCACAGAGGAAGATGGGGTGATCTACTTCCATACAGATTTATAGCCTTGGAAGCCCAATGGGGGTTGCTGTGAGATGGAACCAACTTGATGGCAGTGAGTTTGGTTTGAGTTTTGAGAAGGCAAAACTGGCTAATCCCAATGTTAGGGTTCCATATACCTTATTTCCATGGTTCCACCTCCATGAGCCACCACTCATCTGTCAGTTCATTGTACTGTGGTGGCTTGTATGTTGCTGTGAAGATGGAGACTATGCTACCAGTATTTCAAATATAAGCAGGGTCACCCATGATCATCAGGTTTCAGTGAAGCTTCCAGACTAAGATAGACTGGGAAGAAGGAAGGGGCCCATCTACTTATCAAGGAATTGGCCAGTGAAAACCTTATGAATAGCAGTGAAACACTGTCTGATATGTTACTGGAAAACTTTACAAATAGCCCTGAAACACTGTCTGGTATAGTTCTGGAAGATGAGCCCCTCAGGTCAGAAGGCACTCAAAACATGAGGGGGTAAGAGCTGCCTCCTCAAAGTAGAGTCGATCCTAATGATGTGGATGGAGTAAAGCTTTTGAGACCTCCATTTGTTGATGTGGCACAACTCAAAATGGGAAGAAACAGCTGGAAACATCAATTAATAATCGGAACATGGAATGTACAAAGTATGAATGTAGGGAAATCGGAAGTTATCATAAATGAAATGAACTGCATAAATATTGATATCCTAGACTGGACTGATTTTGGCTATTTAGAATCAGTCAGTCATATGATCTACTAGGCCAAGAACGACAAAGAGGAATGGCATGGCATTCATCATCGAAAGAATGTTTCAAGATCTGTCCTCAAGTACAATGCTGTTAGTGATAGGATAATATCCATATGTCTACAAGGAAGACCAGTTAATACTATATTATTCAAGTTTACGCACCAGCTACCAAAGGCAAAGATGAGGAAATTGAAGATTTTTTTTTTTTTTTACCAATTTCTGCAGTCTGACATTGACCAAACATGCAATCAAGGTGTATTGATGATTATTGGTGATTGGAATGCAAAAGCTGGAAACACAGAAGAATCATTGGTAGTTGGAAAATATGGCCTTGGTGATAGAAATAATGCTAGAGATCGCATGATAGAATTTTGCAAGATCAGTGACTTATTATTGAAAATATCTGTTTTCAACAACACAAACAGCAGCTGTACATGTGGGCCCCACCAGATGGAGTACACAGGGATCAGAGCAACTACATCAGTGGCAAGTGGCAATGGAGAAGTTCAATATCTTTGGCCAAAAGAAGGCCAGGAGCTGATTGTGGAACAGACCACCAACTGCTCATATGCAAGTTCAACTTGCAGTTGAAGACAATTAAAACAAGTCCACAGAAGCCAAAATATGACCTTTATAATACCCCTCCTGAATTTAGAGACCATTTAAAGAATAGATTTGATGCATTGAACAGTGACTGAAAACCAGAGGAATTGTGGGATGACTTCAAGAACATCATCCATGAAGAAAGCAAGAGGTCATTAAAAAGACAAGAAAGGAAGAAAAGACCAAAATGGATCTTAGAAGAGACTCTGAAACTTGTCCTTGAATGGAGAGTAGCTAAAGCAAATGGAAGAAATGACAAGATAAAAGAGCTGAACAGATGATTTCAAAGAGCAGCTTGAGAAGGCAAAGCCAGTTACTATAATAAAATGAGCAAAGTTCTGGAGTTAGAAAACCAAAAGGGAAGAACACGCTCGGCAGTTTTCAAACTGAGAGAACTGAAGAAAGACTCATGCCTCAACTTGCAATATTGGAAGATTCTATGGGCAAAATATTGAATGATGCAAGAAACATCAGAAGAAGATGGAAGGAACACCCAGAGTCACTGTACAAAAGAGAATTGGTCAATGTTCGTCTTTTTCAGGAGGTGGCATATGATCAAGAACCAATGGTATTCAAGGAAGAAGTCAAAGTTGCACTGAAGGAATTGGCAAAGCAAGCCTCCAGGAATTAACAGAATACCCACTGAAATGTTTCAACAAACAAACAGATGCCA
>NW_006922058.1:1236300-1239587 GCF_000298275.1 Orycteropus afer afer | reverse complement strand
CTTTGGGTTTCCAAGGTAGTATCACTATGGAAGTAGATTGCCCAGTCTTCCTTCTGAGGAGTGGCTGGTGGGTTTGAACCACCAGCCTTTGGGTTAGCAGTCAAATGCCTTAGGCACTACACCACCAGAGCTCCTAAGAGAGTGTGAGAAAAACCTGGTCATCTGCTGGGAGTCATAAAGACCATGGCTAGAAGAGCCATACTAAGTAAATCCCTGCCCCAGACTTTCACACAGACACACACCACATACACACAATGCTCACACTCACAGGGTCACACACTCATACACATGCTCACATATGCTCACACACACACGCTCACACTCACACACGTGGTCACACGCTCACACTCACAAGTTCACATGCTCACACACACACACACATGCTCACACATGTCCACACACACCAACACATACACAACTCACATGCTCACACATGCTCATACATGTAGGCTCATATACACTCACACACATGCTCACAAGCTTACACATGTTCATATACATGCTCACACATACACAACTCACATGCTCTCACACATACTCACACATGTTCACACATGCTCATACATTGCACACATGTTTACACATACCCTCACACACATATTCACACATGCATGCTCATAGTTCACACATGTTCACCCATACACTCACACACACATGCTCATATGTTCACACACACACTCATGCACACACACATACACACTCACACACGTTCATACACACTCCAGGTTGGGACTCCTACATCTCTGAGGGGCAAAATTCAGTCGACATCTGTGGTAAAGTATTCTGAGCCCTGAGGAGAGGTGAAGTCCAGACACATGCTACGGCATGGGGAACCTTGAAGATACGATGTTGAGTGAAATAAGGCAAACGGAAAAGAACAGACACCGTCTGAGCACAGTTGTGTGGGACGCCCAGGACAGGCGTGCACGGCCCTCAGCCACACCCAGCTCCTCTTCAGCCCCCTTGCTTCCCTGGCTCTCCTCCTCCCGGTCCAAGGGCACCAGGTCCTTTCGGCTGTATCCAGCCCTGGCCTCTCACCCCCTCCTGTCCATGGAGAGATCCAGCAAGGTCTTCTTGGTTCTGTCTCCTGTCGCCTCCCCGTCCCACCTGGAGGCTGCCCATACTTCTCCCCTTCAGTTCACCTGCCCACCCAGTGTCTCTTGCGACTGATTCACGAGCAAGCAGTGGGGTTCGGCGGTGGCAGCTTGATGAACTAACTTAACAAGGCATCAATCACACAAGGATCCGAGCCTTTATGGAAAGCTAGCGTGTCTCCACAGGAGAAATGGACTTCTCCCCATGCATGGGTGGCTCCAAAAAGAATGGGAATGGAAAGAGCACAAACTGCCTAACTTACTGGTTCTTCATACTTCCTGAGAGGGGCCTTCTTAGGGCGGGGTGAGGCCTCTTGAGTGACAGGACCCTGGGGAAGGGGCCAAATGTTAGAGGCAGGCAGGTGCAGATGCCGGCTTATATCTCCCTTCACTATTGCGAGGTCAGTGGTTGTCCTGCTTCACTTGAATTGACAAGATCTCTCAGGCAGCGGGAGAGATTTACAGGTGTTAGCTCATTAACCTTCGTAAATATTCCCCTCTTTCCCTTTTCTGCTCCCTTCGGAACTGCCTTCAGTCTGGGCCCCTGCTCTGCCTTCCTGTCTCACATTTCTACAACAACATGGGCCTGAGTGCACATGAGACCACAGGCAGGCCTTCCCAGAGCGGCTGGCCCCTGGGCCTGGGGGTGGCCTGCACCGCTATGGAAGGCTGGCCCCTGGGCCTGGGGGTGGCCTGCACGGCTGGGGGCGGAGGGCTGGCCCCGGGAACCCTTCTGCTGGTGGATGGCCAGTCCTCACTCTGTGTGAGAGGCAGAGAAGGGCCGGTGTGGCCCTGACGCCCCTCTGTCTCCCAAGATCGGGCTTTGTGTGAACATGCGGACCCTCCCGTGGTATGTCCAGGCGAACCCTGACTGCTTCTTCCCGCGCTGCTACAGCCTGTGCACTGAGAGTGAAAAGCAGGAGTTCCTGGGTGAGTGGGTGCTGCACATCTGGCTGTGGGGCCCCGTGTCCTCCGCTGAAAGGACCATCCTTGCCTCTGAGTGGGTGCTATGGCCAGCGGGGGAGGGGAAGCAGCTGATGTCACAAGGAGGGGCCTGTTGGGAGGGTTGGGAGGCCGGGAGCAGGGCATCTCTGTCCCATTCTGCTGACTTCAGGGACAGCCCGTGGCTCAGTCTGGCTGCTGAGGAAGGTGTGTGCAGCAGAAGCCAGACCCCTGTCAGGACCCTGATGGGGACGGAGGGAAGGAGCCTCTGTTACTTCTGGCCAGGAGGCCATAGGAAAGGGGAAAAGAAGGGCAGAGCAGGTGGAGCGGGCCCATTCCAGGGGGACTCAGTGTCCTCTGAGCACCCACCTGCATAGCTGTGGCCCTGAATGCACCCTGGGGGCCCAGGAGCCAGCAGCTGCAACCTTGCCGGCTGGGCCCCTGGGCAGACATTTCAGCATGGGGGCAGGAGAGGTACTGCAATGGGAGGGGAGGGGTCTCTGGAGGGGTCAGAAGGGGGTCTGAAGACAGACTGAGGGGGGTTTCTGAGGACAGATTGATGGGGATGTCTGAGAACAGACTGACAGGGTGTCTGGGAGCAGACTGAGGGGGTCTGAGGACAGATTGATGGGGATGTCTGAGAACAGACTGCGGGTGTCTGGGAGCAGACTGAGGGGGTCTGAGGACAGCTTGACAGCAAGCACCTGGTGGCCGTAGCTGGGAGAGCTGGTGCACATGGACAGTGGCACTGGGGAGGAAGGAGAGGCCGAGGGACAGGGGACAGGGGAAAGGGAAGGGGCCTTTTGGTATGACAACTTGGGGCAGTGCCTTGTCCAGCCCTGAGCCCCGGCCAGTAGGGTGGGAGGGAGGCGCATGGGGGTTGGGGAGCCCTGGGGAGCAATGGGGCTGCATGAGCGGGAGCGAGGCCCACCTGCCCCTGGAGCCACAGCGTTCGGGTGGGCAGAGGGGGCGAGGCCTGGTGTCCTTCCAGATGACTTCCGGCGCACTGCGGCTTCCAGCATCCTCAAGTGGGTGGTCAGTCACCAGAACCATAAGGCCAAGTCCAAGAGTAGGCGGGAGGAGGCCAGCGACAGTGACCCCAGCCACAGGAAAGGTGTGTTGGGGCAGGACAGGTGTGGGTGGGACCACCCCGGGGCATCTCCCACCTCAGTCCTGATCCCAGGGCCTTGATGCCTCCGGAGGCTCCAAGAGGGTCCATCCTACGCCTCTGTGCTGGCCTCTGATGGCTGC
>NW_006922058.1:1227607-1230045 GCF_000298275.1 Orycteropus afer afer | reverse complement strand
TTCATGTTTGACAACTTCCAATTTTCGTACCTTCCAAGTTCTGATTATTAATGGATGTTTGCAGCTGTTTATTCCCATTTTGAGTGGTGCCCCATCAGCAAATGGAGTTCCTGAAATCTTACTCCATCCTCATCATTAAAGTTGGCTCTACTCTGAGGAGTCAGCTCTTCCCCAGTCATATTTTGAGTACCTTCTGACTTGAAGGACTCATCTGGCACTATGTCAGACAATGTTTCAGGGCCATTCATACAGTTTTCCAGTAACATAACAGACAGTGTTTCACTGCTATTCGTAAGGTTTTTACTGGCAATTCTTTAAGTGGATGGCCCCTTTCTTCTTCGTAGTCTGTCTTAGTTTGGAAGCTCTGCTGAAACCTGTCCACCATGGGTGACCCTGCTGGTGTTTGAAATACCAGTGGCATAGCCTCCAGTCTCATAGCAACACACAAGCCACCACAGTAGGACAAACTGACAGACGAGTGGTTGGGGATGGGCATAGACTCTGCTGAACATGCTATGTGTGGCTTAATACCATATTTTAAAAATGTAAGAACAGATAGGAAGAAGGAGGGTGGGACATACACCAGATCAAAGCACTGCTCATTCTCTCTGTTCTGGTTCCCTAGTGCTGCTCTGACAGGAATATACCCACAAATGGTATGCCATTAACAAACAGGAGTTTATTCTTTCACAGTTTGGAGGCTTTAAGTCCAAATTCAAAGTGCCAGGCTCTAGGGGCTGGGTGAAAGCCCCTCAGCCTTGGGCTTCAGCTATGCCCCTAGCTCCTAGCCCACTGAAAGTAGAGGCTTTTCTTCACTCAGACAGCTGCTGGCTGCTGAGGCTGCCAAGCCCAAGGTGGACAAGTAAAAAGGCACACCCCTGATGTTACCAAACCACACAGCAGGCCATTGATTTAAGTCCATTGTAAGTCCCAAGGTCGGGAGAGCATGGCAGGCTGCTGAACAATGACATGACTGTATGCAGGGTCCAAGCGTGCCATAAGCTAGAGACCATTCCCAAAGCTGATGCTTATATATGGGAAGTAGACCACATACCCAAAGCAGCTACTCAGCTGCTTGTGGTAGATCCCACCATGGAGTTGATTGCCCATCTTATCCTGGGGAATAACTACCACCAGCTGCCCAGCCACTCAACTGGGCCCAGCCAGGTTGACACACAAACATAACCACCACAATTCCACCCCTTGTCAACTTGGCATCTGTACAGATCTTCATTGGGTGCCATCTGTACAGATCTCTCTCACAGGTGGCTCCAGTCCCCTAGTTCCTCTAAGTGACTACCTCACCCCCGTGGCCTGGGGGCCCCATTCCCCTCCCTCTTGGGCATGGCAGCCCCGCCCCTCACTCTTGGGCAGTGGCTATGGCTCCATCCCACTGGCTCCCATGGACAAGCAGCCCCACACTCCAGAACTAAGTTGGTGAAGGCCTGGCTCTTTGACAGCTGGGGGGCTGGGAGTGGGCTGTGGTGGTTCCACCCCCAAAGGCCATGGTCCTACCCTTTCAGGCTGAGGCAGCTCTGCTTCCATTTCCTTGGTCTCTCTGCTGCTGGCAATTAATGCCAAAGGCAACCTACTCCGCAGGAAATCTTCCTGTCCCAAAAAGCACTCAGCTTTCTTGCTCCTTGGGCCAGCCAAACTGCTACTCAATGTCAAGCCAGTCTATTCTACCAATTAATGCCCGAAGCAACCCACTCCACCAGGAAGCCACCTACGCAGTGGCACATGGCTTTCTTCTCCATGGGCTGGTAAGGCTGTTGCTGTTTAATGCCAGTCTCTGGGCTCTGCTACTGCTGTCTTTCATGCTGGTCTCTCTGCCAGTATCTCTCAGCCAGTCTCGTGGCTCTGTTCCTGCTGTCTCTCATGCTGTATGCCAGGGTCTCTCTGCCAGGGTCTTGGGTCAAGGATGCACTCCACTCCTGTTTCCACATTTTAGATATCTGTCAGAGCAGCACCCTACTCTCTCGGTACCATATTCTGTTCTGGTTACCTAGTGCCGCTCTGACAAGAATATAGCACAAATGGGATGGCTTTAACAAAAGGGTTTATTCTCTTACAGTACAGAAGGCACTAGGGGCTGGGTGAAAGCCCCTCGACTTGGGCTTCAGCTCTGCCTCTTGCTCCCAGCCCACTGAAGCTAGAGGCATCTCTTCACTCAGGCAGCTACTGGCTGCTGAGGCTGCCAAGCCCAAGGTCGACAAATAAAATGGCACAGTCCCAATGTTACCAAACCACACTGCAGGCCATTAATTTAAGTCCATTGTAAGTCCCAAAGTTGGTAGAGCATGGCAGGCTGCTGAACAATGACATGGCTTCATGCAGAGGCCAAGTGTGCCATAAGCTAGAGACCATTCCCAAAGTTGCTGCTTATATATGGGAAGCAGACCACATACCCAAGCAGCTACTCAGCTGCTTGTGGTAGA
>NW_006922058.1:1225375-1226964 GCF_000298275.1 Orycteropus afer afer | reverse complement strand
TTTGCAGAGTGTGTGTGGACAGGTAGGTGGTACACATAAAATAGTAGGATGGCAGGTTCAGGAGAAAGGGCGAGGCTACCTGCCCAAATGCAGGTGTGATGTCCAGGTGGCTGCCAGAGAAGCCACATAGCACAGAGAGAGTGGGGTGGTCTCTGTCCAAGGTGTCTGGTGACCCCTTGCCCTGGGGCCACTGCCCAGGCCGTGCTGCTGCACTGGGGCAGGAGGGCTTCCCGTGGCCATCCCACCCCACATGCCTGTGTTTGGGTTTCAGATGCCGAGGACACTGACTCCAAGGTGCTCACGGGCCTTTCAGGGAAGCTCATTGACATCGCGTGCAAGGTGTGCCAGACCTACCTGGAGCAGGTGGGGCATGGAGACATAGACATTGCTGAGGACGCCATGGAGGACCTCACCGAGGACGAGTGGAATGACCTGACCCGGAAGTACTACGCCCTTGTGCAGTAAGACATGCCCATTAGAGGCCCTTGGGGTGTACTGCACGTCAGTGTTATCACTCAGGGCAGGGGGCTCTGGGTGACCCAGGAAAGTGCAGCCTGTGGAGCATCTGGAGTGCCTGTCTGGGCATCTGGGGTACTTGGGCTACCTGGTGGCTGATAGGAGAGTGGCATCCCCTTATGAGTACCTTTGGGGAGTAGCCTTCTGACCCTCTCAGACCCCTTTACTGTCTGCTGGTTCATTCGAGCCCACAGCAGTCCTGCAATACAGGCAGAACAGGTAGAATGTGTCCCAATCTGTAGCCGTGGCCTCGCTCTGGGGAATTGGTGAGGGGCTGGCAGTGGGGAATCAGTGAGGGTCTGGCGGCGGTGCTGCCTGGTCCCAAGCCTCCTGGCTCCTCTCTGTCTCCCTCACTGCCCTGGGGGTCCATAGGCTGCTGGGCTTTCCTCTCCTCTCCTGAGGGCCAGGGGTCCAGTGCTCCTTCCCCAAGGCAGCAGAGAGAGGAGCTGGGGCTGAGGGGACACAAATCCGAACGTGGGGCCATGTTTCTGAGGCTTTGCCTGCCACCCCGTGCAGCCCCAGCTCATGTTCTTTTGTTCCTTCATTACTATTCCCTACTGAACACATCAAGCAGTTTTCTTGTTTCTGTTGCCGTTGACGTAGATAAAGCACGTGAAGTGTTCAGAGCGTGCTTGTGCAGCATGATGAGGCTTTATGCATGTGGTCACCTGTGTAGCCACTGTGTGGGTGAGGACACAGGACATCCCAGCCCCCTGGCCCTCCTGTAGCCCTGCCGCCACGGAAGGCTGTGTGGGTCACCGTGTTCTGATTCTTACCGCCACCAACCTGACGGAGTTGCACCGTCTGCACCACGTGGTTTACTTGTGGTACACGTGAAGCCTGGGAGACAACCCCTGTGCACACAGCGGCAGCCCCTTCTGTCCACTGCTGAGTGGGGTCCGTGCTAGCAAGATGCTGCTGTCAGCTGATCAAGGTGACGCCAACTTGTCGCTCGTAGCAACCTGGTGTGAAACAGAAGGAAGCTCTGCCCAGCCTGCACCAATTCATTGCTGTGTCTCAGTCCACTGTTGTCAGCCCATCATTGCTGTCCCCAAGTCCACTGTTGTCCGCCC
>NW_006922058.1:1223241-1225275 GCF_000298275.1 Orycteropus afer afer | reverse complement strand
TGGAAGGAAGATGGGGCAATCTACTTCTGTAGTGATACTGCCTTGGAAACCCAAGGAGGGGTCGCTATGAGTCGGGTCTGACTCGATGGCACACAACAACAACAACAGTATTTTCTTTGGTAGTGTAGAGCCTAAGACATTTGACTGCTAACCAGAAGGCTGGCAGTTCAGACCTATGAGCCACTCCTCAGAAGGACGGTTGGGCAGCGTACTTCTGTAGTGATACCGCCTCGGAAACCCAAGGAGGGGTCGCTATGAGTTGGATCCGACTCGACGGCAGTGCATTGTGTTGTGTTTTATTGCAGTTCTACATCCCTTTATTTTTCATTTATTATTTTTAAAATATGTATTAAGTTTGGGTGTAGGTATAAAGAAATGAAATGTCTTTCAAATATTATATACAGTATCTTTGCTGTTGGCTGCCACCCAGTCAGTTCTGACAGCAACCACATGCACAATGGAACGAAACGCTGCCTGGTCCTGCACCAGCCTCACAGTCCTCGCTGTACTTGAGCCCATCGTTGCAGCCACTGTGTCAGTCCATCTCGCTGGGAGCCTTCCCCTTTTTCACTGACCCTCCACCTTACCAAGCATGATATCCTTCCCCAGGAAATGGTCTCTTCTGCAACATGACCAAAGTAGGCCAAAGTCTGGCCATTCTCGCTTCCAAGGAGCATTCCAGCTGCACTTCCTCCAGGACAGATTTGTTCATTCTTCGGGCAGTCCATGGTACTCTGAAAATACCATGGCTTGGGTCAGGTGCACCTTAGTCTTCAAAGTGACATCCTATGCTGATAGGCAGATAGACAACATTGTCTTAACTGTGATTTTAAAGGGCATATTTCTAACAACTTACAAATGATAAGGAGCTTGCTGTAACTTTTTTGTATGCACTCTTACTTTTCCCTGAAGAAAGCTCCTTCTGTTCCCAGAAACGCAGGATGAACTTCTGCAGGTCATCTTCCCCTGTTGCCACCCCAGTGGCCTCAATCCCCAGCTGGTATGTTTCCGTCCCACCAGAGACAAAGGCATTTTCTCCAGTAAGCTTGGTGGGTGACAGGTCTAGCACATGTCCTTGTCCCTGGACCCTCATATATCCCCACTGAGGTCCACAAGTCAGACCCTATTGCTCTATCACAGATGATGAGGACAGTGAACTGCTGAAGGCCAGGTACTCTGAAAATGGGGCAGAGTGTGGATTTGAACTCAGACCTTGTGAGTGCAGATCTTGAGCGTTTTGCATGGTGTCTATCCTAATGAACGTGTTTTCCACCACTGTTAGTGCATCGCAGTGTGGTGGCTTGTGTGCACTGTGAGGCTGGAGGCTGTGCCACCAGTATTTCAAATACCAGCAGGGTCACCCATGGTGGACAGATTTCAGTGGAGCTTCCAGACTAAGACAGACGGCAGGCAGGCCTGGAGATTCACTTCTGAAAATCAATCAGTGGTAACCCTATGGACCACACAGAACACTGTCCAACACGGTGCTGGCAGAGGAGCAGCTCGGATCAGAGGCACTCGGATGCATGGTGGTTACAACACTGGGCTCAGGCTTACCAGTGAGGGTGGTGCGGGACCGGGCAGCATTTTGTCCTATGTGGGCTGGGATGTGGCCGCCACGTCTTGGAGACGACTTGGAGGCACCTAACAACATCAACAACGTGTTCATCTTTTCTCTACTATTCCTTTCATCACTCTCTCCTGGTCTGATGCTTATCTTCTCACTTGGTCGATTGTGTCTCTTCTGTGTAGCAGTGGTTAGTTTTGGATGTAATCACATTTGTCACTCTCTTCTTTATGGGTTTTGCCGCTGGGGTTTATTTAAGAACTTTTTTTTTTTTTATCAACTCCAAATTCAAAACATACCAGCCTACAATTTCTTCTAACATGTTTATAGTTCTGCTTCCCTTCTTTCCTCAGTTTACATTTTGTCCTCTAATCCGTATGAAATTTACTATTTTCATGTTGTTAGGTGCTGTTGAGTCATCTCTGACTCATAGTGACCCTATGCACAGCAGAACAAAACACTGCCCA
>NW_006922058.1:1214956-1222662 GCF_000298275.1 Orycteropus afer afer | reverse complement strand
ACTGTTGTCAGCCCGTCATTGCTGTCCCCAAGTCCACTGTTGTCAGCCCGTCATTGCTGTCCCCAAGTCTACTGTTGTCAGCCCATCATTGCTGTCTCTTGGTCCACTGTTGTCAGCCCATCATTGCTGTCCCCAAGTCCACTGTTGTCAGCCCGTCATTGCTGCATCTCGGTCCACTGTTGTCTGCCTATTATTGCTGTCTCTCGGTCCACTGTTGTCAGCCCATCATTGCTGTCCCCAAGTCCACTGTTGTCCGCCTGTTATTGCTGTCTCTCGGTCCATTGCTGTGTCTCGGTCCACTGTTGTCAGCCCATCATTGCTGTCTCTCGGTCCACTGTTGTCAGCCCGTCATTGCTGCGTCTCGGTCCACTGTTGTCCGCCCATCATTGCTGCATCTCAGTCCACTGTTGTCCTCTTGTCATTGCTATAAATTGTTTTTATTGCTATAAATTAGCCTCTGATCACTGCTTTTGCCATGTCCCAAAGATTTTGGTATGTTGTGTTTTCATTCTCATTTGATTCAAGGAATTTTTTAATTTCATATTTTATTTCTTCTATTACCCAGTTGTTTTGAAGGAGGGTGTTGTTCAGTTTCCATGTATTTGCTCTTTTTCCATTCATCTTCCTGTTGTTGGTTTCTAGTTTTATAGCATTGTGATCTGAGAAGATACCTTGCAGTATTACAATGTTTTTAAATTTATGAAGGCTTGCTTTGTGGCCTAACGTATGGTCTATCCTGTTCCATGTGCACTGGGAAAGGATGTATATTGTGCTGTTGTTGGGTGGAGTGCTCTGTAGTTGTCTGTAAGGTCAAGTTGGTGGACTGTATTGTTTAGTTCTTCTGTGTCTTTGTTGAGTTTCCTTCCAGTTCTGTCTTGCATTGCAAGTGGTGTATTAAAGTCTCCTACTATGACTATGGAGTCATCTATTTGTCTTTTCAATTCTGTTAAGGTCTGATTATATATTTTGGAGCTCTTTCATTGGGTCCATAGATATTTATTATGGTTATATCTTCTTGTTCAATTGATCCTTTAATCATTATATAATGTCCTTCCTTGTCTCAAATGGTGGTTTTCATCTTAAAGTCAATTTGATCAGAAATTAATATAACCACTCCTGTTCTTTTTGGTTTCCGTTTGCTTGATATATCTTTCTCCAACCTTTGATTTTTAGTCTATTTTTGTCTTTGTCTCTAAGGTGTGTCTCTTGTAGGTAGCATATCAATGGGTTTTGTTTTCTTATCCAGTCTGCAATTCTCCATCTCTTAAGTGCTTCATTTAACTCATTTATCTTCAGCCACACAGAAGTCTTGCCTCTATTGTTAGTTTGCCTTGGTCGTAGGTTGTAAGATTCTTTCTCTTTGTGTGCTCCATCATTTTTCACTGGAGTGCTGAATGTGCAGAGGGTCAGCTATGTAGATAGAGTGGGAAGCATTGTAAACTTAGCTCAGGTAAGGACTGAGGTGTGTAGAGGCAGCTTTGGGGGGTGATGTGTCAGGCTCATGTTCATGAACTGGAAGATCAATAGTGTACACATGGTCTTTCTTCTCAAACTGATCTATAGATTCAGTGCAATGCCTTCAGGGGTCATTTAGGGGGAGGCGGGAGGAATTGACAAGCCTATTCTAAAATGTGTTTGGAAATTCAGATGATTTAGGAGAGTCAAGACAGTCTTGATCCAGAACAACAGAGTTAGAGGACTTATGGGCCATATCTCAGGGCTTACTACAAACCTGTGATGATCAAGGCAGTGTGGTATTGGGCTAAGGTAGAGGAGTAGACCCATGTAATCAAGACTGAATCTAGAAGTACATCTTCACATACATGATCACTGATTCAATACCAAGGTGCCACTGAAGTTCAGTGGGGAAGACCTTGTCTTCCCAGTGAGTGGGGTTCAAGCAGTGGGCATGTATATATAGACACACATACATGTGTACACCTTGAATCCTGCCTCACAGATACACAGAACTTAGTTTGAGATATAAACCTGAATGTGAAAGTTAAGAAAAATAAGATGATGTCACCCTGTGGAGGGCAAAGAGTTCATGTGTGGTATTTATGATAAAGTTGATATATATTGGACTTCACTGACATTAAGAACTCCGTTCAGCAAATGCTTTTGAGAGACTGAATATATTTAGGCATGAATACCCAACAAGAGCCTTAGACCCAGAGAATATAAAGAATAAGTCAGTAAGAAAAGATAAATAGTCTGCTGAAGATGGTTCAGAGACTTGGCAGATGCTTCAGGGAAGACATTCAAATGGTAGACAGGTATATGGGCAGGGTCCCCTGCACTTCAGGACAGGTTCTTATCCCTGAATGAAAAAGAGGAAGTCCCCAGAGGCACCACAGGGTGGCAGTATTTCCTACAGGTATCTCTGGCAGCCGCATCCATTTCTGCAGGGGTAGGCTCCTGCTGGTCCTTGTCAACTGTGGCACTTGCTCAGAGAGACCCCCTTCAGCTCAGTCTTTACTCACGGAGGTTTCAGTTCTTCCAGAGGGACTCAGAGAACCTGAGGGGTGCTGCTGCTTGTCACCAGGACCTGGGAGGGACAGAACTTTGTTCTCTGATGACTGTGGGGTGTCTTACCCCTGGCTCAGGTTATTCCAGAAGGTGCCTGCTGGTGCCTGGACCTTGGCTCGCTCATGCATCCTCCTCACTGGTCTCAGGAGACATTATGGAATCTTGCCATCCAAGACTGAGACCCAAACCAGTTGACCAGATGCCACAGCATCAACTCTGACTCACACTGCCTCTGAAATTAGACCAAATGCAGGTCCCTGCCAGGTGTGCGATCAGGCCAAAACAGTTTACACACTGAGTGATTAAGAGGAGAGAAAACTGTTTATTGCAAAGAGGCAATGCAAGGAGATAGGGGTCTTTACCCAAATCAGACTACCCAAATCTAAATTGAATTACAGTTTTTTTAAGTTTCAGGAGAGAGGGTTATGCATATTCATAAAAATTTCAGGAATTTGGGCATGAAATAGTTGACGACTGCTGAAATTTCCTTCACCTTGGTTTAAAGGGATAGTCGTTTCTTAATTCAGTGCACTTGTACACTGGATGAGTCACACTGGCTTCCTGTCATCAGCTGATGGGGGCTTAGGCAGAGGGGAGAATGTCAATTCCAGCAACTTGGTTCCTGTTTGTCTCACTGCGCATGTTCGCAGGCCACAGTTAATTTTCAAGTTGTCTCCTGAGACACGTTAATGTGCTTATCACTTGTTTCTAGGGTAAATAGCATGGAAAGAATGTGCAAACTGACTTTTCATTCCATTCAGTTCTTAAGGAACTGAGGAGTTATGTTTGCTTATTTGTCTCCAAGCAGGGTCCTATCTGTCTTAACCAGGGTGGGGGAATAGTTGAGCTTTCATCCTATTCAGCTCTTAAGGAACTGAGTTATTATGTTTATTTATTTGCTTCCAGCCGGGGATGCAGGCTGAGTTTTGACTCCGCTCGGTTTCACCTCCATGTGTATCAGAGCACAACTGTGCTTCACAGGCTTTTCAGTGGCTGGTTTTTGGGGAGCAGGTTGCCAGCCTTTCTTCTGAGTCTCCCTTCAGTGGACTCAAACTGCCAACCAGAGTTGGCCTCCGAGTGTGTTGCTGTTGGCACTACCCATGGGCTCCAAGGCAGAAACTACACAACGTTTACTGACATGCTGCTCCCATCCAAATATCACCTCTGTGCTGTGGCCTCTTCCAGGCCCAGGGACTCCAGGTGTCCTTGAGGAGAGACTGTGACAACAATGTGTCCTGTCCACATGAAGGCAGCTGCTTCTCTCCCGAGGACCTCAAGAAGCAAGCCCTGGCCAAGGCCTGTTAGTATCCACATCAGACAGAGCTTGCAAAACCCCTTGGGCAGCTGTATTGGGATTGGCATCTAGACGCTATCGGTGACCCACCTTATTGAGCCACGACAGTCAGTGGCCAATCCCCACAAGCCAGCAGGACTGCTGGAGAGAACTAGTGGGAATGAGTGTCCCCTCCACCATGTCCTAGCGATGGCTGAGCACTTGTCTTTTCCTGGGGTTAGACCCTGCTAGGCAGTCACTGCAGAGAGGGGCTTGGCAATGTTGGGGGCTCTGCTCACTGTGTCCAGTTAGAAACAGGGAGAGTGGACCGGCCTGGCTCAGCCTCTGTTCATATGCCACATCCATACTTCTGTGCCCAGGGAGGGCCATACACTCTTGGCAGCTCTGTCTTTCCCCAGTTGAGCCCATGGCACTATAGGGCTTCCCTACCCCACCACAGGGTCACCTTGGGCCTCCCTTCTCCCTGTCATGCTGCCTCCCACCCACAGAAGGTATAGTGGGGTGTCTCACTCTAACCTTGGCATCCCCCCTCTAGGAGTACAGCGTGGCCTGTGACCTTGGAGCCAGCCATTACCCCTGTTTTTTGCTTCAGTGCTTTGTCTAGCATGGTGGACTTAGCCCCGTGGGTCTGGGATTATCTACTCATGGGCTGGGTCTGATGGGACCTGTGGGTGGCTGGAGATGCTGGGTGGGTCCCCCATCCTGGGCCACAACACTGCACCTGAGCAGCATTAAGCTGCTGAAGCATTATCTATGCCCACGCTGGGTCTGACAGGGCCCACGGGTAGATGGAGGTGCTGGGTGGGTCCCCCATCCCAGGCCACAACACTGCCCTTGAGAGCATTAAGTTGCTGAAGCAGCCACACCCACAGCCTTCTGTTTATCCCCTTAAGTCCATCATGGCCTCATGAGTCTCTGCCATTGGGGTACAATCCGTGTGGCCACTACCTGGCATCTTGGGTTTGATTGACAGTCAGATTCCAGTGACAGTCCCATGACAGCCCCACATGGGTGAAGGGACATAGGACAGGTCTGAATGGGCAGTGCCAGCTTTCTCAGGGGAGATCCCCCATGAGGGCGTGGCTGGGAGACCGGGCCAGCACCTAGGGGGCTGGGACCCATACCAGGGCCTGGCCTTGCTCCCAGAACCTTTCACGGCCCCAGGCAGCCAGCTTCTTGGGTGTGTGCACAGTCCAGAGCCCCAAATCCTCATCCTGTGCAGCATCCCTGTTAGCCCAGCACCTGGGAGGTGAACTCAGGCGTGTTGCTGGGGGATAGCTCTGCCTGCTGTTGCCCTGGTCCCAGTGGGCCGTCTGCAGGCACATTGCTGGGTGCACAGCCAGGGGCCACACACACACACACACACACACACACACATGCCCCCTTCATGCCGCTCTCTGACTCTTGTCTTGTAGTGGCGACGCATTCATCTCCAATTCCAGGAGCTACTTACCTCAGTGCCAGGCGCTGCTGAACAAGATCACATCCATCAACCCTCAGACGGAGATCGACGGGGTCAGGAACATCTGGATTATCAAGCCGGCTGCGAAATCGCGGGGCCGAGGTAAGCCCTCCAGGGGGATTGTCTTGGCTCCAGGCCTAGCGTTGGAGGCTGAAGGTCATCCACTCCTCCCCTCCTTTAGTGCTCAGCAAAGGCTCTGGACAACGCTGCATGCTGGCCGTGCCCTGCAGACTAGGCAGGGTCTCTGGGGAGCAGACAGCTGTGGTTAGACCAGGGGCCGAAGGCCAAGTTCCGGGCAGGGCCAGGGCCCCCAGGGAGACCCTCGAGTACTCTGGGTGCGAAGGTTGTGTCCCAGAGGAAGACGTGTCTAAGGTGAGACTGGCTCTCCCAGCCAATGCTCCAAACACAGTGCTGGATTCAACTTTGCTAATGTGTCACTGTTGTCAGGGCTCTGCTCACAGTGACCCTGTGCACAACAGAACAAAACACTGCCCGGTCCGGCACCGGCCTCACTATCGTGGCTCTGCTTGAGCCCACTGTTGCAGCCACTGTGTTAGTCCATCTGTTGGGGGCCTTCCCCTTCTTCATTGACCCTCTAATTTACCAACCATGATATCCTCCAGGGAATGGTTCCTTCTGACAGCATGACCGAAGGGCGTGAGACCAAGTCTGGCCATTCTCGCTTCCAAGGAGCTTCCAGGATAGATTTTCATTCTTCTGGTGGTCCATGGTGTTTTCATTTTCCTTCCATAACACCATAATTCAGAGGCATCAACTCTCCTTCGGTCTTCCTCGTTCACTGTCCAGCTTTCACATGCATATGAGGCGATTGAAAAAGACCATGGTTTGGGCAGGAACACCTTAGTCCTCAAAGTGATGTCTTTGCCTTTTAACACTTTAAAGAGTCTTTTGCAGCAGATTTGCCCAGTCCAATATGCCGTTTCCATGGGTGTTGGTTGTCAATCCAAGTAAAATGAAATTCCTGACAAATTCAATCTTTTCTCCGTTTATCATGATTTTGCTCAGTGGTCCAGTTGTGAGAATTTTTGTTTTCTGTATGTTGATGTGTAATCCGTACTGTGGACTGCAGTCTATGATCTTCATCAGCAAGTGCTTCAAGTCCTCTTCACTTTCAGCAAGGTTGTGTCGTCTGTGTATCTCAGGTTGTTAATGAGCCTTCCCCCAATCCTGACGCTGTGCTCTTCTTCATATAGTCCAGCTGCTTGGGTTATTTGCATGCAGATTGAAAAAATATGGTAAAAGGATACAACCCTGATGCATTCCCCTCCTGATTTTAAACCATGCAGTGTCCCCTTGTTCTGTGTGAATGACAGCCTCCTGGTCAATGTACAGGTTCCTCATGAGCACAATTAAGTGTCCTGGAATTCCTATTCTTCACAGTGTTATCCATAATTTCTTATGATCCACGTATTCAAATGCTTTTGCATAGTCAGTAAAACACAGGTCTTCGTGGCGCTCTCTGCTTTGAGTCGGGAATATTTCGTTGGCCTTTTCCTCTGTGGTCGCTTGCTGTCAGCTGTCAGCAGGTCGACGCCTGACTTGTGGCAGCCCCACAGGACGGAATAAAACACAGCCCAGTCCCGTGCCATCCCCGTGACCAGCGGCAGGTCTGGCCCTTGTGCTCCGTGGGGCTTCTGCTGATTTGGGGAGTAGATTGTCAGACCTTTCTTCCTGGTCTGTCCTCATCTGGAAGCTCCGCTGGGACCCGTTCAGCACATAGCAGCATGAGAACCTCCATGGACAGATGGGTGGTGGCTGTGTGTGGGGTGCATTGGCTGGAATTGAACCTGGGTCTTCCCCATGGGATCCGGAAATTCTGCCACCCGGCCCCACTTCCCATCCATGTCGTACATTAAACTGACCTGCCTCTTTATTCTTTTTCTTACCATGCTTGGTCTTGGCAGCAGCTCATGCTAGCCTCTGAAAGACTGACAGCGTCCATCTTCAGCAACAGGGACTCCTGGCCTTGTGTTCTGCGGCCTCTACCTGCGGTCAGAGCGTTCTTCCGCACTCACCTGTAGACAGCACACTCCTGGAGGCAGGGCCTCCTCACCTTTGACCTTTTTCTGGTGATTGGTCTGTTCAGTGTTTCTGCCCCATCTTGAATTTCATCTGTTTTATTTCTCATGGTGACTGTTGGGTTCAAACCCTTTTATAGAACCACAGTTTCAAGATGGTTTCCTAAGTGTATTCATTTCCCAAAACACCAGCTTCTCTTTGCAGTTTCAGGTGTCCTGTGAGGGTGTTCCCCCACTTAGCTCTGACTTAAATGCTGAAGCTAAACCTTTCTTTTGTAACAATAGAAACTTTAGAGCTAAAATGTAACCACTATCACTGAATAACTTGTGTAGAAATTGGTAAATGGGAACTAGCTGTGTGAACTTTCACCTTGAACACAAT
>NW_006922058.1:1212933-1214136 GCF_000298275.1 Orycteropus afer afer | reverse complement strand
TCTTTGCTCTGGTTGAGGAGAGACCCACTGTTGCATCTAGATGGCCGCTTGCAAGCTTTCAAGACTCCAGTTGCTATTCATCACAATAGGATGTGAAACAATGTTTTGTGTAGTATGTTGTGCCAATTGAGCTTGGTGTCCCCTGTGACCACAGTCCTGAGCCCACAGGTCCAACCACTCTCCCTCTGGGTAGCTGGCTGTGGCCAAGAAGCCACCACAACCTTGTCCCTTGTCAGCTCTACTATATACCTGGACATTCCCACAGTGCATACAAATATGCATATAGAAGCATTGTTTGCTAACCCTATATATGGTCATGGGAACACCTCCACCTGCCTGGACATACCTAATTGGTCACCTGTCCACCCATCTATCCACCTGTATATAAATGTTTGCCATCACTGACAATGCCGTACTGTATGTGCAAAAGGGTTCATCTTTGTTGTTTGTACCTCCCACACACCTCTCTATGTCTTCTTCTTCCTCAATGCCACTGTGTTGATCACTCACATTTGGTACATTGCCCTTCCCTTCACCCAAATCAATACTTATCTCTACCTATCTAGCAGTGTTCCCTCCTCTCCCCTCCCACCCCTGGTAACCAACAAAGAAAGGTTCCTTTTATAGATAAACCTTTCCTTGACTTTTACAATAACAAACTAATACAGTATTTGTCCTTCTACTTATATTGACTTATTTCACTCAATATAAGTCCTCCAAGTTCATCCATGTTATGTGGTGTTTTGCAGATTTTACATTATTCTTTAGGGTTGCATAATATTCCATTGTGTGTATGTATCATAGCTTGGTTATGCATTCTTCTGTTGATGGAAATGTAGGTTTTCCTACAAAATTTCTATCTTTTTGCTATTGTAAATAGTGCTGAAATGAACATAGGTGTGCATATATCTGTTCTTGTCCTGGCTCTCACTTTTTTAGGATATATACCTAGTAATGGAATTTCTGGATCAAATGGTATTTCTAATACCAACTTTTTAAGGAATCATCATAATGCTTTCCACAGTGGTTGTATCATTTTAGTCCCACTAGCAGTGTATGAGAGTCCCAATCTCTCCACATCCTCGCCAGCATTTGTTATTTTTTGTCTTGTTGAACTTTGCTACTAGTGCTGGAGCAAGATGGTATCTCATTGTTGTTTTGATTTGCATCTCTCTAATGGCTAATGATTGTGAACATTTTTTC
>NW_006922058.1:1210183-1211523 GCF_000298275.1 Orycteropus afer afer | reverse complement strand
GGGTTAGGCACACTTTAGTCTTCAAGGAGACATCTTTGCTCTTCATCATTTGAAAGAGGTCTTTCCCAGCAGATTTGCCCAGTGCAATACGTTGTCTGATGTCTTGACTGCTGCTTCCATTGGTATTGATTGTAGAACCAAGTAATATGAAATCCTTGACAACCTCAATCTTTTCTCCATCCACCATGAAGCTATTTATTGGCCCAGTTGTGAGGATTGAAGTGTAATTTATACTGCATACTGTAGTCTTTAATCTTCACCAGTGTTTCAAGTCATTCTCACTTTCAGCAAGCAAAGTTGTGTCATCTGCATATCACAGGTTGTTAATGAGACTTCCTCTAATCCTGATGCCACATTCTTCTTCATTTAATCCAGCTCCTTAGGTTATTTGCTCAGCATACAAGTTGAATAAGTATGGTGAAAGGATACAACCTTGATGCACTCCCTTCTTGATTTTGAACCATGCAGTATCCCATTGTTCTGTTCGAACAACAGCCTCCTGATCTATGGACAGGTTCCTCATGAGTACAATCAAGTGTTTTGGAATTTCCATTCTTCTCAATGTTTTCCATAATTTGTTATGATCCACACAATTGAATGCTTTTGCATAGTCAATAACACACAAGTAAACATCTTTCTGGCATTCTTTGCTTTCAGCTATGATCCATCTGACATCAGCAATGATATCCCTTGTTCCATGTCCTCTTCTGACTCCAAGCTGGAAGCTTGGCATTTCTGGAATTTCAGCATTTCTGGAAGCTCTCTGTCGATATACAGCTGCAACCATTTTTGAATTATCTTCAGTAAGATTTTACTTGCATGTGATATTAATGATATTGCTTGATAATTTCCACATCCTGTGGGATCATCTTTCTTTGGAATGGGAAATATGGATCTCTTCCAGTCAGTTGTCCAGGCAGCTGCCTTCCAAATCTCTTTGCATAACCGAATGAGTGCCTCCAGTACTGTAGTTTCTCTTTTTACTCTTTTGGAGAAGTCTTTTGAAGCACATAAAAGCATAAAAATTTAATTTTCAGAAAGTCTCATTCATCTACTTTATCTTCGGCTGTTTGTGCATTTTGTGTTATGCTTGATGGTCTTAAAAAAAAGGCATTTGTGTGTGTGTGTGCCATAAATTGTTGTTGTTGTTAAGTGCCGTTGAGTCGTTTCCGACTCATAGCGACCCCATGCACACCAGAACAAAACACTGCCCGATCCCGCACCAGCCCCACAATCCCTGCTATACTTGAGCCCATCATCGCGGCCACCGTATCAATCCATCTCGTTGAAGGCCTCCCCCTCTTTTGCCGACCCTCCACCCTACCGAGCATGACATCCTT
>NW_006922058.1:1197116-1200584 GCF_000298275.1 Orycteropus afer afer | reverse complement strand
GAATGCAGCTTCATTTGCACCTGGTCTTCAGGTTACAGAGTGTCATGTGGCTGAACAGACCTTACTTTGAGTTTGGCTATTCTGTTTGCCCCTTTAAGTGTTTTATTTATTTATTTTTAAAATTCACAGGTGTTTAGTTTGTATGGGATCTCTAAACCTTTATTCATTTGTAATTTATTATGTTTGGTTCTAAATAAACATCTTCCACCGTCAGACATTCTTGGTTCCCTTGATGCCCAGTGCCCTGCTATCTTGTGAGCTCCCAGCCCACCTGGCTGTGTTAGCCCCCTGCACCCCAGAGTCTGTTTTGAGCTGCCTCCCCATACCCCTGAATGGCTCCCTCCCAGACGCAGACCCTCTTCTGGCAGTGCCCTCATCTGGCCCACACCCAACTGTTCACATCTGAATTTACCTTCTCCTTCACAGACCTGGGTGTCCATTACTCCCCACCTCAGGAAAGAGCAGCACTGTTAGCCTTCACTGTCTTAAGAACTCACACCTGTGTGGAGGTGTCATAGCCACTACTGGGCTGGTGCATGGACCACACCTACTGCCACCCCATGGGGTCCACTTATGCCTCTCTCCATTGCCACCTCCAGCCCCACCCTTTTCTGCCTCCACCCATCCAGCTAGAGACCTGAGAACTCCTTAGCATTTGTGAAATAACTGTATTTGGAGGAGTTTAAGACAAACTAGAAATTGCAAGAAAACGGTATGGAATATTTATCCAGTTGAGTTGAAAATACATTTCCACACCAAAACTGCACACAAGCATTCACAGAAGCTGCTCTTAATTGCCAAAGCCTGGAAGGAAGCAAGATGTCCTTCAGTGGGTGAGTGGATAAACACAGTGTGATATTCAGTATTGCTCAGAGATAAACAGAAATGGCTATCAAACCACGTGAAGACATGGAGGAGCCATCCATGTGTACTGCTGGGTAAGAGGAGCTCTTCTGAAGAGGCCCACACTGTATGAATCCAGTGACAGAACATTCTGGAAATGGCAAGGACACAGAGACAGTGAGAAGGTCTCAGGAGTTCAGGGGGAGGATGGAGGGGTGAAAGGTGGAGCCCAGGGCATGTTTAGGGCAGTCGTGCTGTGCTGCTGGTGTTGCGCTGCTGGACACGTGATGTGCTGCATTTGTCAAAGCCCACAGGACCACACAGCAAAAGGAGTGAGCCTTCATGAAGTGTGGGCTTTGGTTAGTAATGGGACAGTAACGGGACACTGGTACTGGTCCATTGGTAGCAGTGAATGGAGCACGTGAATGCCACGTGCTGCAGGAAGAGACGGTGTGCAGAGGGGAATGGCAGTGTGGTGCTCTGAGCTATGTGCTTAATTTTTTAGTCAATCTAAAACTGAACAAGAGCCTACCAGTTCTATATTAAAAAGACAATGGAATCAGGAAAAAAATCAGAGAGTTCCTGTACACTGCTTCCCCAGGCTTCCCCAGTGAGAGAAGCCTGCACCCAGAGCCCCCGTCAGAACCAGGAGGCATGCTGGCTTGGTACTCCTGACTCCAGTACTGTCCTTGTTTTCAGATTTTGCCACTTTTTATATACAGTGGCTTTTTGGCAGGAGGTGATACTTCTGGGAAGTTTTATCATGTGTAGGTTTGTATAGCATCTCCACAACCAGGACAGAAACCTTTTCTATCGTCATCTAAGGAAGCTAGCTCCCTGTGGTAACCAGGACAGAGACCTGTTCTATCATCCAAGGAAGCTCCCCATGGTACCCCAGCCCCAGAAGCTCTGACCTGTCCTCCATAGCTCCTTCTCTCTGAGAGTGTTACACAAGTGAAGGCATGCAGCCTGTGACATTTAGACTGGCTTCTCACTCTGCATGATGCCCTCGCGACCCAGAGAAGGTGCAGGTGTATCAATAGTTGGGTTTTTAATTTGCTTTTGACTGAGTACTGTGGCATGGTGTGATATACCAGTGTATCTACTCAGTTCTTGCAGTTTGGGCTATTTCAAATCAAGTCACCACTAGAAACATTTGTATTTAGGTTTTTGTGGGAACCTGAGCCTTCATTTCTCTGGGATAAATGCCTGAATGCAATTCCTGGGTTGTGAGTGCATGTTTAACTTTGTGAGAAACTGACAAACTTTATTTTAGAATGGCTACACCACCTTCTTACATCCCACCACCAGAGTATGGGAGTTCTGTTGCTCCACATCCATGCCAACACTTAGTACTGGCAGTATTTTTACTTGAGCCATTATATAGATGTGTAGTGATAAATCATTGTAGCTTAACTTTACTCTCCACATGGCTGAGGCATTGGGCATCTTCTCATATGGTCATTTACTGCCCATCTATCTTCTTTGGTGAGGCATCTGCCAAGTCTTTTCCCCATTTTTTAATTGGATTTTTGTGTTTTACATATTCTGGCCCTTATAGATTCTGGATACAAGTCTAGTGGGCAGTGATTTGTGGCTCTTCCTCCCTATCTTCTCAGTCTCCTCGTGGGCTTTGGCAGAGCATCCTTTGCATTCTGAACCCTTCAGTAACTTCACATTGCTTCTAGAAACTCTTTGCCATAGCCCACAAGGTCTCACTGGCTTCCCACTTTCCTGCCCCAAACTCACTGCCTCTCTTGTGGCTCAGGTTCCTAGGGGAGGGTCTTGTGGACACTGGTGCCCACCTGCTCTCAGTGTGGCTCAGACCTGTGTGGCTGAAACCACAGGACACGTCCTCTAAGTGAAAGCCTGAACTAGCAATGGGTACATATGGAACCGTGGGATTCCATGGATGCCCCTTGGAGCCTGTGCCAGATGCCACCATAGCCAGAGGTCTCTCCTTTTCCCTGAGATACTTGGTTCATGCTGGGCTCTGGACACCACTAGCCCTTGCTTGGCAGGGAGGCTACCACCTCAAGTTGCCTCTGGTTTTCCTGTATTAAGCTGAGAGGCTGACCCTTGGCAGGCACCTGGATGTCCAGCCTGCCACTGAGCCAGGCAATAGCCTGCAAGGCCAGCCATGTTGTGAGAACCTGGCCAGCCTCTACTTGGCCAGCCTCTATCTGACCAACTTCACTTGGCCAGCCTTACTGACCAGCCTCACCTGACTGGGTGGACCTGCCACATACTCTGGGTCTCTCCCCATTGGCCCAGTACATTGTGCTCTGTGGCCTCTGTCTGGACCTGCCACACACTCTGGGTCCCTCCCTGTCAGCCCATTGCCTTGAGCTTTCTGTGGCCTCCGTCTGGACCTGCCACACACTCTGGGTCCCTCCCTGTCAGCCCATTGCCTTGAGCTTTCTGTGGCCTCCATCTGGACCTGCCACATGGGTGTGGGAACCTCAGTGGTTTGTGGTTTGGGCTCCCATTTCAGTGTGACGAGGTGGCAGCTGACTGCTGCAGGAAGCATCTGTCATTTGAAATGATGACTGCAGAGGGGAATTTGCCTTTGTAATGGATAAGAATCCAGCCCCAGGACAGTGGCAGGAGCCACACCCTGCCATC
>NW_006922058.1:1188865-1196745 GCF_000298275.1 Orycteropus afer afer | reverse complement strand
TCAGTGAGCATTAGAAGTGTGGTGCTGGAGCCTTAGCTGGTCTCTACCTTGAGGGTGAGGCAGTGAGTCACTGGGCATGGGGCTCAGGACCATAGCCTCGAGGGACACTGAGGTCAGTTGGCACAACAGTCTGCAAAGACAATGTTCTATATCCTGCTTTGGGGAGTAGTGACTAGGGTCTTAAAAGCTTATGAGTAGCCACCTAGGGTGCAACTATTGGTCTCTACCCGTCTGGAGCAAAGAAGAGTGAAGAGAATCAAAGAAGCTGGGAACAATTGGTCCAAAGGACCAGTGGAGCCCTTGAACCCCAGCCTCCATGATCCTGAGACCAGAAGAACTAGATGGTGCCCGGCTACCACTGCTGACCATTCTGAAAGGGATCACAGTAAGAGGACCCAGATAGGATGCTGGGAAATGTGGAACAAAACTCAAAATCATAAAAAGACCAGGCTCATTGCTCTGGTAGAGACTGGTGGAATCCCCAAGACTATGACCCTTAGACACCTTTCAAGCCTGGACATGAACTCACCCCCATGGCCCAACTCTCAGCCAAACAAACAATAGACAGGCCTGTAAGGTGAACAGTAACAACAGGGAGGGATGTACTTGTTAGCATATCAATCACACAAGATCAAAAAGGCAGCATTTGCTCAGGGATAAAACTTGGAAAGCAGGAAAGGACAGGAAAAAGGATGAAAGGGTAACCACAAGGAGGAAGTGGGAAGGGTGCTGTTATAATGTGGGGATTGCAGTGAATGTCAGAAAACAGAATGGGTGTGAATTGTTGAATGGAAAACCAATTTGCTCTGTAAACTTTAACCCAAATCATGATATAAATAAATAAAAAAGCAAAAACTAAAAAGTGTGGTGCTGGCAGAAAGGGTTAACTATACCATGGACACCAGAAGGATGGCCAGCTCTGTCTTAGAAGAGACCCAACCAGAGCTTGCTCTGCAAGCCAGGATAGTGTGACTTCAGCTTGCTCACTTTGGACATGTCATCAGGAACAACCTCTCGCTAGAAAAAGATGTCATGGTTGGCAGATGGTCAGCGAGAATGACAGAAACTCTCCATGAGACAAACAGACAGTAGTTACAACGATGGTATGAGACCAGACAGTGTTGCATTTTGTTAACACAAGGTCTCCGTGAGTCTGAGCCAACTGCATGCCAAGGAGCAATCTTAGGCAAATGTCCCTGCAGATATTGGTGCGGAGGAGCAGACAAGCTCCTGTCTGTCCCTGCATCCGTCAGGAGAGACCAGATTGGGCCACGTAGCAAACAGCCCCATGGTCTGGTAGCTTCCAGCAGTGTCCTGCTGCCATCCACTGTGTGCACATGGGAGGGCGGCAGAGGCTCTGCCCACCTGCCTCTTTCTTGGAGGCTCCAGGGTATCACTGCAGAGGGGAGGGCTGTGGGTCTGTCGCTGGTGGTGCAGAAAGATGCCCGTCATCAGCCACCACTGACCACATGGGGGTGGGGCGTTGTAATCCTCCCACGGGAGTAGGGGAGCAGATGTGGGGACACGTATGTGCCCATCCAATCCTGTCCTTCCTCAGCCCCCTCCCACTCATTGAACCACCTCACCAGACCCCAGACTCCCTGGGTCCAATCCTTGCCTGGTGGCTGCTCTGTGAGCCCAATGAGGGCCCCTGGTCCTGGTCACACCACATCCCAGAGTGTGGCATACAGCCAGTGCCCAGCCCCTGCTCCCATCCCTGCATCTGCATCTTGCTCTGGGCTGGTCCTGCTGGGTGGCCTCCCCTGATCCCAGCCCAGGCATCCTGCCTCCTAGTCCTGACTGGGCAGCCATGTGGCGCCAGGCGCAGGCTGAGGGCACCCTGTGGCTGCACACGTGGCTGATGGTGTTCCCGGTCCTGACCGAGCAGCAGTGCGGTGCTGGGCACAGGTTGGGGGCTGGGTGGGTGATGGTGCTCCCGGTCCTGACCAGGCAGCCGTGCGGTGCCAGGTGCAGGCTGAGGGCACCCCAGGGCTGCATGCGTGGCTGACGGTGCTGTCTCGCAGACATCGTGTGCATGGACCGGGTGGAGGAGATCCTGGAGCTAGTGGCCACAGACCACCTTTCTACCAGGGACAACAAGTGGGTGGCCCAGAAGTACATCGAGACGCCACTGCTCATCTACGACACCAAGTTCGACATCCGTCAGTGGTTCCTGGTCACCGACTGGAACCCCCTGACCATCTGGTTCTACAAGGAGAGCTACCTGCGCTTCTCCACACAGCGCTTCTCCCTGGACAACCTGGACAGGTAGGTGAGCTCAGGCACCACTGCGTCCCATGGTGAGAGGGGTGCAGAGGGAAAACAGGCCTGTGGCCACCAAAGCCCTGCTCTGCCCCCAACACTGTGCGCTTCTCGGAGGACGTCCATTAGCGATGCCAGGTGCTTGCCACGGGCCAGCCACACGCTGCACAGCTCAGCAAAGGTTCAGAGCCACCCCGGCAAGAGGTGCTGTGCCTCTACTGGAGGGTGGTGGCTGGCCACTGGGCCCAGGTCTGCACACCCCGTGGGCTGCCCTGCACTGCAGGGCCTGCAGGGCTCGGAGCACCCCATGAAGTGTGAGGGGCTGGTTCCTGTGGGGCATGGTAGACATGGCCCCTCTGCCCTGTTGCCCTGTGCCACCCTCTGGCCTCTCAGTGGCTAGATGTGGCCCACAGCCCCTGCAGCACATTGTGTGGGGACTGGGCCCTTCCCTTGGGGAGCTCTGACTACCCCGGGGTCCCTCTGGTTCGGGGCCACAGCAGGTGTCAGCTCTCTGAGCTGCTGGGCAGAGGAGGCAGCCTCCGGAGAGGTGGCCCGTGAGACTGAGGGAGTGGCTGAGGTGGCCCCTGGGGAGCCTCAGCTGAGCCCCGGAAGCCACACCTACTGCCACAGCCCCAAGATGGGAGGGGGTGCCCACCTGGCCTGGGACCAGAGGTGCAAAGATGATGCTGGCAGCACTGGGCCGAAGCCCTCTGCATCGGGAAATCGAGGCCTGGGTTTTGTTTCTTGCCGGAGGCCTTGGGTGGTGCGCCAGCCTAGTGGGCTGCGGGGAGTCGCAGTGTGGTACAAAGGGTGGACATGCTCGGCTGCTAACTGGAAGGTGAGCGGTTCCAGTCCAGCCCAAGGCACCTTGGAAGAAAGGCTTCGCTTTCTTCCTGGAGATCAGCCCTGCAAGCTGAGTGGGGCACCACTGTGTTCTGATACACGGGGCCTGCGATTCGGAGCTAACTCGGCAGCAGCTGTTGTCTTTTGTGGGCTCCTCCCACTTGGTCTCCCTTCTTGGTACAGTCCCTGGCACCACCACCCCCGCCAGACTGAGGGCCATCGGCTGCTTCCTGGGGCCTAGCCCCGGGGCAGGGCCCTGACGTGCCTGTCCCCGCAGCGCCGTCCATCTGTGCAACAACTCCATCCAGAAGCACCTAGTGAATGCCAAGGACCGTAGCCCTCTGCTGCCACGCCACAACATGTGGACGAGCAGCCGGTTCCAGGAGTACCTGCAGCGCCGGGGCCGTGGCAACGTGTGGGGCAGCGTCATCTACCCAGCCATGAAGAGGGCCATCACCAACACCATGAAGGTGGCCCAGGACCACGTGGAGGCCCGCAAGAACAGCTTTGAGCTCTACGGTGCCGACTTCATCCTTGGCAGGGACTTCAGGCCCTGGCTCATTGAGATCAACTCCAGCCCCACCATGCACCCATCCACGCCTGTCACTGCCCAGCTCTGTGCCCAGGTGCAGGAGGACACCATCAAGGTGGTGGTGGACCGCAAGCTGGACCACAGCTGTGACATTGGCAACTTTGAGCTGCTCTGGAAACAGGTGAGTGAGCCCTGCCCGTGGCCCTGGACCCCTGACGCTCCCTTCCTAGGGCGTCACCTTCAGGCTTGGTGTCTGGACACTTCTGTCCCTGGTCACTGGCATAGGGCGGGGCTGCAGGCTGCCAGCGGGCTGGGCCATGCAGGGCATGGACCATGTCATGACCCAAGGAGGGCCGGGTGAGCACGTGGAAGGCCTTAGCATGGCACTGGTCCCTCTCACCCACAGGCTGTGTGCCTCAGCTGAAAAGACGCTTGGGCAGTCCTGGGGGCCTGGTCATGAACCCTGCTGCTTGCACACCTGGCCTTTGCTCATCCCAGCTGCCTGACTCTATGGTCAACAGGATGGGGGTGCCCTGGGCACACCATGGTTGCCAGGCCCTTCTGGATGGTCCCTTCTGAACCCTCAGGTCCTGCCCATGTGTCAATGCCATGTCCCCCTTCATCGACAGCCCAAAGCCCCTCCTCTCCCAGGAGCTATTGCTGTACCCTTCAAACCCTGGCCATCCATCCCTGCCACCCAGCACCCGCCCCTCAAGACCTGGCTGTGCCATCTCCCTGACCTAGGGCCCTCTGGGTGCTTGAATCATCTGGAATGAAGCTGAGCGCCCGTCTGTGACCTTTGCATTGGCTCCTCAGAGCTAGGGGTGCAGTGAGGAATGGTTCCCGGGCACCCCTTTGGCTTCAGAGACTTGCTTTCCTGCTGGAGGAGGGGCTCCCTTTACTCGTGGGCTGAACGGGACTCAGGAGTCCCTGGGTGGTGTGGACGGTTGAGCTCTTGCCTATTACCTGAAAGGGTGGCGGTTCTAGTCCACCCCGAGTGCCCACAGAAGACAGGCCTGACAGCCTGCTCCCACAAAGTCAGCAGGGAACCTGTACAGACAGACACACGTGAGGTCGCCAGGACTTGGGCTGGAGCCCGGGACAATGGGATGGTCAGGGATCATCCCGTTGAGCCACAGCCAGGCCTGACTGCTGCCCCTCCCCAGCCGGTCATCGAGCTGCCGCCATTCAGCGGGTCGGACCTCTGCGTGGAAGGCGTCAGCGTCAAGAGGGCCAAGAAACACACCGTCTCCCATGCACACTTGGCCCCGCCAATCTCAGGTACTCAGCCACCGAAAGCGAGGTGCCCCTCGGCCATGCCAGACCCGGCGCCAGGACTGCCGCGAGCCATGCAGCCAGAAGATTTGAGACTGAAAGACAACAAGGTACTTGGCTGCGCCTTACCTGCGCCCCCGCGGCGGCCGGCTGAGCGGAGCTGTACGGCGCGGGCCTGCAGCCCCGAGCCCGGCGGGAGGATGGCGGCCCCTGCCCTCCACTGGCAGCATCTAGATGGCCCGGTGCCCAGGGCTGTGCTGGCCCAAGCCACATCTGCCAGGCCCTCGGAGCCAAACACATTAAGGGCACACCCATTGGCGGCTACGCCCTGCGGCGGGAAGGCGGTGGAGGGCTCTTTAATTCAGCTGCCCAGAGTGCCAGGTAACGGTGGAGGGGCCCACAGGGTGTCCGTGTCACGTCCCCCAGGGGGCTGAGACCCACTGCGTCCTGCACTGTGGGGCCAGCCAGCAGCATCCACAACTGGGTGCTGGCCTGAGCCAGGGCTGAACTTGGAGGTGCCCGCCTGTCTGGGTGTGCACAGGGCGCCCATCCCCAGTGTGGGCCAGCCAGTGTGGACAACTGCTGGACTCAGGGCCCAGGGCCCCCAGCAGTGATCCCAGTGGCCAGGGAACAGACTTGGGCTCGTCACTCTTGGGGTCCCCGCTGGCAGACCGGGCAGTCGCCTCTGCCTTGCTGCCTCCCAGGGGCTAGTGGGGTCAGGGGTCTGAATAGTACATCAGAGCAGCACCCAGGGCCAGCAGAGGCCAGGGATTGACAGCTGGACTGTGTGTTCCATTTTCTGAAGGTTGATGGGTCCCTGCCTACTGGCATGGATGGGAACCTGTTCTTAGCTGACTCGGCTCAGATGCAGGTGAGGGGCCCTGGGTTTAGGTGGGGCTGCACCCAGATGCCAAGGGCTGTCCAAGCGGTATTTGTACCCAGCAGGGGCTCAGAGAGTGTGTGGGGCAAAGATATGGGCAGGCTGATCCCGCAGCTTGTCCGCCCCACGAGACTGGGTATGTGCGCTGTTTTCCCTCCCTGGTACATGGCTCCCCTCTTGCTGTCACCCCCTCAACCCAAAGGCCTCTGCCTGCTTTGTATCTTTGTCACGTCCACCCATGCTGTCCACCTGTCTGTCTTTTGGTCTTCTGTCTCCACAGACTGTAAGTTCCCTGGGTGGGGGTTCCTACAGCTGTCTTCACCGCGGATCCCAGCACCTGGGGCCATGCCTGTGTGTTGCAGGTGCACAGCTGGTGTTCTTTGGAGGAACACATGAGTAGATTGTTGGAGGGTGGCTGGCCCCAGGCCACAGGAGATGACAGAGTTGGCAGTGTGCTTGGAGCCTGCCCCAGCCAGGCTGCCCACCACCACATCCTGCCGGTCCTTCCACCAGGCACCTGCCCTCCCCATGCATGTATTTCGGGCTGTGCTGTTCGGGTGAGCTGTTCCGGGCACACTGGGTGTCGTCCTCAGCTTGTTCTTTCTCACATGGCCAAGAGTCGCCTGTGTTGTCATAGCTTGCACTGCAGCTCCTTTTCTCACACAGCCGGAATTCACCTGTGTCATTGTAGGTCACGCTGTAGGTCATTCTTTCTCACACAGCCGAGATCCGCATGTGTCCTCGTAAGTCTCACTGCAGTTCATTTTCTCACACAGCCGAGATCCGCCTGTGTCGTCGTAGGTCATGCTGCAGCTCATGCGTTTGCATGAATATGGTCACTCATCCTCTTTCCTTGGCTGTGCCTTTAGATCATGTCAAGGTCCTCACACTGAGAACCATGCTGCTGTGAACGTTCTGGTACATGTTCCTCGTTACACGTGTACAAGAGTTTCTTTTCTGTATGTATCTATTGCTAGAGCACAGGGTTTGTGAATGTCCAATTGTAGATGATAACTGTTTTCCAAAGTACTTGGGACAATTTCTACTCCCACCAAGAGTGTCCATGATCCCCGATGGTCCACAGAATCCCCAGCACTTGGAGTGATCAGACCTTCTGCTTTTCACTAACTGAAGGAGTCTAAAGAAGCATCTTGTGAGGTCTTGAATTTCACTTCACTGGTTCTGGTATTAAGTGTCTCAGTCTGTGCTTGTTGGTTATATAGACTTCTTCCTGTTTGAAATGCATGTTCACCATTTGCCCATTTCCCTGGCAGGTACCTGTGGTTGGTGTTGTTGTTGTGTTGTTGTTATGTGCTGTTGAGTTGGACCTGACTCATGGAGACCCCTCCTTGGGTTTCTGAGGCAGTATAACTATGGAAGTAGATTGCCCCATCTTCCTTCTGAGGAGTGGCTGGTGGGTTTGAACCTCCAGCCTTCTGGTTAGCAGTCAAGTGCCTGAGGCACTACACTACCAGAGCTCCCATACTTGGTGTATCTACTCTGAATAGCTTCTCCCCATTTCTAACATGTGTTTTCAGTTGTTTAAAGGTGTCTTTTAATGAAGAGAAATTGTTCATTTTCATATGGCCAATGTCCTCAGTATTTTTCTTTTAGTCAGTGCTATTTTTCTCTTAAGAAATCTTTCCTTAACCCTGACATCTAAATGATTATTTACCTATATCTATTACTAAAAGTTTCAAATTTTTATTTTTGACATATAAACCCTTCATCCATCTGCAGATGATTTTTGTATATGATGTGAAGTAAGTATGAGATTTTGTCTTTTTCTAATTTGATAACTGTTTTTTTCCAGTCATTTATTTAAAAATCCATTCCTTTTACCCATTGCATTGATATACGACCTCTGTCTACAGACCGTCCCAGGATTATAAACAAGATCCATTCCTTAATCTATCTTTAAGTAGAATTTGTAGGTAAGGTGGAACAGGTACACATAGTTCTTACTTAGTGTCAGTCAAATGTTTGTCTTAGTATATAGTATGGATTTCATCTTTCTATGCATATAAAACATTTAAAAAACACTTCCAAATACACTAAAACTTCTTTTTTTTTTCATTTTTTTAAATA
>NW_006922058.1:1176111-1187255 GCF_000298275.1 Orycteropus afer afer | reverse complement strand
TGAACCAATACCAGGCAGTTTTGACTACTGTGGCTGTATAGTAGGTTTTGAGATCCGGCAATGTGAGACCTCCTACTTTGTTTTTCTTCTTCAGTAGCAAATACACTAAAACTTCTTAAATGTAATAACACAGTTCACAAAATAATAATAATACAGCAACAAGTAAAATAATAAGGAAGACCAAGGAAAAATTGGTGGCTTTGAATTGTGGTGTTGGTGAAGAATATTGACTATACACAATGGACTACCAGAAGAAAGAACAACTCTCTCTTGAAGTACAACTAGAATATTCTTTAGAAGTGAGGATGGTGAGACTTTGTCTCGTGTAATTTGGATGTGTTATTAGGAGGGACCACTCCCTGGAGAAAGACATCATACTTGGTAAAGTGGAGGGTCTGTGAAAAAGAGGAAGACCCTCAATGAGATGGACTGACACAGTGGCTACAACAATGTTGTCTTGGTTCTGTGGTGCTGCTGTAAGAAAAATACCACAAATGGATGGCTTTGACAAACAGGAATTTATTCGCTTATGGTTTAGGAGGCTAGAAGTCCAAAGTCAGAGTGCCCACTCTAGTGGCTTTGGCTCTGCTTCTTATTCTCGGCCCACTGGAGGTGGAGGCATCTCCTAACTCATGCAGCTGCTGGCTGCTGAGGCTAATGAACCCAGAGTTGGCAGCTAAAATGGCACAATCACAAGATTAGCAGGACACACAGCAGGCCACTGGTTCAAGTCCAGGAACAATCCCAAGATAGGCAGACAGCATGGCAGGCCACTGGTTCAAGACCAAGAACTGGAGGTGAAGACTCAGCCAAATGCAGGATCCAAAATGTACCAAAAAGCTAGAGACCTTCCCCAAAGCTTCTCCTTATGTGCTGGAAGCAGGCCACACCCTGAAGGCAACCACTCAGCTGCCCCAGTAGATTCCACTCTGGAGAGGTTGGCAGTGTCATCGTGGGGAATAACTACATCCAGTTGCCGAGCCACTCAAAACTCACAGCCCAGCCAAGTTGACACACAACCGTAACTACCACAAATGAGCTCCAACTGCAATGATTATGAGCATGGCACAGAACCAGACAGTGTTTCCTTCTATTGTACTTAGGGTTGCTATGTGTCAAAAGTGACTATGGCACATAACAACAACAACAACAGCATCTATGAACATGGTCTATCTCTGCATTCATTTAGATCTTCTTTCTGAGGCTTTTGACTGCTAACCAGAAGGTTGGCAGTTCAAACCCACCAGCCACTCCTCAGAAAGAAGATTGGGCAATCTACTTCTGTAGTGATATCACTCGGAAACCCAGGGAGGGGTCGCTATGAGTCAGATCTGACTCAACGGCTGTGAGTTTGGTTTTTTGGGGTTTAAGCTTTATAATTTTTCCTATAGAGATCTTATGTACTGTATTATTAGTTTTTTTCTGAGTTACTTGATAATTCTGATTTTTTTCTTCATGGTGTCATCTCTATAAATAAATATTCTTATGTTTTGCTTCTGATATATAAAATGTGACTGACCTTTGTATGTTAATTTTCTATTATCCACATTTCTAAACTTTTATTATTCCTAAAAATTTGTATGTATACACTTTTTATTTTCTATGTAAAAAATTATGTTGTTGTTGTTGTTATGTGCCATTGAGTCGGACCCGACTCATAGCGACCCCTCCTTGGGTTTTTGAGGTAGTATCACTACGGAAGTAGATTGCCCCATCTTCTTTCCAAGGAGTGGCTGGTGGCTTTGAACCACCAGCCTTCTGGTTAGCAGTCAAATGCCTTAGGCACTACGCTACCAGAGCTCCTGTAAAAATTTATATCATGTGAAAACACATATCTTTATAGTTGTTTTATAAAATCTTGGTTCCTCAAGTTTCTGTATCTTGTCTTATTATGTTGGCTAGAGCTTTCTATACAGAATATTGGGTCTAATTCCTGATTTCAAAGTGAATGTTTCTAACATTTCCTTATGATGTTTCCTCTAGGTCTTTATAAAGATACAGACATGATATATGGATCTATGACATATGGATATGTCAGAAATCAAGCATGTTAAATGTCTTTCTAATCATCACTCACTGAGAAGTCTTATTGTGAATGTGAATTGAACTTTCTCAAATTTTTTTTGCATCTTTGAGATTCTCCTAAGTTTCTCCTTTATTCTATTAAAGTGGCAAATAGCATCATTGAATTTTTAAGTGTTAACCAACCTTGCATTCCAGAAATGAACGTAACTTAGTTTGCTGCTGGGTTTGATACCCTCCTTAGTTAGGTTTATTGCATGTGGTTGAAGTCCATCCTCAACCAGAACTTGCTTATTCTTACAAATGTCGATAGTCTTTCAGATCGTTTCCAGTTGAGGCTATTATGATTAGTGCTGCTGTGACCATTCTCATATATGCCTTTGGTGAACACACATACACATTTCTATGGGAATGGGATTCCTGGGTCATACATGCAGCTTTGGTAGTTTCCTAAGCCTTTCCCTAAGTGATTGTGCCAGTTTACATCCCACCACAGTGTATGAACATTCTGTTGCTCTATAATCTTGCCAACACTATGTATTCTGTCTTTTAATTTTATCCATTTTATCTAATATTAGCCATATTGTAATGGGCAAATCTGCTGCAAAAGACCTCTTTAAAGTCTTAAAAAGCAAAGATGCCACCTTGAGGAGTAAGGTTCACCTGACCGAAGCCATGGTGTTTTCAGTCATCTCATCTGCAAGCAAAAGATGAACAATGAATAAGGAAGACCAAAGAAGAATTGATGAATTTGAATTGTGGTGCTAATGAACAATATTGAATATACCGTGGACTACTAGAAGAATGAACAAATCTGTTTTGGAAGAAGTACAGCCAGAATGCTCCTTAGAAGTGAGGATGACAAAGCTTCATCTCACATACTTTGGATACTTTGAACGTGTTGTCATGGGGGACCAGTTCCTGGAGAAGGACATCATGCTTGGTAGAGTAGATGGTCAGCAAAAATGAGGAAGACCCTCAATGAGATGGACTGACACAGTGGCTGCAACAATGGGCTCAAACAGTAACGATTGTGAGGATGGTGCAGGCCTGGGCAGTGCTTCGTTCTCTTGTATGTAGAGTCGCTATGAGTGGAACTGACTCAATGACACCTACCAACAACAGCAATAGTAGATGTGTTGGGGATTCACTTTGTGGTTTTAATTTGCATTTCCCTAATGTCTAATGAAGTTTAACGTAGTTTTGGATTGAAATACATCCTCCAAAAATATTTGTTGTAAATCTTAACTTTTATGCCTGTGATTATAATCCCATTTGGGAATGGGTTGTCTTTGTTGTGTTAATGAGATAAGATTAGTATAAGGTGTGTCTTGAGTCAGTATCTTCTGATATAAAAGAAATTAAACAAGCAAGTGAGAGAAGCAGAGATGGGGGAAGAGAGATGCCAAGTCATATGAAGATTGCCCAGGAATAGAAGCTCAGAACAGACAAGGACCTTCCTGCAGAGCCAACAGAGAAAGAAAGCCTTCCCTTAGAGCCAGCACCCTGATTTTGTACTTCTAGCTTCCTAACCTGTGAGAAAGTAAATTTCTGTTTGTTAAAGCCATCCACTTGTGGTATTTCTGTTATAGCAGCACTAGGTAACTGTGGTAGCTAAGGTTGTGTGTCAACTTGGCTAGGCCTGGTTTTGAGTGGCTGGGGAGCCGGATGTAGTTATCCTCATGATGAGACGGGTAATCAACTCCATGCTAGAATCTACTGGACCATCTGAGTAGCTGCCTTAGGGATGTGATCTGCTTCCACTATATAAGAAGACAGGTTTGAGAAAGGTCTCTGAGCTTTTTGGCTTGCTTGGACTCTTCATGTAGTTGAGTCTTCATCTCAATGGCCTGCCATGTTGTCTGCTGACCTCAAGACTGCTAATGGACTTGAACTAGTGGCCTGCCATGTTGCCTGATAATTTGGGGACTATGCCATTTTACTTGTTGACCTTGGGTTTGTCAGCCTCAGTAGCCAGCAGCTGTCAGAATTAAGGGAAGCCTCCAGCTTCAGTGGGCCGGGAGCAAGAGGCAGAGGTGAAGCCCAAGGTTGAGGGGCCTTCACCCAGCCCCTAGAGCTGGCACTTTGAACTTGGACTTCTAGCCTCCAAAACTGTAAGAGAATAAATTCCTGTTTGTCCAAATCACCCACTTGTTGTATTTTTTCTGTTAGAGCAGCACTAGAGGTAAACAAAAAAATAACTAAGACAGAATTTGGTCCTGGAAGAGTGGGGTGCTGCTCTAACAGATAACCTAAAATGTGGAAGTGGTTTTGGAATCGATAATGAGTAGAACCTGGAAGAGTTTTAAGGTGCCTAACAGTAAAAGCCTTGGTTGCCTTGAAGAGACTATTGGTAGAATTATGGACCAAAAAAAAAAACCCGACCCAACCTCACTGCCATCGAGTCAATTCAAGCCATAGTGATCCCTCCTTAGGTTTCCAAGGCAGTATCTCTACAGAAGTAGATTGCCCAGTCTTACTTCCAAGGAGTGGCTGGTGAGTTTGAACCACCAGCCTTCTGGTTAGCAGTCAAGTGACTTAAGCATTATGCTCCCAGACCTCCTAGAATTATGGACATCAAAGACAATTCTGGTGAGGGCTCAGAAGTAAGAGAGGAGAACTACGGAGAAAGTCTCTGTCTTCTTAGAGAATGCATGTGGCCCCAGCCACAGAATGTTGCTTGAAATGTGGGCATTAAATGTGCTTCTGGTGAGGCTTTAAAAGAAAACAAACATGTGATTGCACAATGGTGGGAGGGCAATGCTTTTATGCAGTAGCAAAGATCTTTTCTGAATTATGTTCAAATGTTTGGTGGAAGGTAGAACTTGTAAATGATGAACTTGAATATGGCTGATGAGATTTTAAATCAAGATCTTAAAGGGGCTGTGTGGTTTCTCCTTGCCACTTATAGTAAAATGTGGCAGGAAAGAGATGGACTTAAAAATAAACTGTGCAAAATGAAAACAAAACTTAAAGATTTGGAAAAACTGTTGTATAACGTGTCCTAGAACCATAGACTTGACTACACAATCTTTTTTTAAAGAGAGTAAGCCTGTGACTGATGGATCTAACAAGTACCACAGTAGAAAACCCGTCAGCTTAGACTGAGAAGGACAGAGACAGGATGAAAGGAGAGAATGCTGTCTGCTCCTTGGCTTTCTACAGGTAGAAAACAAGCCAAAGGAACTGCATCAGTTGTCCTCCAAGAAAAGAAAAGGACCATCCCTGGAGTGCCTCAGAGATCAGCAGAACTGTTGAGAGGAGCACAGGAAGGAGGTAGCCTCAGTCTCAAAGGGTGGGGCCATGGTCTCCTGCCACCACTTGTCTATCAGTTTGTCATTCTGTGATGGCTTACTTGTTGCTGTGAGGCTGGAGGCTATGCCACCAGTGTTTCAAATACTAGCAGGGTCACCCATGGTGGACAGGTTTCAGCGGAGCTTCCAGACTAAGACTGAGAAGAAGGAAGGGGTCAACCACTTCTCAAAGTATTGGCCAATGGAAACCTTATGGATAGCAGTGGAACACTGTCTGATACATTACTGAAAAACTTAATGAATAGCCCTGAAACATTGTCTGATGCAGTGCTGGAAGATGAGCCCTTCAGGTCAGAAGGCACCTCAAAATATGGCTGGAGAAGGCCTGCCTCCTCAGAGTAGAGTCAATGATATGGATAGAGTAAAGCTTTCAGGACCTCCATTAGCTGATGTGGCATGACTTAAAATGGGAAGAAACAGCTGCAAACATCCATTAATAATCAGAACATAGAATGTACAAAGTATGAATCTAGGAAAATTGGAAGTTGTCAGAAATGAAATGGAACACATAAAAACCAATATCCTAAGCATTAGTGAGCTGAAATGGACTGGTTTTGGCCATTTTGAATCAGACAACCATATGATCTACTATGCTGGGAATGACAAATTGAAGAGGAATGACATGGCATTCATCATCATGAAAAATGTTTCAAGATCTATCCTGAAGTACAGTGCTGTCAGTGATAGGATAATATCCATACACCTACAAAGAAAACCACCTAATACTACTGTTATTAAATTTCATGCACCAACTACTAAAGCCAGAGATGAAGAAATTGAAGACTTTCACCACCTTCTGCATTGAAATTCACCAAACATGCAATCAAGATGTGTTGATTATTACTAATGATTGGAATGTGAAAGTTGGAAACAAAGAAGAATCACTGGTAGTTGGAAAATATGGCCTTGGTGATAGAAATAACTCTAAAGATTGCATGATAGAATTTTGCAAGACCAATGACTTATTCATTGCAAATACCTTTTTCTACAACATAAATGGCAGCTATACACATGAACCTTGCCAGATGGAATACATAAGAATCAGATTGACTACATTTGTGGAAAGAGGCCAAGGGAGAAGTTTAATATTTTCAGCCAAAACAAGGCCAGGAGCTGACTGTGGAACAGGCCATCAATTGCTCACATGCACGTTCAAGTTGAAGCTGAAGACAATTAAAAGCCCACAAGAGTCAAAATATAACCTTGATTATATCTCACCTGAATTTAGAGACTGTCTGAAGAATAGATTTGACACATTGAACACCAATGACTGAAAATCAGACAGATTATGGGGTGACATCAAGAACATCATCCATGAAGAAAGCAAAAGGTCATTAAAAAGACAGGAAAGGAAGAAAAGGCCAAAATGGATGTCAGAAGAGACTCTGAAACTTGCTCTTGAATGGAGAGTAACTAAAGCAAGTGGAAGAAGTGACAAGATCAAAGAGCTGAACAGCAGATTTCAAAGAGCATCTTACAAAGACAAAGTCAATTATTCTAATGAAATGTGCAAAGACTAGGAGTAAGAAAACCAAAAGGGAAGAATATTTCTCAGTTATTCAACATTTCTCAAGCTGAAAGAACTGAAGAAAATATTGAAGCTTCAAGTTAAAATATTGAAAAATTCTATGGGCAAAATATTTAATGATGCAGGAAATATCAAAAGAAGATGAGAGGAATACTCAGAGTCACTGTACTAAAAAGAATTGGTTGATTTTCATCTATTTCAGGAGGTGACATATGATCAAGAACCAATGGTAATTAAGGATAAGTCAAAGCTGCAATGAAGGAATTAGTGAAAAACAAGCCTCCAGGAATTGACGGAATACCCATTGAGATGTTTCAACAAACGGATGCCATGCTGGAGGCACTTATTCATCTATGCCAAGAAATGTGGAAGACAGCTACCTGGCCAACTGACTGGAAGAGATCCATATTTATACCCAATCCAAAGAAAGACAATCAAAGAGAATGCTGAAATTATAGAACAATATCATTAATATCACACACAAGTAAAATTTTGCTGAAGATAATTCAAAAACAGTTGCAGTACTATATTGACAGAGAACTGCCAGAAATGCAAGCTGGATTCAGAAGAGGACGTGGAACAAGAGATATCATTGCTGATGTCAGATAGACATCTTCGCTGAAAGCAAAGAATACCAGTGAGTTATTTACTTGTGTTTCATTGACTATGCAAAAGCATTCAACTGTGTGGATCATAACAAATTATGGATAACATTGAGAAGAATGGGAATTCCATAACACTTGGTTGTGCTCATGAGAAGCCTGTACATAGACCAGGAAGCTATTGTTTGAACAGAACAAGAGTATACTGCATGGTTTTAAATCAGGAAGGGAGTGTGTCAGGGTTGTATATTTTCACCATACTTAGTCAATCTGTATGCTGAGCAGATAATTCAAGACTTTGGACTATAGAAAAAAAATACAGCATCAGGATTGGAGGAAGAGTCATTAACAACCTGCGATATGCAGATGACGCAGCCTTGCTTGCTGAAACTGACGATGAGTTAAAGCACTTACTGATAAAGATGAAAGACTACAGTCTGCAATATGGATTATGCCTCAACATAAAGAAAACAAAAGTCCTCACATCCAGACCAATAAGCAGCCTCATGATAAATGGAGAAAAGATTGAAATTGTCAAAGATCTCATATTACTCAGTTCCATAATCAACACCAATGGAAGCAGCAGTCAAGAAATCAAACATATTGCACTGGGCATAGGTGCTACCTCTTTAAAGTGCTGAAGAGCAAAGATGTCTCTTTGAAGACTAAGGTGTGCCTAATCCAAGCCATGGTATTTTAAGTTGCCTCATATGCATGTAAAAACTGGACAACGAATAAGGAACACCAAAGAAGTTGATGCTTTTGAGTTGTGGTGTTGGACAGGAATACTGAAAGTACCATGGACTGCCAGAAGAACAAACAAATCTGTTGTGGAAGAAGTGCAGTTGGAATGCTCATCGAAAGCAAGAATGGCCAGACTTCATCTCACCTACTTTGGTCATGTTGTGAGAAGGGTCCATTCCCTGAAGAAGGAAATCATGCTTGGTAAAGTGGAGGGTCAGTGAAAAAGGGGAACTCTCAATGAGATTGATTGACACAGTGGCTGCAACAAGGGGCTCAAGCATAGCAAGGATTGTGAGGCTGGTGCAGGACCAGGCAGTGTTCGGTCCTGTTGTACATAAAGTTGCTATGAGTCAGAGCTGAGTCAATGGCACTTAACAACAACAACAACATACAACATAGTCTCCTGGCTCTCGAAGGGTGGAGCCATAGCCTCCTAGGTTTCAAAGAGTTGGATCTTTGCCAATGTGGTTGCATTGTGGAGTGCAGGGCTGCCATTAAGGTGTGCCATGGGTTGGGGCTGCCACTCAAAAGTGAGGGGATAAGACTGCCATGCCCAAGGGGCAGAAGAATGGGACCTGCTAGGATCAAGGGGGCTCCAATTGCCACTCACATAGACTAGGAAAATGGGGCCATCCAAAGCCAAGGGAGTTGAGTTGATGTCTCAGTGGGCCTGGAAGGCAGAGCTAAAGCCTGGGGCTAAGAATCCAGAGGGTATGGCCAACACTCAGAATCTGGAGGGCAGGGCCCTTGCTCAGATGGTCCCAAAAACTCAAAAAAAAAAAAAACCAAACTCACAAAACTAGTCGAATAAAATATAACTGATAGAGACCACTGCTCAGGTTTCCAAGGCAGTGTTATTACAGAAGTAGATTGCCCAACCTTCCTTCCAGGGAGTGGCTGGTGGGTTTGAACCACCAGCCTTCCGGTTAGCTGTCAGATGCCTTAGGCGCTATGCCACCAGAGCTTCGCAGGTGGTCCCAAAGGTACCCCTTCTTTCCCTCCAGTGTCTTGTGATGGAAATGTCTACCTTGTTCCTGTTCTACCACTGTACTTTGAATACAGACATCTTGAATTCTAGATTTCAGAGGTTCACAGATGAAAAGGAATTTTGTTGCACAAGGGAATATGCCTAATGTCCCACCCCTATTTGATTTAGATGATTCAGAAGATGAGGTTTTTGGACTTGGAGTTGATTTAAGACTTGTAGGGTGATGTGATGGGGTGAATGTGATTTGCATGTGGCAAGGATGTGAATTTTGGAGGGCCAAAGGGTAGAATGTTATAGATTTAATTATGTCTCCCTAAAATATGTGTTGTAAATCCTAACCTCTATGTCTGTGGTTATAATCGCATTTAGGACTGGGTTTTCTTTGTTATGTTAATGAGGCAGGATTGGTGTTGCCACCACAGTACAGAGGAGTGGTGGTAGCATAGGGTATATCTTGAGTCAGTCTCTTTTGAGATATGAAAAAATTTTAAACATGTGACCAGAGAGAGAGATGGGGTATGATAGATACCAAGACTCATGGATATTTCCAAGACACTAGGAAGCAGAAGGCTGGCGGTTCAAACCCACCAGCCATTCCTCAGAAGGAAGGTTGGGCAATCCTACTTCTGTAGAGATACTGCCTCAGAAACCCAAGGAGGGGTCGCTATGAGTCAGGGCCAACTCGACGGCACACAACAACAACAACTAGGAAGCAGAAGCCGAAGAGACAAAGCCCTCCCTCCAGAGCCTACAGACGGAGAAAGCCTTTCCCTGGAGCCAGCACTCTGAACTCTAGCCTCCTCAACTGTGAGAAAATAAATTTCTATTTGTTAAAGCCACCCACTTGTGGTATTTCTGTATAGCAGCACTGGATAACTAAGACCCTCACCGTACATGGCATATCCTAAACTGGTTTCTAGTATGTGTATGAGGATGGGAAACCCAGAAGCAGGTCTAGTTGCCAGTCTTGCTTGATTGCTTCACAAGGCTGTGTGCTGGATCCACAGGACAGAGAGAGCACTAATTGTCCCCCTTCTGTCACTTCTCAGGAACTGAGGAGTTACTTCTCCAGCTGCCACAGTTCTTGCTTTCCCTCAAGTCCATGAAATCGGTTTCATGTTTTCTTCAGTCGTTGCCTATTTACATGCAGACTTTTCACCTGGAAGGACCATGTGTGAGATGAACAAGGGTATTTTTCCCAAATTTACTGAGACCCCCCCCCTTTGCCCTTGTGGGCCACTGGAGATGGACTCAGCAACCAGTGCACTCAGCCAGTGGTCCCCATCTCCAGGCTCAAGGACCATACCAATCCAACAAGAGAATCCACGTGGCAAAGTCAGGATTAAGTTTGAATCTTGTAGGCCTTTTAGCCTGGGCTGCCACCAGAGGGTGCACCGACCCAGGGTGACCTGGGACAGCTGTCAGAGGACAGTGAGAAGCCCTGTGCCCAGGAATGATCAGAGCATAATCCCAAATACACTTCAAAATACACTTTTATAACCCTTCATCCATTTTGTCCTGAAAATTTCCCTGGAGGTTGTCAAGAGGTGATGATCTTTTCAAGAGATGACCATGTCCACCAGAAGGAGGGAGGTGAGAGAAGTAGAGTCAGGTTTTTTTGAGTTGACGTTGAGGAGGTCATTCCAGCACTGGACAGTACCAGCCTGCAGATGGCAGGGGCACCAAATGTCCATCAAATATCTTGACTTTTGGCCCGCTGCTGGCAGCCTGTGAGACAAAAGACTCACTACTATCACACTGTGGATCAGGAACCAGCAAACTATGGTCCCAAGGCCTCAAGTTCAACTACTTAGTCGCTCTAAGTAGCTGGCTATGACCAAGCAGTGACCACAAATTTGCCCCTTGTCAGCTCTACTATACACCTGGGAATTCTGATCATTCACATAAACTTACAGGACCATTGTCTGCCAACCCTATATATGATC
>NW_006922058.1:1163963-1171041 GCF_000298275.1 Orycteropus afer afer | reverse complement strand
GTTGGGGTTTAGTCCACTTCTGTATCCTTCCCTTCAAGGCTCAGGGGTCCAAGATTATCTTCTGTGTCTGTGTTAATTGGTTTCCCTTTTCTTTGTCGAAGAGGGTCTGTGCAGTCCTTCTGCCTAGTCCACCATCTTGTCGGAACTCCCCTATCATCTGATTCTTGACAGAGAAAGTTTGCTGACTTTGGCTATAGCTGGTTTGGAAAGCTGAAACATGACACAGATTAGTTTCCAGGATCACAGTGGTATGACCAGAGTCATCCAGTCAGAATGGAGCAGTGGCACTGTAACCTGCCATTGTCAGTGATAGTGAGGCTGCATGGATAACACTGAGAGACATCATGGTCCAATGTAGTCAGTCTGCCAGGTGCAGGAGGGGCCTCCTTCACCATATGATGAATGAGCCATGTTTTGGCAGGAGTCACAAATTTGATGTGCAGTGGCAGCTTCTCCCTGATAAACTAGAATCCTTTGCTGTGTGCTCAATCCATGATGGTGGGTGTGTTGCCAGGTCTGGTATGATGATGGATCCAGGTGGCAGTGGTGGCCACCTGGGCAGTGCAGGCTTGATCATCACCCTGATTCCACTTAGTCTTATCAGACAAGAGCTCTGAGTACCTACATGCATGATCCCAATTGTCCAATCAGCAGCCACAATCTGTTTTCACAGCTCATGACCTCAAAAAGGAGCATATTTAATCTGGCAGTCTATAGTCTTCCAAGTGGCAGGCTAGATGGCTAGGCCATTGCCAACAGCCCAAGGGTCAGTAGAAGCATAGCATGTTCATCAGGGGACTACTGACCAGAGCCAAGAAGATGCCTTGAGTACTTCCCATGGTGCCGAACCACTAGTCAGCATCTGATTTCACACAGCAGCACAGAGGCTGAGCAGTGGCAGCCCAGCAGACACTATGAGGCTTCAACTGACCGATAAATTGGTGAACCTTTTCCAGTGAGGGCCCCACTGAGCCTGAGGCTTTGCTTCAGGTCAAGAGTGGGGAATAGTTTTTCCCAAAAGTGTGGCTGACTGTCTTTCCTGGAAAACCAAAGTGACCCTGGAGCCAGGTCATTGGCGTTCCTTAACATATCAGTTCCATTTGACTAGTGAAGTCAGTTGGGCCCTCCCACTTGGTTCGTCATCAAGTCCAAGTCAACCCACCTCACAGGGGACATGAAGCTGGAGAGTTGAAAAACCTCTGTTAACAAGAGCTCAGGGACAGGTTCATTGGCTGCCCTGGAAGCAAAGGGGCTGTGCTCAGGCAGTAGGTGCTGCTGCACAGGGAGATGGCCTCTTAGTTCTTCAAGACCATTACGTCTTTGGCTGAAGTAGTGTTCTCCCTTTGTCCTTCTGTGATTCCATGTTGCTTTTGCTGGATCAGTCAAGGGGGGACAGGAAGGTAAATTGGTGGAATGACCTACCTCTCTCCACATGATAACCCTGAATGGGAGATTCTGACACTTGTGGCATGGGATAGTGTAGGCATCCAAGGCACATTCCAGTGTCACAAGAGAGCACTGAGAAGCTCCAGAGAGCTTCACCCATGGGCCACTTTAAATTCCCTTCCCCACTGAAATCCCATCATTTGAAACCCCAAAGAGCTTACATGTGTGCAAGTTAGGGGCTCCAGCAACAGCTGCCAGGAGAGTACACTTTCTCTGAGTGGGAATGTGAGGAATGCAGAGTGCTGGGGAAGCTGTGTGAGGGGTGCAGGGTGCTGAGGGTGCCCCGTGGGGTTGAAGGAAGCAAGGGCAGTGGGGAAGAACCTTAGTTGTTGGTCTTTTGTTGCTTTTGGTGCCTCCTTCTTGGGTTGGGCCTGAGCACTGGTGTTGCTTCCTCCCACGTGAACTTTCCAGTGTCCAGTGCATGCCTGGGCTCAGGGCACCTTTTCCCCTGCTCTGGCCACTGACCTCATCACCAAAAAGTTGGGCTGTGATGGGGGCAGACACATGGCCAGCTCTGAATTCACATCTCATGTTGATGGTGCAACCAAAGCTCCATATTGAACAGCAGATCCTCACCACTGACATCTTCTGTTCTGGCTCTGGGGACTCCTGGGCTCAGCAGCCACAGTTACATTGACTTTGGGCTGGAGCTCAGGACTTTCTGTGTTGTCTTGATAACATTCTTTTCCTCTTTGCATCCGGAGGACAGTGAGTAAAAACAAAGCACCACTTGAATGGCTTGTTTCAATTGTACCTCTTGCTGCTTGGCTTCCAAACATTTACTCAACTTCTGTTCATTAACAAGGAGACATTGGTGGACCCACTCCCTCCCCTCCTCTTACCCACCACCTGAGAGCATTTACTATTGGATCCCAGGGGGTCTTCACATATTCCTGAATCTGGCCAATAAGTCCTCATCTTTTCTCCCAAAAGCCATGTCTCTCCCAAAAGCCATGTCTCTGTCAGTATCCCATCTACACTGATGTCTTTGGCTGGGTTCTCTAGAGAAGCAAAACCAGTGAAGCTTTTATACACACACACACACACACACAGAGAGAGAGAGAGAGAGAGAGAGAGAGAGAAAAGAGAGAGAGAGGGAGAGAGAGAGAGAGAAATTTATCTCAGTTGTAGAGGTTGGCTAGTCCCAACACCATGGATCAAGCATCAAGCTGGACGCTTCTCCTGACTCACTTAGCTTCAGGTGATGAACCCAAGATCAGCAGGCAATACAGCAGGCTGTTGGCTCACAGGCTGTGAAGGCAACAGTCCCAAGATCAGCAGGCAACATGGCAGGCCACCAATTCAGGTCCAGATGATGATGAACCAGATGCAGGATCTCAAGCAAAAAGCCAGAGATCTTTGCCAGGATGTCCATATATATTGGGAACAGGGCACACCCCTGAGGAAACTCCCTGTCAATTGATTGGCTGCTCATAACATATCTTATTGTGGAGGCGATTACATTATATCAGATCTCATCATGGGGGGTGACTACATTGTAATTGCTAAACCACTAAGAATCATGGCCCAGTCGAGTTGGCACGCAGCCTTAACTATCACAGTTACCAAAGCTGTCAGGACTAAGTGTACATTTCCCTTCCTTGCAAGCTGTTAACTTGACCTGTTACTGTTTCATGGATAACTGCAGAAGCTGTGAGCTCCTGCATCAGAGATGTGAGACTATTGCTCATGACACAGCAGGCAACATAGGCACCATCATATTTGCATGGGATCCCTCATGTCCAGGTCCACAGGATGATGCACTATGGCCCAGTGGGGTCATACACATGTAGTGGGTTTGCATCACAGCCAAGGGACACTGAGCTTGGGGAATTTGCCGCTTCTTTAGAAAGTAGTAAGCAAGCTTGCTATTGGTCATGAAGGAAGACATTGCCTTGATTTTCAGGCTTGCTTGCTGGAAACACAACCCTGGAAAATGGCCCAACTATCAGAGTGGTCAGGACCGTGGTTCGGTACACCTAGGAAGACATGTAGGCCTGCACAAGAGGCCTGCGGAGGCGTCTCTTTCAACACAAGGTGGCTGTGTATGTACACACACACATACCCAGCATACAGTGGTTGAAAAGGACAGAGAAACTGCAGTAACTCATTCAGAGTGGGCAACGGCAGTTACTGGTCCACAGCAATTCTGAAATCCCACTGGCCAGGTACTGTGCCCCATGTCTGGGGACTGGGACTCTGGCTGCATTACATCCCCAGAGGTAAGCCTGTGATCCATTTCCTCAGTATGTCGTGGTTCCATCTCTGGGAGACCTTTCCCTGGCCAACACCCTCCTCAGCCTCATTGGAAGGAGAATGTGGGGTGCTGAGCAACTTTGTCAGCCTGCTCCCCACCTTGGAAAGCCGAGGGCTCACAAGTCTTCTGTGACCCAAAAGGTACAGTGTATTACGACCTTGCTGGCAGTTTTTCTGCCAGTGTAACTCCTTCAGGAAGATTATTTAATGTGTTTTCTTCCAGCCAACTCTACGAAAATCCACTCCCACAGTACTTTTGTAGACATGTCTTTGTCTTTAAACTTAATTACGGGGATTTTGGGAGTGTCAGCCTTTTGAGGGACAAAAGCCTTAGTCTCCTTTCTGGAAGCCATTTTGTTGCCCAACTGGAAGGCCTACCAGGCCCCCCTTCTGTCCTTTCATAGGTCTCAGCAAAGGGTGTGGCAGCTGGGCCTTGACATGGTCACTATCCTGAAGCTGAGTCTTAGTAGGCCTTCCCGGGAAAGCCTTCCTCGGTCTCATCTTTTACTGGACTGAGATGAGAGTGTGTCTGATGTCTCAGCTCTGTCAGTCAACATGCTTCTGGGCTCTGTCATTCCCCGTTCTTGTCCCTCTTGTGCAGTCCTACATGTCTTCCTGGGTGTACCGAATGCATGGTCCTGACCATTCTTTAGTCGGGCCATTCTTCCAGCTCTCTGCTGACCATCCCTCTCTTTTTATTTTTATTTTTATTTTTTTTATTTTATTGTGGTGAGAAAAAGAATATATATATTAAAAAAACAGATGACATCTCAACAGTTTCTACATCAACAATTCGGTGATGCTGTGCCACTTGTCAAGTGCTACAGCCATCCCTACTGTCCTTTCCCAAGTCATTCCACCACCATTAACATATACTCAGTGCCCCCTAAGTGAAAACTCCTCCTTTCTCCTCCTTCCCCTCCCTGGCAACAGCTAATACTTTTTTTGTTCTGTGTATGTCCTTTATTTTTCATAAAAGTGGGAATATGACTGTATTTGTACTTTTGGATGCAGTCTACCGCCAGGGTCATGTTTGCTTGAAGCAGTGGTGCCTACCAACTTGTTGTTGTTAGGTGCCATTGAGTCAGCTCCAACTCATAGCGACCCTATGCACAATAGAAGAAGACACTGCCCGGTGCTGCACCATCCTCACAATCCTTGCTATACCTGGGCCATCATTATAGCACGATGTCAATACATCTCATTGAGGGTCTTCCCCTTTTCTGCTGACCCTCCACTTTACCAAGCATGATATCCTTCTCCAGGGAATGGTCCATTATGACAACATGACCAATGTAGGTGAGAAAAATTCTGGCCATTCTTGGTTCCAAGGAGCATTCTGACTGCACTTCTTCCAGGATGGATTTGTTTGTTCTTTTGGCAATTCATGGTACTCTCAGTGTAGTTTACTGTTATCTTGATCAAGTTGCCATTTGGAAAGAGCTAAAGAATTAGCCTAAAGTCAAATCTCATGCAGAAAAGGGAAAAGTTTTTTTATTTTTTTTAATCCTTCATTCAAACATACCAGTTCACACTGTCAACATTCTCCCTCACACCTTGTGGTACCACATGTTTATGAGGTAAGTGTTCCACCTTCTAAGTCACCTCATGCAAGTTCAGTGTGTTGTCACTCCTGTGTGTTTCCCTCCCATACCTGGCAAGCCTCCATATTCCTGGTGCTATCACAGCGAGAAAAGGAAAATGGACGGATAAGCAACATCATGATATGTGGTGAAAAAGTGGAAGTCATCAGAGATTTCATTTTACTGGGATCCACAATCAGCACCCATGGAAGCAGCAGTCAAAAATCAAGTGACATATTGCACTGGGCTAATCTGCTGCAAAAGACCTCTTTAAAGTGTTAAGGAGCAAAGACTACGGTGTAACTCACCCAAGCCATGATCTTTTCAATTGCCTCATGTGCATGTGAGAGCTGGACAATGAATGAGAAAGACCAAAGAAGAGGTGGTGCCTTTGAATCGTGGTGTTGGTAAGGAATACTGGAAATACCATGGACTGCCAGAAGAATGAACAAATCTGTGAAGTTCAGCCGGAATGCTCCGTGGGGGTGAGAATGGCCAGACTTCATCTCACCTCATCAATGCAAAAGGGGAAGTCCTTCAACGAGATGTATTGACACAGTGGCTGCAACAACGGGCTCAGGTACAGCAAGGACTGTGAGGATGGAGCACAAACAGGCCGTCTTTTGGTCTGTTGTACATGGGTTGCTATGAGGCGGAGCTGACAGAACAGCACCTAACAACATCACATTTCCAGCTATGAGTGGGAATTAACTCAACCGGAGTGTGTTTAGTTTTGTGTTTTTCTAATTTTTTAATACTTTTTATTTCTGTATAATTGCTTATTTCGTGAGTGAGATCATACACACAATGTTTTGTCTTTGTGGACAGAACCACCTAGGGTTGTGTTTGCTTTAAGTAGTGTTGCCTACTGGCACAGCTTACTGTTATCTTGATCACGTTCCCATTGGGAAAACAAGCAAGCAAGCAAGCTCACTGCCGTCGAGTCGATCTGATTCATAGGGACCCCTCCTTGGATTTCCAAGGCAGTATCTCTACGGAAGTAGATTGCCCAGTCTTCCTTCAGAGGAGTGGCTGGTGGGTTTGAACCACCAGCCTTGTGGTTAGCGGCCAAATGCCTTAGCACTACACCACCAGAATTAGCCTAAAGTCAGATGTCACACAGTACAGGGAAAAGTTGTTCCCTCACCTTTCCTCACTACACCAGCTGTCCCCAAGTCAACGTCAGGTGTCATAGCATCTCTGCAGGCCTTGGTACCAATTCCTGTAGATGAGTCAGGCCTCTGCTGCAGCAGTCACACAAAGGAACAACCCCAACATCAGTGTTGGTGACAAGCATTGCTCAGTTGGGTCTGTGGCAGCGTGGCCTCCACACGAGAGCTGGGCCTGTGTCCAGGCTCCCTGTTGAGCCCCGGCCAGCACCACCTGACCACCACTGGCAACCCAGGGCATATTTGCTCCATGAGAGCCAACAGTCATGCTAGTGCATTTAAACATCTGCTATACAGTGCTGTGGGGAGCAGGCTGTCACTTGGCCAAGGCTGGTCAGCAGGCAAGGAGGGACACGCCGCACCAGCCGCCTTTCTTTCTTGTTTTAAAATTTTATTGTGGTGAAAATATACACACCAAGACATTCACCAACACAACAAGTTCCCCATTTTCAGCTCAGGGACATCGATGACATTTTTCATGTTGTGCCACCATTGCTGTCCTTTTAAAAAATACTCCACCACCATTAACATAAACTCAATGCCCTACAAACAAAAGCTTCTCCTTTCCCCTCCCTCCTACCCCTGGTAACCACTAATAATCTTATATATATATATATGTATACA
>NW_006922058.1:1161525-1162920 GCF_000298275.1 Orycteropus afer afer | reverse complement strand
GATGAGACTGGTAATCAACTCCATGGTGGAATCTACTGTGAGCAGCTGAGTAGCTGCCTTAGGGATGTGGTCTGCTCCCAGTATGTAAAGACAAGCTTTAGGAACAGTCTGCTGCTTTTGGCACACTTGAACCCTGTGCATAGCCATCTCCTTGTTCAGCTGCCTGCCGTGTTCTCTGCCAATCCTGGGACTCTTAATGGGCTTAAATCAATGGCCTGCCGTGGGGTTTGGTAACATCAGGACTGTACCTTTTGACTTGTTGACCTTGGGTTTCTTAGCTTTAGCAGCCAGCAGCTGCCTGGGTGAAGAAATGCTTCTAACTTCAGTGGGCTGGGAGTAAAAGGCAGAGCTGAAGCCCAAGGTCAAGGAGCTTTCACCCAACCCCTAGAGCCTGGCACTTTGAACTCGGCTTTTAGCCTCCAAACTGTAAGAGGTGAACTCTTGTTTATTAGAGTCCCCCATTTGTGGTATCTTTCTGTTAAAGCAGCACAAAGTAACCACACAGAGTGTCTTTTGGATGTTGAGGTGTTGGAGTGTTCTACAAATTCTAGAAATAAGTCCCTTATCAGATATGTCATTGTGAAATATTTTTTCCCAATCTGTGGTGTTTGTTTTTTAAACTCTTTTGTAAAAGTCTTTTGATGCACATAAGAATTTAATTTTTAGAAGGTCCCAATGATGTAGTCTGTCTTCTAATATTTGTGCATCTTGTTTATTCTTGATAGTCTATTTATGCCATAAATTGTTGTTGTTGTTGCTTGTGCTGTCGAGTTGGACCTGACTCATAGAGACCCCTCCTTAGGTTTCCAAGGCGATATCAACCTTCCTTCTGAGGAGTGGCTGGTGGGTTTGAACCACCAGCCTTCTGGTTAGCAGTCAAGTGCCTTAGGCACTACACTACCAGAGCTCCCATGCCATAAATCAGGGCCCCTAAATTTGCCCCTATTTTTTCTTTGGTAAATGTTATAGTTTTAGGTTTCACATTGAAGTCTTGATCCAATTGGAGTTAGTTTTTATGTGTGTGTGTATGGTGTGAGGTATGGATCTTGTTTCATTTTCCTGGAAATGGATATCCAGTTTTAAAACACCAGCATCATTTGTGAAAGAGACTGTATTTTGCACCCTTTAATGGATTTTGGCTGTTTGTCAAAGATCAACTGACCATACGTGGATGGCTCTATTTCTGGGTTCTCAATTCTATTCCACTGGTCTAAGTGTCTGTTGTTGTACCAATACCAGGCAGTTTTGACTACTGTGGCTGTATAGTAGGTTTTGAGATCTGGAAGTATGAGAACTCTTACTTTGTTCTTCTTCAGTAGTGCTTTGCTTATCGAGGGTCTCTTTCCTTTCCATATAAATTGTTGTTGTTGTTGTTATTTGCCATTGAGTCAGACC
>NW_006922058.1:1158772-1160035 GCF_000298275.1 Orycteropus afer afer | reverse complement strand
TCTCTGAATGATTGGTAGAATTCTCCAGTGAAACCGTCTGGGCCAGGACTTTTTTTGTTGTTGGTATTTTTTTTTTTTTTAATGACCTATTCAATTTCTTCTTCTGTTATCAGTCTGTTCAAAATGTCTACCTCAGTGTGCGTTTGTTAAGATAAGTTGTGTGTTTCTAGAAATCTGTCCACTTGTTCTAGGTTTTCAAATTTGTTGGAGTACAGTTCTTCATAGTATCCTGATATTATTCTTTCTGTTTCTACTGGTTCTGTTGTGACATCACTCATTTAATTTCTTATTTGTGTTATTTGCATCTTCTCCTTCTTTTCCTTGTTAAGTTTGCCAGTGGTTTGTCAATTTTATTAATCTTTTCAAAGAACCAGCTTCTAGTATTACTGATTTTTTTTTCTGTTGTCTTTCTATTTTGTTTCATTTGTTTCTCCTCAAATCTTTATTATTAGTTTTCTTCTGTTGACTGTAGGCTTTCTTCCCCCTTCCGTCCTTTTTTCTAATTGTTGGAGAAGTTGAGTTAAGGTGTTGATTTTGGTTCTTCTTTTTTGATGTGTGCATTCATTGCTATAAATTGCCCTCAGATCACTGCTTTTGCTGCGTCCCAAAGATTTTGATATGTTGTGCTTTCATTCTCATTTGATTGGAGGAAATTCTTTATTTCATCTTTTACCTCTTCCATTACCAAGTAGTTTTAAAGGAGGTTATTATTAAGTTTCCATGTGTTTGCTCTTTTTCCATTGATCTTCCTGGTGTTGATTTCTAATTTTATAGTATTGTGATCTGAGAAGATGCTTTGCAGCATTTCAGTGTTTGTAAATTTATTGAGGCTTGCTTTGTGGCCTAACGTATGGTCAATTGTGGAGAATGTTCCATGTGCACTGGAAAAGAATTTTTACTGTGCTGTTTGGGGGTGAAGTGTTCTGAAGATGTCTATAAGGTCAAGTTGGTTGATTGTATTGTTTAGTTTTGTGTCTTTGTTGAGATTTTTTCCAGTTCTATCTTTCTTTGAAAGTGATGTATTAAAGTCTCCTGCTATGACGGTGGAGTCCTCTGTTTATCTTTTCAATTCTGTTAAGGTCTGATTTATGTATTTTGGGGCTCTTTCATTGTGTGCATAGCTGTTTACCATGGTTATGTCTTCTTGTTCAATTGATCCTTTAATCATTATATAATGTCCTTCCTTTCCTTGTCTTTTATGGTAGTTTTTGTCTTAAAGTCTATTTTATAAGAAATTAGTATTGCCACTTCTGCTTTTTTTTT
>NW_006922058.1:1142311-1154072 GCF_000298275.1 Orycteropus afer afer | reverse complement strand
TGATGATGGGCTCAAGTATAGCAGGGATTGTGGGGCTGGCGCGGGATCGGGTGGTGTTTCGTTCTGCTGTGCATGGGGTCGCTATGAGTTGGAAACGACTTGACGGCACTTAACAACAACAACAACAATCCATAATGCAGACTGTAGTCTTTGATCTTCATCAGTAAGTGCTTCAAGTCATCTTCACTTTCAGCAAGCTAGGTTGTGTCATCTGCATATCTCAGGTTATTAATGAGTATTCCTCCAATCCTGATGCCACATTTTTCTTCATATAGTCCAACTTCTCAGGTTATTTGTGCAGCGTACAGATTGATTAAATATGGCAAAAGGATACAACCCTAACACTCTCCCTTCCTGATTTTAAACCATCCAGAATCTCCTTGTTCTGTTTGTACAACAGCCTGTTTGTCCATGTACAGTTTCCTCATGAGCACAATTAAGTGTTCTGAAATTCCTATTCTTTACAACGTTGTCTGCAATTTGTTATGATCCACACAATTGAATGCCTTTGCACAGTCAATAAAACACTAGTAAATATCTTTCTGGTATTCTTTGCTTTCAACCAAGATCCATATGACATCAACTATGATACTCTGATTCCACGTCCTTTTCTGAATCCAACTTGCACATCTGGAAGTTCCCTGTCAATATACTACGGCAACCATTTTGAATTATCTTTGGCAAAATGTTACTTTTATGTGATATTAATAATATTGTTGGATAATTTCCACATTCTGTGGGATCACCTGTCTTTGGAATGGGCACAAATATGGATTTCTTCCAGTCAGTTAGTCAGGTAGCTGTCCTCCAAATAACTTGGCATAGAGGAGTAAGCACCTCCAGTGCAGCATCCATTTGTTGAAACATCTCAATGGGTATCCCATCAATTCCTGGACCCTTGTTTTTCACCAATTCCTTCAGTGCGGCTTGGATTTCCTCCTTCATTGCCACTGGTTCTTTATCATACAATACTCCTGCAATAGTGGAACATCAGCCAGTTCTTTTTGGTACAGTGATTCTGTGTATTCCTTCCATCTTCTTTTAATGCTTCATGTGTTATTTAATATTTTGCCAGTAGAATCCTTCAATATTGCAACTCGAGCCTGAATTTTTTCTTCAGCTCTTTCAGCTTGAGAAATGTTGAGCATGTTCTTCCCTTTTGGCTTTCTAACTCCACATCTTTGCACATTTCATTATAATAATTCTTCTCAAGTTGTCTTCTTGAGTTGTTCCTTGCAATCTTCTGTTCAGCTCTTTTACTTGGTCATTTATTCCATTTGTTTTAGCTACTCTCCATTCAGAAGCAAGTTTCAGAGTCTCTTCTGACATCCATTTTGTTTTTTTCTTCTTTTCCTGTCTTGTTAATGACCTTTTGCCTTCTTCATGGATGATATTCTTGATGTCATCCACAATTCCTCTGATTTACAGTCATTGGTCAAAATTATTTTTCAGATGGTCTCTAAATTCAGGTGGAATATAATTAAGGTCATATTTTGGCTCTTGTGGACTTTTTTTGTTTTCAGCTTCAACTTGAACTTGTATATGAGCAATTAATGCTCTGTTCCACAGTCAGCTCCTGACCTTGTTTCAACTGAAGGTATTGAGCTTCTCCATCACCTCTTTCCTTAGTTGATCTGACCCCTGTTTCTTCCATCTCCCAAGGTCCATGTGTATAGCTGTCATTTATGTTGTTGAAAAAAACTATTTGCAATGACTAAGTCATTGGTCTTGCAAGTTCTATCATAGGCTCTCAAGCATCATTTCTGTCACCAAGGCCATATTTTCCAACTACTGGTAATTATTCTTTGTTTCCAAGTTACACATTTCAATCACCAGTAACAATCAATACATCTTGATTGTATCTTTCGTCAATTTCAGACTGCAGAAGTTGGTAAAAAATCTTCAATTTCCTCATCTTTAGCTTTGGTGGTTGGTGTGTAAATTTGAATAATGATAGCATTAACTAGTCTTCCTACTAGGCATGTGCATATTATCTGATTACTGATAGCATTGTCCTTCAGGATAGATCTTGAAACTTTCTTTGTGATGATGGATGCCATGCCTTTCCTCTTCAAATTGTCACTACTGGCATAGTAGATCAAAGGATTGTCTGATTCAAAATGGCCAAAACAGGTCCATTTCAGCTCACTAATGCCTAGGATATCAATCTTTATGTGTTCCATTTCATTTTTGACAACTTAGAATTTTCCTAGATTCCTATTTCATACATTCCATATTCCAATTATTAATGGGTGTTTGCAGCTGTTTCTTCTCATTTTGAATCATGCCTCATCATCAAATGAAGGTCCCAAAAGCTTTACTCCAAGCACTTCATTAAGGTTGTCTCTATTCTGAGCAGGCAGCTCTTCCCCAGTCATATCTTGAGTGCCCTCAGACTTGAAGAGCTCATCTTCCAATACTATATTGGACAGTGTTTCAGGGCTATTCATAAAGTTTTCCAGTAATATATCAGACAATGTTTCACTGCTATTCATAATGTTTTAACTGGCCATTTTGTTTTCAGAAGCCAATGCCCCTGTCTTTCATCTAAGTCTATTTTAGTTTGGAATATCTGCTTAAACTTGCCCACCGTGGGTGACCTTGCTGTTTTTGAAATACTGGTAGCATAGCCTCCAGCCTCACAGCAACACACAAGCCACCACAGTACAAGAAACTGACAGATGGGTGGTGGGATTGCAGGCATAGCAGTTAGAATTTACAGTGTATTTGGAAGACATAATTCAGTCCATAACAGGGACAATGGATTTTAAGTAAAAGTCATAAGTGGACACAGCTTGTGGATTTATATGTGGTATACTGACATGACCACACCCAGACCAAATACATAATGTTTCTATGCAGAGATTTCTTCCATGCCCTTTTTTGGTCCACACTCTGCCCCCAATGATAACCACTCTACCACTATTTTGATTTTTTTTAAATTTTGATTGTTCTGGTACAAACATAGTCATACAGTAGATATTTCTTCTTGGTCTGACTTCTTTCACTTTGAGATGCATACCTGTGTGTGTGTGTGTGTGTGTGTATGTGTTGCTGAGTCATTTACATTGTATGAATATGCCTACATGTGTAACTGGTCATTGGCTGATGGACATTCTGTCTCTTCCAGTTCAGGGCTATGTATAGTAAAGCTGCTCTATTATTTTTTACTCATCTACATGGACATATGTGTTTGTTTCTCTTGGGTATGTACACAGGAGTAGTGTTGCTTGGACAGAGGAAATGCTCAAAGTTTGCTTTAGCAGAAAATGCCACACAGTTTCTGAAAGGGCTGTGGTGTTTTACACTCCCACCAGCAGTGTATGAGAGCTCTAGATGACCAACACCTGGAATTGTAGGAGCTTACATTTTTAGACATTCTGGTTGTTCTTAGATGCTGTGGAGTTGGCTATTCTGGTAGATGTGTGAGAAAGAAAAGTGAGCTGCTGTGGAGTCATTTCCAGTTCATGGGGATCCTGTGTGTGTCAGAGTAGAGCTGTGCTCTGCAGGGTTTGTAGTGACCAGCTTTTCAGAAGCACACCATCAGCTCTTTCTCCCATGGAGTGACTGGTTGATTCAAACCACTGACCTTTTGGCTAGCAGCCTAGTACTTAAGCACTGCACCACCAGGGCTCCTTCTCATAAAGATTAAAAAACAAAACAAAAAGGAACATTGGAGTCCAAGACGGTGGCACAGTTAGATGCCTCATAACATACTTCTTATAAGAAATACCTGAGAAAATGAGTGAATTGGATATAGATGACAACTTTGGAATCTTGAACATCAAAGGCAAGGCTGAGAATCAGGCCTAGTGCCAAGTGGAAGGAGAAGCTCTATAAAAACAATGAACATGGAGAATTGTGGATTGCCTTCACCCTGCCAGGCAGACCTGCGCAGTGTGGCCACATTGAGACAAAGCAAGCAGTGGTCCCAGCCAAAGCCCCATCACCTGGTGTAGCCAAGCAGGAGTGACTCTGCACCCACATGCAGAGCTGGTCAGGAGTCTCCTGCGAAAGTTAAGCACACTCATCTCGCCCGCTGTGCCCCTGAGCCCCTATGCTGAGGCCTGCACTCCTGCAGTGCCCCCACCCCCCCCATGCACCTTCCTTTCCTCTGCATGTGATCACAAGCTGGCAACACCCACCACTGCCCCACCCCTGAGCTGGCACCTATCTCTTTGTTCAGCCACTCACGTTCAGGACTTGCAGATCAGCAGTGTCCTCTTCTCTACCAGCACGGATACCAGGAGACCACATACTCCTGTGCCCGTTTCTATGCCTAGCCACCCACACTGGGGGCCCGCAGAACAGCAGCACTCCCTACTCCCTCCAGCCACCTGTACCAGGGCCTGGACCAGCAGCACACCCTCCCCCACCTCATGCTCTAGTGGACAGGGGCATGCCCTCCTAGCAGGCAATCATGGACTGTAGGCATCCCTCCTGCCTTGTCCTCACACCTGCAACTAGAAACCTGTGCCTGCTCCTACCATCTCTGCACAGCCCTGCCCAACCAGAACCATTAGTGTGTTTCCATACCACCCACATGGTGACTGAAAATCTGGGCACCCTTGCCTGAACCACCCAGCAACTCACTGTGTGCATACACAACACTCAACCAGTGACCAGTGAGAACACTCCCTGAACCCACACCCAGACGACCAGGCAGACAGACACATCACCTCATCAGCAATGCCAGCTACAGCCTCAGCTGCTTTGCTAGTCCAGCAAACAGAGACCCATGCTCACCACACCTGGCCACTGCCCCACCCACTCAGAGACAGGTAGTTTGAGCTCCATTGCAACCAGACTAGTGACCATAGTAAGACACACACACACATACACACACAGAGATATATCAAAACAAAACAAAAAATCAGGATGCAGCAATCAAACATACAATAAATAGATATAATAACACGATAATGTCTCAGAGACAACAGACAATATCAAATCACATAAAAATAGCAGGACAAGATGGATCCAGCAAGTGACCAAAATAAAGAACAAGAAAACCTTCTAGAGGAAGAATGGTAAGGGAACTATCTGATAAGGAATTCAAAGGACTGCTATATAGGACTGTACAAGAGATCAAGGAAAACACAGACAAAATCAAGAAAAACAGATAACACTAAAGAAAACACAGACAAAGCAATAGAAGAATTCAGGAAAACAATACAAGAAAAATATGGCAAAATAAATAGACGTGGAAACCATATAAAAACAGCAACTAGGAATTAAAAAAATTAATAATAAAATGTCAGAAGCAGAGAACTCATTAGGAGTACATAGGAGTAGAATTGAATGAATGGAAGACAAAATCACTGAAAGAAAATACAAGGTAGTTTGAGGAAAATCAGAACGAAGAAAAATGAAGACACCTATCAAAAGGAAAAATTTACATGTGATGGGAATTCCAGAACAGGAGGAGACAGAAACAAAACAAATCACAGAGAACTGTCAAAGATTTCTTGGCAGAAAATTTCCCTAATATAATTTAAGATGAGAAGATATCAATCCAAGAAGATTAATGAACCCCATATAGGATAGACCCCAAAAGAAAGACACAAAGACATAATAGTCAAACTTGCCAAATCCAAAGACAAAGAATCCTGAGCACAGCTTTGGATAAATGAAAAGTCATCTACAAAGAGGAAGCTCGGGTTACTTGACAGTAACCATTCAGGCAAGAAGACAATGGGATGATCCTTCAGAAAGAACCAACAACTTCAAACAATAGCCTGAGATTAGGACACAGAATAGCATCAGCTAGATAGCAAACCAGATAAAGAATTTTCAAAAATTAAAAAAAAAAAAAAAAAAATGCTAAAAGGCTAAAAGCAAGGAACGAGGGAGTCAATCTATAAATGATGATGACATCAAAGTAAAAACAGGGATTAAATGGTGAAGTTATGGAATTTTCAGATGGAGGGGAAGTCAAGGTGATATCAGGAAATAAAACACTGCCTTAAACTTAGGAAGGTAAATTTCAAGACAACCTCAAAGAAAGTTAACAAACCTACTCATGGAAATAAAACAGAAAAATATAAAGACTCAGTGAACAGAAAACCAACAGCAATGCAGACCTGAAAGGAAAATCCACAAACAAACAAAAATTCAGCCCAGAAAATGAAGCAGAACAAAAAATCATCAGCACCACAAAAAAAAGCACAACAAAATGACAGCAGTAAACTCATACTTATTGATAATCACAGAGTGTAAATGATTTCAATTTCAGTGAAGAGAGTGGCAGAATGGATAGAAAAACTATGAGGCCCATCAATATGCTGTCTACAAGAGACACAACTCAGATACAAAGGCATAAAAAACTAAAACTCAAAGGATAGAAGAAATATACCAAGCAAACAATAACCAAAGGGGGAAAAAAAAAAGAAGAACACAAGTAGCAGTATTAATGGCTAATAAAACAGACTTTAATGAAAAATCCACCATAAAAGATTAAAAAGCAAAACAAAACAAAAACAATATTATCAAGTTGATTCCAACTCATAGCAACCCCCAATGGGTTTCCAAGGTGGTAAATCTTTATGGAAATAGATTCCCTCATCTTCCTTCTGTGGAATGGCTGGTGGGCTTGAACTGCCAACCTTCTGGTTGGTAATCAAATGCTCTAGGTACCAGAGCTATATGGTACCAGGGATCCATATAAAAGCTAAGAAAGGACATTATGTAATGATTAAAGGTTCAATCCACCAAGAACACATAACCATAATAAATATATTTGCACTAATGACAAGGTTCAAAAGTACATAAAACAAACTCTAACAGCATTGAAAAGAGAAATAGGTAATCCCACAATAGTAGTAGGATATTCAGCACATCACTCAACAAGGGCACAGAAGATCTAAATGCCACAGTCAACCAACTTGACCTCATAGACATGTACAGAACACTCCACCCAACAGAAGCAAAGCATACGTTCTTTTCCAATACACATGGATCATCTCCAAAACAGGCCACAAAACAAGCCTCAATCAAATCCAAAACATCAAAATAATACAAAGCATTTTCTCTGATCACAGTGCTATAAAGGTAGAAATCAATAACATGAAGAGCAAGGGAGAGATCACATCCATGGAAACTGAATAACACCTTGCTTAAAAACCACTGGATTCAGAAAAATCAAAGATGAAATTTTAAAAATTCTTAGGACGAAAACACAATATACCAAAACCTTTGGGACACAGCAAAAGCAGTGCTCGGAAGTCAATTTATCGCAATAAACGCACACACCAAAAAAGAAGAAAGTGCCAAAATCAAAACATTAACCATGTAACTCGAACAAAAAGAAAGAGAGAAGCAAAATAAGTCCAGTGTCCAGAAGTGACGGATGGAATAGAAAGGGTCTGTGATAACCATGATAGCATTAGGAAAAGGGAGGACACCGAATTGTGCACATAAGATATAGATGACTGATGCTAACACCAACCAGTATATCCACAATACTGCATTACCATTAACAACACACACCAGGCTACAGATAAACACATACACATCTGAGACCAGATGGGGGTCATTGAACAGAAATATATATACTCTAGACCAAGGACAGATTCAGCAGAGGCTAATCTTGCACAGATACCAGTGATACAAAATACTAATCCTTATAGAAACAACAGAAGACAGACATAGAGTAATCCCTCACAGACAGCCAGACACTGTGGGAGAGAGACCCAACAAATTTACCAACTCAGAACCATAGTATTAGGGGACACCACAACAAAATACATAAAAATCTTGTTCCTCATCTGACATTGGTGAGTAGTGACTGGGGTCTTAAAAGCTTTCAAGCGGCCATCTAAGATGCAGCTAATGGCCTCCTATTGTCAGAAGTGAAGAAGAGTGCGAAAAAACAAGGGCATTTGGAAGCAATCAGCCCTAGGACGCGATGGCCCTCGAGACCAGAAGAACTAGATGGTGCCTGGCTGCCAATGCCAAACACTCAGGAAAGGATAAAATCTGGAGATCCTGGATAGAGTGGTAGGGAAAATGTGGAACAAAATCCAAAAACTCAATAATGACCAGAACTACTGGTCGGATGGAGTCTGGTGAGACCCCCAATACTATTGCCCTGGAATACATTCTGGGCCTGGAATAAAACTCACTCCCAGGGCCTGGCTCTCAGCCCAATAGTAAACAAGATGTATACACAGACCACTCAACCCAGGGTGATGCACCCACATACTCTATGGAAATGCATCCCTTGGAGCAATCAAACACGGGGCACCAGAGGGGCAACATTCACGTGGAGGAAATGCAGGACACACAGGAGGGCATAACTATGAGAGGCATGGGGGAGGGTTGCTAGGCAGGAAGGGGAGGAGACTGGGTTGGGGTTGGGGATGGTAAATGGGGAGTGAAACTAAATGTACACGTACTGTTGAATGTAAAACAAATTCTGCTCTGTAAACTTGCACCTAAAGCACAATAAAAATAAATAAATAGAAACTTAACATTAGGGCATACAAAAATAAATAAATAAATAAGTTCACAGTGTCCAGAAGAAAGGAAATGATAAAGATTAAAGCAGAAATGAATGACACAGAGAACAGAAAAACAATAGAAAGCATGAACGAGACCAGAAGTTGGTTCTGGGAAAGGATCAATAAAATTGACAAACCACTGGTCAAACTGACAAAAGAAAAACCCCAGAAAAAGCAAATAACCCAAATAAGAAAGGAAACAGGTGACATTAAAACAGAACCAACTGAAATTAAAAGGATCATAAGAGAATACTATGAAAAATTATACTGCAACAAATTTTAAAACCTAGAGGAACACCATCTCCCTAAACTAACACAGTGAGGTAGAAAAATCGACCAGATCCATAACAAAAGTAGAGCTGGAAGAGACGATAAACTTCCAACAACAACAGAATCCCTGGCCCAGACAGCTTCACTGGAGAATCCTACCAAACATTCAGAGAAGAGCTCACACCAACCCCACTGAAACTATTTCAGAGCATAAGAAAGAAAGGAATACTCTTGAACTTACTCTATGAAGCCAGCATAAGCCTGACACCAAAGTCAGGCAAAGGTGCCACAAAAAAGAACATTACAGACCAATATCCTTCATGAATATAGATGCAAAACTTTTTAACAAAATTATAACCAATAGAATTCAACAGCATATCAAACAATAATACATCCTGACCAAGTGGGATTCATACCAGTTACACAAAGATGGCTCACCATTAGAAAACCAATCAACATAATCCACTACATAAATAAAACAACAGGAAAGAATCGCATAATCAACTCAATCAACACAGAAAAGGCATTTGATAAAGTCCAACACCCACTCCTGATAACCACTCCCAGAAAAATAGGAATAGAAGGGAAATTCCTCAATGTGATGAAAGACAGTTATACAAAACCAACAACCAACACTATTCTCCATGGAGAGGGACTGAAAGCATTCTCCTTGAGAACAGGAACCAGACAAGGATGTCCTTTATCACCACTCCTATTCAACATTGTACTGAAAGTCTAAGCAAGGGCAATAAAACAAGAAAATGAAATAAAGGCATTTAAATTGGTAAGGAAGAAGTCAAACTATCTCTATTCACAGATGGTATAATACTCTACATAGAAAACCCCAAAGATTCTACAAGAAAGCTCCTGGATCTAATAGAAGGATTCAGCAAAGTATCAGGATACAAGATCAACATACAGAAATCAGTTGGATTCCTCTACGCCAACAAAGAGGATTTCAAAACACAATTCAGGAAAACAGTATCATTTATAGTAGCCCACAAAAATATAAATACTTATGAATAAATCTAATGAGGGACATAAAGACATACAAATAAAATTACAAGACACTACTACAAGAAACCAAAAATACATAAATAGAAAAACATAACATGCTTATGGATAGGAGGACTTAATATTGTAATTACTAGGAGCTCTGGTGGTGCAGTGCGTAAGGCACTTGACTGCTCAACAGAAGTCTGACAGTTCAAATCCACCAGGCACTCCACAGGAGGAAAAGGGGGCAATCTACTCCATAAAGATTTACTACCTTGGAAACCCAATGGAGGTCACTATAGTCGGAATCGACTTGAGGATAGTGGGTTTGGTTTTTTGGTTTTACAGTAATTACTGTAATAGACAATCCTGCAACAATTTTATTAACAAGCAATATCTTACGAATAGATACATAGATTGATGGGTATGCTAAAGAGCTGTGGGAGGGAGCACACACACACCTGCAGATACAGATTTGATTGTGGCTATTTCTACATACATAATTGTAGGTGCTGCAACTGTGTTAATATAGACCACCAGGAGCACATGGGGGCACCATTATGGAAACTTCTCAGACATAACCAAACACATTGTGGGATGGATTTTCTAGCTCAAAGGCAAAGGACCATAGATGGCAGTGACATCTATGCCAGTTGACAAAACATAGTTCATAAAGGCAATGTTCTGCATCCTACTTTAGTGAGTAGCATCTGGGGTCTGAAAATCTGTGAGTGGCCATCTCAGATACAACTATTAGTTTCTTCTCGTCCAGAGCAAAGGGAAGTGAAGAAAACCAAAGGCTCAAGGGAGAAATTAGTTGAAAGGACTAATGGACCACATGAACCACAGCCTACATGACCCCAAGACCGGAAGAATTAGGTGGTGCCCCGCAACCACTACCAGCTGCTTTGACTGGGATCACAGCAGACTGGGTCCTGGACAGGGGAAAATGTAGAACAAAAAATCAAATTCACAAAAAAAGAAGAGACTTACTGGTCTGACAGAGACTAGAGGAACCCCCAAGACTGTGGTGCTAAGACACCCTTCTGATGCGGCACTGAATCCATTCCTGGAGACCACCTCTCAGCCAAACGGGAGATCCATAAAATAGACAGTGATGCTCAAGATGGACGTGTTCCTTAGGACAATCAATTACATGAGCCCAAAAGGACAACCTTTGCCCAAAAGCAAAGATGAAAATGCAGAGCGGGGTAGACAATCCAGAGGAAAGGAAGTGGAGAACCCAGGGTAGAAATGAGAGTGCTGACACCATGTGGAGAGTGCAACCAGTGTCAGGGGCACTTACCACGAACTATCAGGAGGGAAGCTGATTTGCTCTGTTAACTTTCTCTCAAGGCACAAGAAAAATTTTAAAAGAAAATCCATTGCCTTGGAGTCAATTCCAACTCATAGCAACTCTATAGGATAGAGTAGAACTGCTCCGTTGGGTTTTCAAGGCTGTAAATCGTTACAGAAGCAGACTGCCACATCATTCTCCCATGAATGGCTCGTGGGCTCACACCACCGACCTTCCAGTTAGCAGCCAGGCATTTAACCACTGCACCACTAGGAAACCCTAAGAGGCAGTTCTACTCTGTCATATACTCTATCGTGTCATCCTTCTGAGTTCGGATGGGCTTGATGGTACACAACAACTATCTGAAAAGTTGGTGGGTTGAACCCGCCCAGGGTGCCTCAGAAGAAGGGCCTGGTAATCTGCTTCTGAAAACCCTATGGGGCAGGTCTACTGTGCACACGTGGGGCTGCTGTGAGTTGAAACCGCATCCCAACGGCAGCTTCCGTCACAACTGTTTTAATACATCCTGTGTGTGTGTGGGAGATGTGTGTACTGCACATCCTGTGTGTGTGTGTGTGAGATGCGTGTACTGCAATCCTGTGTGTGTGTGTCAGATACGTGTACTGCACATCCTGCGTGTGTGTCAGATACCTGTACTGCACATCCTTGTGTGCGTGTGTATGAGATGTGTGTACTG
>NW_006922058.1:1138422-1142211 GCF_000298275.1 Orycteropus afer afer | reverse complement strand
TGTGTGTGTCAGATACGTGTACTGCACATCCTGCGTGTGTGTCAGATACCTGTACTGCACATCCTTGTGTGCGTGTGTATGAGATGTGTGTACTGCACATCCTGTGTGTGTCAGATACATGTACTGCACATCCTGTGTGTGTGTCAGATATGTGTACTGCACATCATGTGTGTGTCAGATACGTGTACTGCACATCCTTGTGTGTGTGTGTCAGATACGTGTACTGCACATCCTGTGCATGTGTGTGAGATGTGTGTACTGCACATCCTGTGTGTGTCAGATACGTGTACTGCACATCCTGTGTGTGTGTGTGAGATACATGTACTGCACATCCTGTGTGTGTGAGAGAGATGCGTGTACTGCACATCCTGTGTGGTTGTCAGATGGGTGTGCTGCACATCCTGTGTGTGTGTGTGATGTGTGTACTGCACATCCTGTGTGTGTCAGATATGTGTACTGCACGTCCTGTGTGTGTGTGTCAGATATGTGTACTGCACATCCTGTGCGTGTGTGTGAGATGTGTGTACTGCACATCCTGTGTGTGTGTGTCAGATACGTGTACTGCACATCCTGTGTGTGTGTGAGATGCGTGTACTGCACATCCCGTGTGTGTGTGAGATATGTGTACTGCACATCCTATGCGTGTGTGTGTCAGATACGTGTACTGCACATCCTGTGTGTGTGTGAGATACATGTACTGCACATCCTGTGTGTGTGTGTGAGATGTGTGTACTGCACATTCTGTGTGTGTGTCAGATACATGTATTGTACATCCTGTGTGTTTGTCAGATATGTGCATTGGGAATATTTTCTCCCTGTGTTTTGCCTTTTCACTTTGCTAGTGATGCTTTTTGAAGTGTAGAAATATTGTATGAATTCCAGTAATTTATTAATTTTTCCTCTTGTGGCTGGTGTATTTGGTGTCCTGCCTCTTTGCCTATGCCAAGGACACCAAGCATTCTGTTTCTTTCTAGAAACTTTACAGCTTGGACTTTCACATGCTGGTCTGTGCTCCATCATGAATGGACTTTTGTGTGGAGACCCTGTGGTTCTCACATGGCTGCCCACAGGGTGGGGCACCTTGGGATGGAAGGGTTTCCTCTCCCACTCAGATGCTTGAGCATCTTTGCCAAACTTAGCCTGACTCTCCAGGGTCACTTCTGAACCTGCTATTCTTCGTCACTGCCCCACTGACCTATCCTTCTGCCAGTGCAAGGAACTCTGGTGGCACAGTGGTTAAAGCATTTGGCTGCTAACCAAAACGTAAGTGGTTTGAACCCATCAGCTGCTCCACAGGAGAAAGACGAGGCTGTCTGCTTCTTGAAGATTTCAGCAGCTCGGCTGTGTCCTAAAGGGTCACTAGGAGTCGTCATCACCTTGACGGCAGCAGGGTTTGGGTCTTCTGACAATGGCGTGGGGTCTTCATTCCCACAGCCTTGCAGCAAGTTTCGAAACACTTCCGTGGATGTTCTCCAGCTTTGCTTCTGCTGCAGGATGGCTTTGGCCATTCTGCCTTTGGGATTTTCACATCACTTTTAGAATGCGCTTGTCCATTTCTATGAGAAGACTTGGTAGGATTTTGATTGGGATTGCATCAAATGCCTAGGTCCTTTTAGGGAGAATTGACACCCATACAATGGAGGATCGCAATGAATGGTCGTTGATGACCTCAGCATTTACTGAGGATTTCTTTAGTGTCTCTAAGGAGCTCTGGTGGTACACTGCGTAAGACATGTAACTGCTAACCAGAAGGTTGGCATTTCAAACCCACCAGCAGCTCCATGGGAGGAAGATGAAGCAATCTATTTCTGTAAAGTTTTATAGCCTTGGAAACCCCATGAGGGTCACTATGAGTCAGAATTGACTTGACGGTGGTGGTGGTTGTCGGTGTCTCTAAGCAATGATTCGGAATCTACTCAATGGCCAAGGTGGTGAGTGTCGCTATGAGTTGGAACTGACTTGATGCCAGTGGTAGTGGTCCGTGTCTCTAAGCAGTCCCTTTAGTGCAGATAACCAAACCAAACCAAAACCAAACTCACTGCCACTGAGTTGGATCCAACTCATAGAGATCCCTCCTTTGGCAGTATCACTACAGAAGTAGATTGCCCAACCTTCCTTCTGAGGAGTGGCTGGTGGGTTTGAACCGCCAGCCTCTGGTTAGCAGTCAAGTGCCTTAGGCACTACACCACCAGAGCTCCAGATACATTTCCTTAAACTGAGTCTTGGGGGTTGGGTTTGCATTTGCTCTTCTCAATGGCATTTGCAATTTGAGTTTCTGTGGTTTGTTGCCAGTATGAAGAAAATGCCCTTGATTTTTGCACACTGATCCTGTCTTGTGAAAGTTTGGTGGAGGCACTCCTGTTCCTAGCCAGGTGTAGATGCCTTTGGATCCGCGTCACCTGCTTCCTCTCCAACCTCTCGGCCTCTGTCCCTCATTCATGCCTCGTTGCCCTGCTGAGCCCTCCAGCAGGTAAGACATCCAGCAGCTAGGCTCTCAGCTGCCGGCCTTCACAGATGCGTTACCAGTTGGGGGGTCCTGTCCCTGCTTGGCTGGCTTTTATTGTGAAGGCATTGAGCTTCTGGGTGTTTTTCTGCCTCTTTTGTGATGATCGTGTTTTGCCCTTTACTCTGTGTTGTGGGGAACAGGCCACTTACAGAGTGAAGCCGACCTTGTGTCCCTTCCCTGTCTGGCAAGTCTGCAGGATGTGGGGTGACAGCCCTGTCTATTTCTAATACTCGTCACGGGCCTCTCCTTTTCTCTCCTCCTGTTTTGCCAGAGCTCTGTCACGTTGGTTCATTGCTCGTTAGTCGTGTGGCGTAGACGGTGGTGCTGTGGCTTACTTTTGTGGTCATGGTTGTAAATATTCCTCACTGTTTGAGAGCACGTGCACTGCATAGTCATCTGGTATCGTAACTTGGTCCAGGTTTTAGTACGTTGTTCCAATCTTTCATATTCTCACTTTTTTTTCTTTAGATCTGCTTGTTTTATCCATTACTAAATGCAGTGTGCAAAACATCTTTGGTGCTATGTCAATTTCTTAGTCTAATTCTCTCCATTTTCGCTTTATGTCTTTTTCAGACTTATTAACTTTATTTTGCTTAGACTTTCTCAGTATATCCCTTTCTTTCATTCTGTTACCTTGTTGTTGTTATGTGCCATTGAGTCGGACCCAACTCATAGCAACCGCTCCTTGGGTTTCCGAGGCCGTATCACTACAGAAGTAGATTGCCCCATCTTCCTTCCGAGGAGTGGCTGGTGGGTTTGAACCTCCAGCCTTCTGGTTAGCAGTCAAGTGCCTTAGGCACTAGGCTAGCAGAGCTCCCACTGGTATATTTCTCTGCATAAAATAGGACTTTTTAAAATCTGGACAAAAATTTGTCTCCTGCCATCTGGAGGAGGCTGAGAGGTGGGTGAGAACCATCTCCTTTGGGCACAAGTGCATTCCTCCCTGGGGAAGGGTGATGGGGCTGGCCCTCCGGCCCCGCGCCTGTCCACCTCGGCCCCGCGCCCGTCCACCGCGGCCCCGCGCCCGTCCACCGCGGCCCCAGGCTGCGTCCTGTGCTGTCTGCGTCCCCATGGGCCTGGGCCCTTACACAGGGGCCTGTAGCTGCTGAAGGACAAGGGCGCTGGCTGTGTCCTTCAGGGGACGGTGCTGGGGTAAGGGGCGGCTCGGATTTGCTGCAGCGGCCCCGCACCCACCCCACCTGGCCAGGACCTCCGGCAGCCCGCCTCCTCCTGGGCCTTCCCCAGAGCCGCGGGGGGCCGGCCCATTGGCCCGTCCGCGGGGG
>NW_006922058.1:1133336-1137729 GCF_000298275.1 Orycteropus afer afer | reverse complement strand
TGGGCAGGAGAGCCCCTCCCGCCGGCTGGGCTCAGGCTGGACCCCCAGCGTGGGGCCTGCGCAGGACAAAGAGCCTAGGAGTCGCTGGGAAAAAGCTGGGCATATGTGGGGGGTCCTTGCCCAGCCCTCAGGGACGGAGGAAGGAGCAGCACTGGCCTTCCTGGGCCATCCCCTAAACACCAGTGGGAGCTGTGTGTCTGCTGGATCCCTCGCCGGCTGCCAGAGGGCTGCAGGCGGGTATGTGGGTGGCGGGCAGACCCAGAGGGAGACAGGGCGGGGCAGGAGTGGGTCCTTGGTGTCCCCGGGTCCCACTGTGCCCCTTCCTTCCAGCTCACCTGCCCAACATGTTGGCTTCTGACTGGAGCCTGTGTCCTCTTAAGATGGGAGCGGCAGGGGCAGCCTGGCCCCAGGGCAGTGTGTGTGTAGGCCAGGACTCCTGGCTACCCAGCCTGGGGCACTGGCCCTCACTCCATATCAGCCCTTCCCCCACTGGGGGTGCCCAGGGTCCCAGGCCCCAGGAGGCTCTGTGTGCCTCGCTCTGTCTGTCCCTGTGGGATAGTGTGGAGCCCCTGTCTGCCCAGCCTGTGGCACAGGAGAGGCTGACATGGACCAACGGCCCAGAACCACTGCCCTAGTCCGTGATGAGGTCTCCGCACGCAGCCAGAGGTCTGGAGGCAAAGGGTGAGGTGGCCTGGGCCCGAGCCTTGTCCTTGGGGTCTGTGCATGGGGCCTCTGATCAGGAAGACCAGGCCAGCAACACCCAGAACGTATACCTGGCCTGGGGCCCCATGGCCACAGAGCACTTGAGGCATCTGGGGGCTGCATGGACCTCACCTTAGGAATTGCGACAGGCACTCGGGCCCGAGGTGGAGTTGCAGGCCTGCATTGGGAAGTTCCCTAGCGCCACTCTGACAAGAATATACCACAAATGGGATGCTTTAACAAATAGGAATTTATTCTCTCACAGTTTGCAGGCTTTAAGTCCAAATTCAAAGTGCCAGGCTCTAGGGGCTGGGTGAAAACCCCTCAGCCTTGGGCTTCAGCTCTGCCTCAGCTCCTGGCCCACTGAAGCTAGAGGCTTTTCTTCACTCAGACAGCTGCTGGCTGCTGCTGAGACAGCTGCTGGCTGTCACTCAGGCAGCTACTGGCTGCTGAGGCTGACAAGCCCAAGGTCAACAAATATAAAGTGGCACAGTCTCGATGTTACCAAACCACATGGTAGGCCATTAATTCAAGTCCATTGAAAGTCCCAGAGTCAGCAGAGCATGGCAGGCTGCTGAGCAATAACTCGGCTACATGCAGGGTTTAAGCGTGTCATAAGCTACAGACCATTCCCAAAGCTGCTTCTTATATACAGGAAGCAGACTACATCCCTAAAGCAGCTACTCAACTGCTTATGGTAGATCCCAGCATGGAGTTGATTGCCAGTCTCATCATGGGGAATAACTACCACCAGCTGCCCAGCCACTCAACCAGGCCCAACCAAGTTGACACACAACCTTAACTACCACAAGGCCCCACTCAAGAAAGCGCTCCCCTCGCAGGAGCTGGGGGCTTGGGGCTGGGCTCGGGGTGCAAGTACCCAGGATGGCAAGTGTGCCAGCCACTGACCGCCGCCCCAGTCCCAGCACACACCAGACGGGGCTGCCCACCGGAACCATGGAATGTGTGGCGGCTCCCAGACCCCAAAGGAGCTGGCCGGGGGGGGTGTGGCAGTTACCTGGGGCCCCAGATGCCTCCGAGAATGGGTTCCAGAAGGTCCCCGGGCAGCTAGAAAGCCCACTGTGTGTCTGGCAGGAGCCGGACCCCAGCCCTGCTGGTGTGGCAGATGGCCAAGGGGAAGTCCAGAGGCCCGTCTGTGGCCACCCTCCCAGGATCTTTCTCCGCCCGGCAGGAGCCAGCTCACCACACTGTTTATTTTCGGGCTGGGGAGCAGAGCCGCTAGGCACCTGCATGCTTGTCTTCGCCAGACACAGCCCCACAGGCACACACAGCCTTGCACACTCAGCAGTCACTGTCGTGCTGTCCCGATGCTGGCGGGGCAGGTGGTCACCTTCCTCTCCCTGACCTGGAGTGCCTACCAGAGCCTGGCCATCCCCAGAATCACAGAATGTGGTCTGTCCTGTTCTCAGGTAAGTCCCCAGACTTGCAGACAGGTGGCCCCGCCTGTCCCCACAGCAGGATTAAGAGTGACAGGTGTAGGGTGGTGGTGTGACGGGAAGCTTAACCAGCCTGTGCCCCAGAGTCCAGCTGGGGCCTGGTGACCCTTCCACACAGGCGAAGGACTATATAGCCCTGTCCACCTATCTCGGCAGAAGGGGCCCTGACCTTGCAGTCTGTGCTCCCCTGTGTGTCTGGGTGCACTGCCTCATCCCGGTGGGGCTATCTGGGGGGACCCATGGGAAAGAGTGTCATCCTGGGGGGGTTGTCTGGGAGGACTTGTCCTAGAAAGAGCTCACCTGGGGGGCTTATCTCAGGAGAGGTACTTGTGGGGGGGGGTCCATAGAGGGGAGACATCCTGGGGTTCATCCTAGGAGGGAGCTCATTAAGGGCAGCTCATCTGGGGGCTTATCTCAGGAGAGATACTCATCTGGGGGGGCTTGTAGGGGAAAGACTCATCCTGGGGCCCTCACCTGAGGGGCTCATCCCAGGAGTGGGGGTTCACTTGGTTGGGGGTCTCCTTGGGGGTTCATCCCAGGAAGGGGCTCATTGAGGGGGGGCCCATTTGGGGGTGGCAGAGAGTCCCTCTACAGGGCAATGACTCATCTCTACTGGGAGGAGGGTATCATACCTCTGCAGAGAGACAGGGCCAGGAAGTCTGGGGCCAGACAGGACCCATCATGACCCAGGAAGTGGCCCTGGGGGTCAGCCGGGGACACAGTGGGGCTGGGGGTGGGGGTAACAATGCGGGGCCTGGCTGGTAGTCAGGCTGTGGAGCTGGACTGGGGGCCAAGGATGGGAGACAGGGACGGGAGACAGGAACGAGAGGTTGGGGACAGGGACACTGGGACAGGAGGTACAGGGAAACCCAGGAGCTGTTAGGGGAGACCAGGCCCCATGGAGGCTGGGAGAGAGGTTCCCGCTGATTCTGATGGGGACCATGGATGGGTGCAGAGGAAATGGGAGATGGGTGGGGGAGGGTGGCCAATGGGGAGGGAGGGTGGCCAGGGCTAGCCCAGCAGTGGAGGGAGGGAGGAGGTTGCTTAGGGACGTGATTTGAGAGTTGGCTGAGCTGGGACCCTGGAGGGACCATCAGGGAGGCAGCAGGAGTTTGAGCTTAGCCCTAGGCAAGGCTGTTTTGGGCTCGTCCAGTCAGCTCCTTGCACACAACAGACCGAAACTGCCTGGTCCTGCACCACCCTCACAACATCACTGTGTGTGAGCCCGCTGTTGGAGTCACTGTGTCAGACCACTTGGTTGAGGGTCTTCCTCTTTTTTGATGACCAAGCATGGTGTCCTTCTCCAGGGATTGTCCCACCTGGTGACATGTCCAAAGTAAATGAGGCGAGGTCTTGCTGTACTCGTTTCTCAGGAGCATTCTGGCTGCACTTCGTGGAGGACAGATTGGTTTGCTCCTGGCAGGTCTGGGCTCTATTCACTAGTCACCAGCACCGTTCAGAGGCATCAGTTCTTCTGTGGGCCATATTCACTGTCCAGCTTTCACAAGCTGAAGCTGTTGAAATAGCATGGACTGGGTCAGGGCACCACAGTATCCAAGGGACATCTTGGCTTTTTAAGGTTGGAAAGAGGTCATCGGCAGCAGATTCGCCCAATAAAATGTTGTTTGATTTCTTGACCGCTGCTTCCACGGTCGCTGATGGTTGATCCCAGTGAGATGAAACGTTTGACCATTTCAGTCTTCTGTTTGTCATGATGTGGGGCAAGGGGGAGGTTTCCTGAGGTGGGGGACCTGGGGGGACAGGTGCAGGGACCTTTGAAATGTTGAATTATGAAGCCCAGTGAGTGGCAATATGGGGGCGGTGGCTGGAGACTCAGTGGGGTCCAGGGCCAGGTATGAGCTGAGGGACTGAGCCCCCCCGTAGCCCACAGCCTAAGGCTGGGACCAGAAGGGGATGGTGGTACAGGGGGCTGTGAGGGAGGGACTCGGGAAGATGTGGGGGACAGCAGGGTGAGAGGGCGGGGGACCTCTGTGGGTGCTGGGGACAGTGGGGAGGACGCCGTGTGATGGGACAGGATGGGAAGCCCCAGCCTGTGCAGGAGTGCAAGGACTGCTCGAGGGGTTCTCCAAAGACCCGGTCTTGTGGGAGCAAGTCTGAGAAGGGGGTGAGCAGAGTGCGGGGAGCGGAAGGCAGGTGAGCACCAGGAGGAGGCCTGGCCTGCAGGGGCCCTGGCGCACTCAGACCTAGGGGACTCCCACCAGGACACTCGCTGC
>NW_006922058.1:1123712-1132961 GCF_000298275.1 Orycteropus afer afer | reverse complement strand
GCCCTCCCGGCCGTGCTATGAGCGGCTCGGGGCACAGCACCAGGCCCGGGGCCTCGGCCCCCCTTTCCGGGTGGGAAGGTTGGGGTCCGGGCGCCCTGCGTCCCGCCGGCCCTGCCTCGGCCGAGGCGCAGGTTGAGGGGCTCGGGGGAGGGGCTTGGGACCGAGACTACGTGTGGCCTCCAGGCCCAAAGCGGGGCGCCTGGGGGAGGGGGTCCATCCTCCCAGACACACCACTCCGCCTGGCCCTGGGAAGCCCCGGGAAGTCCCATGGAAAGCCCCTGCGGCTGGCTGTGCAGCCAACCCTCTCTGACCCCAGCCCACCCACCACTCAGGGCCACCCAGTGGTTTCAGCCCCACTGGCCCATTAAGCCTGTGTCTCTGCCGGCCGGCTCAGTGGGTATGGGGACCAAGCAGGTGGCCACTGAAGCTGGTGTCAACCAGTGCACTTTCACACTTCCCCATGAAGCCCCTGCACCAGACCATGCGGAATCCTTGGTAACATTTTTAAGGACTTTAATCCCGGAATATCGTGCAGGGTGGTCATAAATTGCCTACATATACTCTTTCTTAAGGGGCTGTGGTGGAGTAGTGCCTAAGGCGCTTGACTGCTAACCAGGAGGATGGTGGTTCAAACCCACCAGCCACTCCTTGGAAGGAAGGTTGGGCAATCTACTTCCGTGGTGATACTGCCTCGGAAACCCAAGGAGGGGTCTCTATGAGTCGGGACCGACTCGACAGCACATAACAACAGCAAAATGTGTATAGTCTCTCTACATGAAATTACAGCATTGTTGGGGACTGAGTAGAAGCCTTTCTAAATTTCCTCCATCTTCACCTTTAATTACTGCTTCCTTCTCAAAAAAGTTACAGACACAGGTTCACAGATACTAATTACCATAATATTAAAGCTAAAACACCAGGACGTGTGACAGAATCAGTGACTATAAAAACACAGTAACAATGAAAACAACACTGCTTGTAACTCAAGCAGACAAAACCACAGCCCTGTGATTCGAAGCCCACTGGAATTGGGCAACAGCAACGGCTCTGACCAGGGCCACTTAGAAGGTTCCAAGAGCAAGTTAGCGTGGCGTTTTGGCCTCTTAGGCCTGTGATGCCTGCCAGCTGTGCTTCAGGAACTGTTTTGCTATTACAACTACAGGGGTGTGTGTTTAAGGATACATTTCTGCTGAAACACTGCACATAGGTTTCACAGCCATTTTGGTGTCACCCCCTCAGACAGTGTCCCCTGGTACGGTCCGCACACCCCACACACACATTCCTAGTGATGTCACTGGGGCCAAGGAGGGTCTGGCCCAATGCAGCATTGCCATGGGGAAGGGGAGAAGAGAGAAGGGGTGGAGGTCTTGCACCCACCGAGGTTGAGACCGAGCCCTGGGTGGGTTCCGGGTGCAGGGGTGAGCCGGCCAGGCTGGAGTGGCCGGCGGTGCTAGACAGTGGCCTTTCCTTAAGACAGGCCAGGCAGGGGTGCCCGCCAAGTGTGCAGCCCACCCCCTGCATGGAGCTGCCCTCACCAGGGGCCCCTCTCCTCCTTGCGCTGGGAGGGGAAGTTGGATGGTACCCAGAGGGGAGAGGGCACCCCAGGGTCTTGGGCATCTGAGGCGGGAAGCAGTGCCTGCCAGGGCTCTGGTCACTCGGGCTGGATGCTCACTGCCGCTGGCCTTCGGAGTCTCCCGCACTCTGCTGGGCACAGAGGGCTGGCTGCCCACCCCCACCCCACTTCCCGGCCAGGCCACCTCATCACCATGTGCACAGGGACCTCTTCAGCCCCCACACCAGACACCCTGGGCCAGTGTTTGGGGTCCTGTCCCTCACCTGCTTCCAGATAGCAGTGGGCTCTCCAGGGGGCAGAGGTGGAGGGCAGGACACTGAGCAGTCTCTCGGGAGATGTCGTGGCGCCCAGAACGCTGGGCAGTGACAGTAGGGGCTAGGATGAAATGTCTGCAGGGAGGTTAGTGCAGCGTGGGATCCCAGATTGGATCCTGGAGCCGAGAGCGGGAAACCGAGACAGATCCTAACACAGTCTGCAGCGCAGGGGGCACCAACGCCCTGTGCTGGCTTCCTGCTGGGGCCGGCGCACTGTGGCTCTGAGAGCTGTTCGCAGCGGGGGAGGCTGGCAGACGGCACATGGGAACTCTGTCTTTGCAACGTTTCCGTAAGGCTCAACCTACTCGGAAATAGAAAGGTGCTTTATGAAATCAAGGGAGGTGGGGGCTGGAGGTATAAGCAACCAGCCTACCTGCCTTCACAAATTCAGGGAACAGAGATGGACCGGCTTGTGGCTGTCCACTTTCCCACCTGGGCTACTAGCAGGAAATTCGGGGCCTGTCACAGGACTGCCCCAGGCCCGGGCAGCTGCCTGCCCCCAGCGGGTGGCTCTGGACCCTCAAGACTTCTCACTGCTCTGACGCTTGTTGCCACCTGGCGTTGCTGTTGAACATGGGTCCTGCGCAGGCGAGTGGCCAGCACTGCAAGGGGGGCCTCTGACTTCACACCCCCACACGCACGTATGGAGCCACACAACACACTCTCCGGAGCCGGGTCCAAGGCACTTCCTGTCTATCGCACAGGCAGTGCCGGGACTAGCCCTCCTGCCTTCCCCGGCAGACCACCAGGCCCTTCTCTGACACCCCACCCTGTCCTCAAGCTGGGCTCCCCTCTTCTGGCTTCCCTGCCACTGGGCACGAGGGGACATTGGGTGGAAGAAGGCTTGAGAGTTTGTTCTGGCGGGGGGTGATTTTCACAGGCTTCCACTGGGCCTAGAATCTCCCTCCCAAATACCCCATGGCTCCTGCGCTCACCGCCTTCGGTGTTCACCCCCATTCCTCCTCCATAGCTCCATGGCACCCCATCTAGAATTGCAAGTCGCACATCCCGCAGGCACTCCCCGACCCCTCCACTGGCTCCTGTCATTATCAGCATCTAATGTCAAGTGCAGTTCCCATCTTGGATCCTCACATCTCCTCCACTGCGGAATATAAACCCTTGAAGGCAGGAGTTTTTGTCTGTTTTGTTTCATTCATGCGTCCCCAGCACCCAGGCAGTGCCCGGCACACGGTACCTGCTCACTCAGTGTTTGCTTTCCAAGCGGACGAGCACGGGGGGCCTGTGGGAGCCTGGAGAGGCGCAGGGAGGTGTGCAGGCTGCGACTGCGGGCGGTGGGGCCTGGAGGACCACGAAGATCTATTCCCCACGCCCTGTACTAAGCTGTGCCACTGTCCCTGGCCCTCCTGGGCATTCCCGGAGAGCCAGGGGAGCTGCCCCAGACATGAGGAACCTCGGGGCCCCCCAGAGACTGAGGGGCAGGGTGGAGAGACAGGACGGGGTGTGTGACTCCAGAGTTGGGTCCCAAAGTGTGGTGAGAGGAGGCTGGGCTGACCCTTCAGCTTCTCACCCTTGTTCTGTCTACAGGGCTTTGCCTGCAAGAACCTTACAAACCGTGAGTACATCTCAGCTTCTTGGGCGGGAGGACATGGGTGGGGCATACCCCAGGCCCACTCAGGCCTCCCAGAGTCACCTTATTCACCCTGCTCAGGTGGGTTGGCTGCACTGCCCCAGGCAAAGGGGGTACCTGCTGCTGAGTGCAGTGAGCCACATCAGAATGGTTTCCCCTAAACCCTCTCACCAACATACCTGCAGCCATCTGGAAACAGTGCCCTTGGACATCCTGGCCCAAGGCCTAGTGCCCACAGCAAGGCCCCCTGGATGTTCCCCTACACAGGCTTGCTGGACACAAAGTAACACAGTTTCTATTCTACCAGATGGTAGAATCACTCTCCAACGTGGCTGTGAGGTTCCCATTCCCACCGGCAATGCGGGGAGTCCCCCTTTCCTCCTGTTAAACTTCTTTCTCTTTATGCAATGGAAAGTGATACCTCTCTGGGTTTTTCAATAACTCTATTGACTTTGTAAATGTTGCTTATATTTTTCAAAAGGAGTATATATGATGGGGGAGCTCTGGTGGCATAGTACCTTAAGGCATTTGACTGCTAACCAGAAGGCTGGCAGTTCAAACCCACCAGCCACTCTTCGGAAGGAAGACTGGGCAGTCTACTTCTGTAGAGATAGATACTGCCTCGGAAACCCAAGGAGGGGTCGCTGCAAGTCGGATCTGACTCGATGGCAGTGAGTTTGCTTTTTGTTTATGTGTGATGGTGTGTAAGAGACAGAAGGAAGAAAGGAAACAGAAAACTCACTCCAGTGCCCCCAAAGAGACAGAAGTAGTGTTTGTAGTGTTAATAAGCATCATTCCAGACATTGCTGTGGGCAAGTACACCGTTAGCAAGATAAACAGGTAAAAATCGTTTCATAAAAGTGAAATCACCTTGTCACTTAAAATAAGTATTACTTCATTTCACTTGAGTTTAGGAGGAAAAAATAAACCAAAAACATCACCAGATTTTAGTCAATTAAATGTTTCTTTACCTGAAGAGGTCCTGTTTCCTCAAGGACCCAAGGGTGTGAAAGATTGTGAACACAGTGAGAAGCCAGAGCCTCATGTTCTGAACTTCATGTGTCCATCTGGGGTAGCGTGGGGACTCCCTGCTCTGAGCCCTGAGCCCCTGGCCCTCTCCCACGGGGGGTCTCTGTGTGACCACTGCTAGTTCTGTCCTGCACCCTCCCATCTGGAGGTGTCTGCTCTTGCTTTCATATGGGAAAACCCACATCTTGGCTTCTTAAGTCATGTGACCCTCTCTTTCAAACCCTTGTGAATGGTGCTCCGTTGTCTTCTGACAATATCTGCAGTGGAGGAGTCTGATGCCAACCTGATTCTGCTTAGATGCCTCAAGATTGCTTTCTCCACCCCAGAAGTGCCATCATTTACCTAAGTTGGATCTTGGTTTTGTTGTTAGTGCTGTCAAGTCGTCTCTGACTCAGAGTGACCCTGTGTACAACACTGCCCCGTCCTGCACCAACCTCACAATCCTGCTCTACTGAGTTCATTGTTCTAGCCACTGTGTCCATTCATCTCGTTGAGGGTTCTTCTCCTTTTTCACTGACTCTCCACTCTACCAAGCATGATATCTTCCTCCAGGGAATGAATGCTCCCTTCTGACAGTATGACCAAAGTAGGTGAGATGAAGTCCGTCTGTTCTCGCTTCTGAGGAGCCTTCCGGCTGCACTTCTTCCAGGACAGATCTGTTAGTCCTTTCAGCTGTCCATGATACTCTTAGCATTCTCCTCCAACACCATAACTCAAAAGCATCGACTCTTCTTAGGTCTTCCTTATTCAGTGTCCAGCTTTCACATGCTGGACATGCATGACACATATAAGAAGACTGAAAATGCCATGGCTTGGGTCAGGCGCACCTTAGTCTTCAAGGGGACATCTTTGCTCTTCAGCACTGTAAACAAGTCTTTTGCAGCAGATTTGCCCAATGCAATGTGTTATCTGATTTCTTGACTGCCGCTTCCATGGGTGTTCATGGTGGATCTAAGTAAAATGAGGTGTTTGACAACTTCAATCTGTTGTCCATTTATCATGATGCTGCTTATTGGTCCAGTTGTGAGGATTTTTGTTTTATGTTGAGGTGTAATCCATACCGTAGGCTGTAGTGTTTAATCTTCATCAATAAGTGCTTCAAGTCATCTTCACTTTCAGCAAGCAAGGTTGTGTCATCTGCGTATCACGGGTTGTTAATATGTCTTCCTCCAATCTTGATGCCTCGTTCTTCTTCATGTAGTCTAGCTTCTCAGATTATTTGCTCAGCATGCAGATTGACTAAGTATGGTGAAAGGATACAGCCTTGACTCACTCCTTTCCTGATTTTGAACCATTTTAAGCTGCATCTTGGAGATGCCTGTTATTGTCACTTTTCCTAGACCCACAGAGAAGCATCTTTCATAGCTTCAGGGATGTTTTTATTGCATCTTTGAGCATCCTTGTATGTTCTCTACCTGAGGGGCTTCGATTATCCTCATGTTGCATTGTCTTCGTCCTCCAGTATCTGGTAGCTTCTCCCTGGTTCCATTACTCTCTTTGATTTTTTCAGCTGCTGTTATTGTACTTACCTCAACCATTCTACATTAACAATTTACTTTCCCACCATGTCCACCCCTCTCCTTGCTTCCCTATGTATGTGTCAGCCCTGTAATTGGGATTGTTTGGGTCCTCCCTCTGTTTCTTGGTCAGCAGTCCTTTTAATATTATCCTGCTGTTTGGCCACATTGATTCCTAGTTTTATTGAACCTATCTATGTCTTTGTAAGGAGTGGAGCTCTTGTGGCACAATGCCTAAGGCATGTGCCTGCTAACCAGAAGGTTGGTGGTTCACACCCACCAGCCACTCCACAGAAGGCAGTCTGGGCAATCTACATCTGTAAATATTTACTGCTTTGGGAACCCAAAAGGGGTCGCTGTGAGTCGGAATTGACTTGATGACCGTGAGTGTATGTCCTTATAAAGATGTGCTTTAGCTGGAAGCTTTGCATTGACAGGAATCAAAGTGGGTCTCCTGAATGCAAGGCAGTCATTGTACCACTGAGCGTCGCTGCCTGGTGCAGCTCGCGCACAGCTGCCACCCGCCTGTCAGCGTCAGGCACAGCGCCACCACCCCGTGCCCCTCGCGCACAGCCCCCGCTGCCCCGGTGCAGCTCGCGCACAGCTGCCACCCGCCTGTCAGCGTCAGGCACAGCGCCACCACCCCGTGCCCCTCGCGCACAGCCCCCGCTGCCCCGGTGCAGCTCGCGCACAGGCACCGCTGCCTGTCAGCAGAAGTTTGTGTGCCGCTGTCGGGCAGGTCTCAATGGAGCGTCCAGAGTAAGGCGGACGAGGAAGAAGGGCCTGGCAGTCCGCTTTTCAGAAACCAGGCAACAAAACCCTTTGCGTCACAGGGCGATCCGCAGCCAATCACGGTGCAGCAGGGTCGGGCAGGGCTCCTCTCCGCTGCGCGTGGGCTGGGCAGAGCCCAGCGATCCGTAGTGCGTGGCGTCAACGGGGGGTCTGACAGCGGCCTGGCTGGGTGCACCTGAGGGGCATTTCCCTCTGCTCCTGAGTCATGCTTCCTTCTGTCCCAAGTTCTCTCTCTGTGTTCATCTCTTCCTCGGGCCTCCCTCCCCGCCCTCCATCAGTTTTCCACAGCGGGTTCACAGGCTCTCTGCATACACTCTGATCACTCAGCAGCTCCATACAGACCCCCCACCCCCCCACTCTGTCTGAACCAAGGTCCATGGCATTTCCCGGGAGCTGCAGTGTCTAGAGCTGGGAGTTACCCGGCGACCACATGCCTGGCAGCCCGAGCTGTGGCAGGGAGAGGGGACCCTTGGCAGGTGTGATGTGCTTTCCGGGGGCTATTCTAGTCCCTGGGGCTGTGAGGCCCTCAGTCTTTGGGCCCACCCTCAGAGCAGCAGGGGGTCCCGGAGCCTTCTCATCACCCTCCCACCCCCACCCTGCTAGAGCACAGAAAGGCAGGGACTTGCCCCGCCTCCCCTCTCCAGGCTGGGCACTTCATGAAGACTCCTTGGGGTTTGGCGTCCAGCCCGCATGACTCTGGGAGCAGGGAGCTGGGCCCTGGATCCTGGCCTTCCCTTCCCACCCGAATCGGGGCTGACGGCTGTGGTCTGTGCCCTCTGGTTGCTTGCCTCCCGTGGGGAATCATTTTTTGGGGTGTTAGGATATCTTTGCTGAGTCTGTTTTGGATTGGGCAGGCGGAGTTTTTGAGGGGCAGCCCTTTATTCCACCACCACCGCTGGGAAGCCTGTCTTAGTTTGGGTTTCTGTGATTATCGGCGTGAGGCCCTGCAAATGGCTAAGCTCGATTGCTAACTGAAAAGTTGGCAGTTCGAGTCCACCCAAGGGCCTCAGAAGAAAAGCCGGGCAGTCCCCCTCCAAACGGCGGCCAGTAGGACGCCGTGGAGTGCCCTCTGCTCTGACACCTGGGAGGCACCGTGACGCAGGCGCACTCGGCAGCAGCCAGGGGCGGCAGTCGGTTTTCTGAGGGAGCCCTTTTCGCACAGGTCTGGCCTCTCAGGCCTCTCCTCCGTGACTCCCGTGCTCAGCTCCTTCGCCGGGGCTCAGTCAGGCTGCTTGGACCCCTGATGCTGTTGCCCTTGTTGCCTATGCAGGGGCTGCCATGGTGGTGACTCCTGGACCTTCACGCACCACAAAGCGTCTGTCCTTTTCTATCTGCCCTTCCCCTTTAGCCTGGTGTAGGGTAGCTAAGGTTCTTTTGAAGCGTTTCATGGTGATGTAACCGTATTTGTCAGTCTCCTCTCTAGTGGGTAGGAGCTCTGGTGGTACAGCGGTTAAGGCCTTCGGCTGCTGCCAGAAGGTGGGTGGTGCAGACTCACCAGCTGCTGATGGGACAAAGGTGAGGCAGTCGGCTCTGCAGAGATGACGGCCTTGGAAACCCTCTGGGGCGGTTCCACTCTGTCCCACAGCATCACCATGAGTTGGGACCAGCTCAATGGTGGTGAGTTTTGGTGGTGGTTGTTTTTTTTCCTCTAGTGGATTTGAGGTATCTTTTAAGAAGTTCTTCCCAATCCTGGAGTTCTAAAGATTTTCTCTCTGTATCTCCTTCTGATTATTTTGTCAGTTACGTTTTCACATTTACGTCTTTAACTCATCTAGGATCTCAGAGCAGGCAACCACACGAAACCAAAAGGGCAGCATCTGTCCAAAAACAAGGCTGGAAGGCAGGCAGGGGCAGGAGAGGACACGTGGAAACGTGGAAGCCAGGGAGGACATGAAATAAGTGCTGTTTTATTGAGAGGGTCACAACCAATGTCACAAAACAAACAAACTAAAACATGTGTAAATTGTTGAATGAAAACTAATTTGCTCGGTAAACTTCCACCCAAATAACAATTAAAAGTCCAAAAAAGCAAAGAAGCTCTTTACCACTAATGCAGTGACTCTCAACTTCAGCGTCACAATCACCTGGAAGGCTATCAAAACAGAGCTTGCGTTTCTAGCAAGTTCCCAGGTGAGGCTGATGCTGCTCATCTGAGCAGACACACCTTGACAGGCAGTATTCTGACAGCCTTGGAAAGATAGTCCAATGGCCTTGCTCAGAGATGAGGAAGGGTGGTGTGCAGAGAACTGACAAGTCAGAGATGAGGAAGGGTGGTGTGCAGAGAACTGGCAAGTCAGGATGAGGAAGGGTGGTGTGCAGAGAACTGACAAGTCAGAGATGGGGAAGGGTGGTGTGCAGAGAACTGACAAGTCAGAGATGAGGAAGGGTGGTGTGCAGAGAACTGACAAGTCAGAGTGAGGAAGGGTGGTGTGCAGA
>NW_006922058.1:1123251-1123612 GCF_000298275.1 Orycteropus afer afer | reverse complement strand
TGAGGAAGGGTGGTGTGCAGAGAACTGACAAGTCAGAGTGAGGAAGGGTGGTGTGCAGAGAACTGGCAAGTCAGAGCTTCCATCAGGAATAAGAACCATGTTTGGCGTGATGCCCTTTTCAAAGTATGAACCTTCTCTGTGTTTAGGTTTTATTCACACCTCACACACTTTTGTACAGAGTGGTTTACTTTGTCAATTTGTATATAATTTGTCATCTCAATGTTGACTTCTGCTTTGATCCAAGAATTATTTGTTGTTGTTGTTGTTGTTTTGCCGTCGAGTCGGCCCTGACTCATAGCGACCCCTCCTTGGGTTTCCAAGGCAGTATCACTACGGAAGTAGGATTGCCCAACCTTCCTTC
>NW_006922058.1:1115918-1122668 GCF_000298275.1 Orycteropus afer afer | reverse complement strand
TGAAAAATACAGAAGATAGGGAAGGGATATCCAGACTACAGATAAAAAGAGACAGCAACAGAATAGACACTAGAATTACAGCCCAAGAAAATCGTACAAAGACTTTTTTTTTCTTTTTTCAAATGACACATTAAAAGGGCCAACCATGTACCTGCGTATATTAGCCTGTGAAATCCAACACCACAACAGATTCTAACGGCCTAAGTGGAATTAAAGACGAAGAAAACATAGTGGGGCATCTAGGTGGAAAAGTACATGCAACTTGTAAGGGAAAGACAAGGGAAGGAAACACCCCACCCTCTGCCAGAAGACAGAGCTGACCTTCAGGACACGGAGGGAGGGTGGCCACGTGAAGATGCCTCTACGAGCCAAGGATCACCTGGGGCCAGCAGAAGCCGAGCCCCTGAGATCTTCCGCTAGAGACTTCAGAGAGCGTGGCTCAGCCACACTCTGTTTGGGACTCTCAGAGGAGTCCGAAGGAGCTCTGGTGGCTCAGGGCCTAAAGCATCTGACTGCTAACCAGAAGGCTGGCAGTTCAAATCCACCAGCCACTCCACAGGAAGAAAATAGGGCAATCTACTTCCATAAAGATTTACCACTTTGGAAACCCATCAAGGTCACTATGAGTTGGAATCAACTCAATGGCAGTGATTTGGGGTCTTTTTTTTTTTTTGGTTTCAGAATTGTGAGAGAATAAATGTCTGCTCTTACAGACCACCCACTTTGGGTGTTTGAGACTTGCATGTTTACATGAAATACGGTAAATGAGTGATGATAAAACATTTTCATTCTGTTTTCCTGTGTGTTCCTGAGAACCTTGATGGTCAGCATAGAAGAATGGCAATGCAGGTGTCATGGGAAATGCGAAGGCCTTTACTTTGAATTGGAAATGTATCAACCCAGAAGGTGTTTTACATCCATACACCCCAGGGCCAATGGCCACAGCCAGTGACTCTCCCTAGAGCCCAGGCCGCAGTCTCGAGACACCATCTCCCCCTCAAGGAAGCCAAGCAGAACATCTGGGAGAAACAGCTGATTCCAGCCTGGGGCAGAAAATGTACCCAAAAGTCTGGAACACTTTGTCACGCCAGAGAGCAAGCAAGCTACCAAAGACGCTTCCAAAGTAATCAGGAGCCAACCACAAGTAATCAGTCGTCAGATAGGATATAATTTGAGCTTCAAAGAATCAGAATTGCAGTGAGTTACATCCCATGTTTAAACCCATAAGGATGTTGTTCACAAATAAAAGAATTGTTCTCCATCTGTGGGTGATGGGACCAAATCATGGTCCTGAAAACTGGGTAAGAAAGGAAAGAATGAAATTTCCATCCTGTCTTTTCTCTGAGAACTTCACCTCTGAGGAACAAAACACCAGACAAGGAGAAACATCTCCTCACAAACCATTCCAGCTGAAGACAAAAGCAAAATGATCGAACATCACCATTCTGCACCCTCCAGTGCACTGAGCATGAGTCCCGGGGTGGCACAAACAGTCAACTACTTGACTTTTCACCAAAAGGTTGAGTGTTCAAATCCACTCAGAGGCACCTGGGAGGAAAGGTCTGCTGTCCTGCATCTGAAAATCCTGTGGAGCAGCTCCGCTCTGCACACACGGGGCGCCCATAAGTTGCATCAACTCATTGGCAATGGGTTTAGTTCATTTCTTTGGTTAAATGAGCTGAGCACTGGTGACCGCTAACATCGAAAAGGAGAGGCAACCACACATGACCTGCCTCCTCATGGAGGCACACACACTCCGTGCAGGCTTGCAAGGGTCTCCAGCCAAGTGATCAGGCCTCTTGGTCCTGCTGCCAGTTTGCCAGGAACACAGGAGACGGGTTTGTGCTGGGCTGCACCATGAAGACTTCAGTCTGCAGTATGGATTACACTTCCACATAAAGAGAATGCTCACAGCTGGACCAGTGGCAGCATCATGACAAATGGAGAAGAGACTGAAATTGTCAAAGACTTCATAGTACTTGGGTCTGCAATCAACACTAATGGAAGCAGCAGTCAAGACATCAGACTGGGTAAATCTGCTGCAGAAGACCTCTGTAAAGTGCTGAGGAGCAAAGATGTCTCCTTGAAGACTAAGGTGCACCTAACTCAAGCCATGGTGTTTTCAATCACCTCATATGCATGTGAGAGCTGGACAATGAATAAGGAAGACTGAAGAATTATGCTTTTGAGTTGTGGTGTTGGTGAAGAATACTGAAAGTACCAGGGACCGACAAAAGAACTAGCAAATCTGTCCCAGAAGAAATGTACCTGGAATGCTCCTTGGAAGCAAGAATGGCCAAACTTTGTCTCACCTACTTTGGTCATGTTGTCAGAAGAGACCATTCCCTGGAGAAGAATATCATGCTTGGAAAAGTGTAGGGTCAGCGAAAAAGGGGAAGACCCTCAACAAGGTGGACTGACATAGTGGTTGCAATGATGGGCTCAGGTATAGCAGGGATTTGGGGCCTGACACAGGATTGGGCAGTGTTTCATTCTGTTGTCCATGAGGTAGCTATGAGTAGGAGCTGACTTGAAGGCACCTAACAACAACAACAGCACCATGAGGAAAGCAGACCAGGGGACTCTCAGCAGGTCTAAGAGCCTGGCTTCTTCAGCAAAACCACTGTGAGGAAGAGAACTGGAAGGTTAAAGGAGACTCCAGAGATAGATGAAGTGTGAAACATGGGCAAAACTCAACTATGGTGAGAAGTACATTTGGGTGACTAGACCATGAAGATGCATGAAGGAGTAACCATTGTAAAAGCCAGAGCAGCAGTCACTATAGGAGTGAGGGAAGGAGTGTGGTTGGGGCGGGTCACATAGAACCATCCGGATGGTGGACCATGGATCCTTACTTTATAATAATTGGGCTATACAATTTTTTGTTGTAATTTTCAGCATCTGTATTTTTTTGTAATAGAAAGGTTTAAAAGGGGTATCAGCATTTAGTACACCTTTACTCTTTGACACAAATTTTCTATGACATTTGACAAGTTTCCTGCAGAACTTCAGTAGGCATTTTTATGGAGTTGTATTGACTTTATTGACCAATTTGGGCAGAAATGACATGTTAAATAGCTGAGCCTTCTAACCATGAACATGGTATACCTCTCTCTTTATCTGGATCTTCTTCATGTGATGTATTTATGGTCTTGAAACAGAAGTTGAAGGGCCTGTGACTTGTTTCACTACATTTTCATGAGTAGATGTTGAGATTTATGAAATGTTTTGCATCTGTGAAGATAATGTAATTTTTCTCCCTTAATCTTTCAAAAAGGGCAATTTCACAGGCAGATTTCCCATGTTGCACCACACTTGCAGTCCTACCATAAACCCTGTTTGGTCATGTTTTTAAAATACCATCACCTCTATTTGCTAACATTTTATTTAGGATGTTCAGCTATCCATGTATGAGACTGGGCTGTATTTTACTTTCCTGTGCATGCCTTATGAGGGCACTATCAGTTGGAACTGACCCCCATCCAAGGTTGGGTGTGCCTTGGATGATTCAGCCATCATCTCAAATGCTGGCTCTTCCTCGTTCTCTCTTGCATTCCTTCTGGAGCCCCACTTGACACATTTGCCATTTCACTTCATTCCGCACATTTCTTAATCTCTCTTCTTTTTCATCTTGTCTCTCTGCTGCATTCTGGATCCTTTATTCTGCTCTGTCTTCCAGGTCATTAATTCTCTCTTCATTGATGTCCAATCTGCTCTTAAAATCATGTATTGTATTACATTTTGATTTGTTACTGTAATTTGTTAATTCATTTTGTGGAAGAAAAAATTAAGAACACACATTTTACTTTGATTTTAAGTTTTTTTCCTTTCCCATGAAACCAAAAATCAACTGTAAAAAGCCTGGCCCAAACACATAAGTACTGACTCTTTTTTCAGCTGGAATGGCTTTGCAGCATGGTAAATTGGTCTTTTTTCTGTTATCAAAGGGTGACCAGTGACAAAGATATTACCTACTGATTTAATGAAAAATACTCTGGGCTTCCTCAACTTAAATTTTAGGAGGTATCATGATGGCTGCTGGGTGGCAGGCCACACTTTTAGCAGCTATGTCTGACTGTTAACTCAGTAGCTACTAACTACTTGGTCACCATGCAAATTCGTGTTTATGTAGGAAAAAAATGACATACAAACTTCTGTAAAGTCACAGATCCCTGAAAGCACTTCTTTTTCATTTGCCTTCATACATGGGAGACTCGCACTCAACAATTTGCAATGTGTTCACTGAGTTGTGAAGTGATCAGCTCTTCTATCAATGCTTGGTCTAAGTCAGAGTGTGTTTATGTATTGACCGATCGGCGAGGCTCAGGCCATGGACACTGGTGTGGTTGCTTTGCTGGTCCCTGCGGTGCACCTTCAGTAACCTAATGACTCAGGTCGTGCTCTGAGACTTATTTTATGTCTATCTGTCTGTATGTATGTATTTACTCCTGTATGTATGTATGTATGTACGTATACATGTGTATATATGTGTATGTGTGTGTATATATGTATGTACAAATTTACACATGTATGTATGCATTTGTTATTTAATTATTTTATTAGCTTTCCCTTTCTCCCAAGTTGACTGTTAACCAGAACGCTGGTGGCTCAAACCCACCAGCCACTCCTGGAAAGGAAGGTTGGGCAATCTACTTCTCTAGAGATACTGCCTCAGAAACCCAAGGAGGGTCACTATGAGTTGGATCCAGCTCCATGGCAGTGAGTTGTATTTGTTGTTGCATTACTCTCTAGTTAGTATATGTCTACTGAAGAAAAAGTTGCAATATTAAAGGATTCTATGGGCAAAATACTAAATGATCCAGGAAGTATCAAACAAAGGTAGAAAGAATGCACAGAGTCACTGTATCAAAAAGAATTGATCAATGTCCAACTATTTCAAGAGGTGGCATATGTTCAAGAACTTATGGTATTGAAGGAAGAAGTCCTTGCTGCAATGAAGGAACTTAAGGAAAACAAGCCTCCAGGAATTGACAGAATACCAATTGAGATGTTTCAACAAACAGATGAAGCACTGGAGGTGCTTACTTATTTACCCCGAGAAATTTGGAGGACAGCTACCTGGCCAAATGACTGGAAGAGATTGATATCTGTGTCCCTTTCAAAGAAAGGTGATCCTACAAAATGTGGAGATTACCAAACAATATCATTAATATCACATGAAAGCAAAATCTTACTGAAGATAATTCAAAAATGGTTGCAGCAGTGTATTGACAGAGAACTTCCAGAGATGCAAGCTGGATTCAGAAGAGGACATGGAATGAGGGATAATCATTGCTGATGTCAAATGGATCTTGGCTGAAAGCAAAGAATTCCAGAAAGATGTTAACTTGTGTTTTATGGATTATGCAAAGGCATTCATCTGTGTGGATCGTAACAAATTATAGGTAACATTGCAAAAAATGGGAAGTGCTAAACACTTAATGGTGCTCATGAGGACATAACCAAGAGGCTGTTGTTCAAACAGAACAAGGGGACACTGCATGATTTTAAATCAGGAAAGGTGTGTGTCAGGGTTGTATCCTTTCACCATACTTATTCAATCAGTATGCCAAGCAAATGATCAGAGAAACTGGACTACATGAAGAAGAACGTGGCATCAGGATTGGAGGAAGACTCATTAACAACCTGTAATATGCAGATGACACCAACTTTGCTTGCTGAAAGTGAAGATGACTTGAAGCACTTACTGATGAAGATCAAAGACTTCAATATGGATTACACCTCAACATAAAGAAAATAAAATTCCTCACAATTGGACCAATAAGCAACATTATGATAAGAGGAGAAAAGATTGAAGTGTCAGGGATATCATTTTACTTGGATCCACAGTCAACATCCATGGAAGCAGCAGTTAAGAAATCAGATGTCATATTGCACTGAGAAAATCTGCTGCGGGAGACCTGTTTAAAGTGTTGAAGAGCAAAGATATCACTTTGAAGACTAAGGTGTGCCTAACCCAAGTCATGGTATTTTGAATTGCCTCACATGCATGTGAAAGTTGGACAATGAATAAGAAAGACCAAAGAAGAATTTATGTATTTGAATTGTGGTGTTGGTGAAGAAGATTGAAAATCCCACAGACTGCTAGAAGAATGAATAAATCTATCCTGGAAGAAGTGCAACCAGAATGCTCCTTAGAAGCAAGAATGGCCAGATTTGTTGGTCATGTTGCGAGAAGAGACCATTACCTGGAGAAGGATATATACATATATAAAAACAAGATCTGTCCTGAAGTACAACACTGTCAGTGATAGGATAATATCCAAATGCCTAGAAAGAAGACCAGTTAATACTACTATTATTCAAAGTTATGCACCAACCACCAAGGCCAAAGATGAGGAAATTGAAGATTTTTATCAACTTCTGCAGTCTGAAATTGACCAAACATGCAATCAAGATGTGTTGTTTATCACTGGTGACTGGAATGCAACATTTAGAAACAAAGAAGAATCACTGGTAGTTGGAAAATTTGTCCTTGCTGACAGAAATAACGCTGGGGATTGTATGATAGAATTTTGCAAGACCAACAACTTATTCATTGCAAATACCCTTTTTCAACAACACAAATGATGGCTATACACATGGGCTTCACCACATAGGAGTACACAGGAATCACATTAACTACTGTGGCAAGAGGTGATGGAAAAGCTCAATATCTTCAGCCAAAACCAGGCCAGGAGATGATTGTGGAACAGACCATCAACTGCTCATATGCAAGTTCAACTTGAA
>NW_006922058.1:1075804-1092649 GCF_000298275.1 Orycteropus afer afer | reverse complement strand
AGACGTGTTCACTGGCTGTAGAACTCATTCATCATAGCTGAAATTATTCACTAGTTCAAACCCTGTAACTGTGTATTCAGATATGTTGAGAGTGCATTTGAGCAAATACACAAAGCTTAAAGAATTATCTTTATGTCATTTCTGATTGTCAAGCAGAGGCCACCTCAGATTAATGGAAAATAATTTAGTTATTTGTATTTATTTATAAGTATACTTATCAATTGCTCCCCACAAAAGGATCTGAATTAAAATATAATTTAGTTAATTCCTTAAAAAAATAAAAAAAATAATCTCATTTTACTTATTTCCACAATCAGTGCCCATGGAAGCAGCAGTCAAGAAATGAAATGTTATATTGCATTTGGCAAATCTGCTGCAAAAGACTTCTTTAAAGTGTTGAAGAGCAAAGATGTCTCCTTGAACACTAAGGTGTGCCTAACCCAAGCCATGGTATTTTCAGTCGCCTCTTATGGATATGAGAGCTGGACAATGAACAAGGAAGACCAAAGAAGAGTTGATGCTTTTGAGTTGCGGTGCTGGTGAAGAATGCTGAGAGCACCATGGACTGCCAGACCAAACAACAAATCTGTTCTGGAAGAAGTGCAGCCCGAATGCTTCTAGGAAGCAAGAATGGCCAGACTTCGTCTGACCTACTTTGGTCACGTTGTCAGAAAGGACCATTCCCTGGAGAAGGGTATCAGGTTTGGTAATGTGGAGGGTCGTGAACAAGGAGAAAGCCCTGTTGGACATAGTGGCTGCAATGAAGGGCTCAAGCATAGCAATAATTGTGCGGATGGTGCAGGACCCGGCTGTGTTTCGTTCTGTTACACACACGGTCACTAGGAGTAGTAGCCAACGCGACAGTACCTAACAGCAACGTTACTGTTGTGTTTTTATTTCACTAGTTTACATCCTGATCCTTCCTTCCTTCTGCTTTATTTGGGTTTCTTTTGCTCTTTCTGTAGTTTCTTAAGGTGGAAATTGACATCATTGGTTTGCAATCTTTCTTCTTTTCTGATATAGGAAATTAGTTACAAATATCTCCCTAAAAAAATTAGTTTTTACAGGCAGCTAAAAATTATTAAATGTTGTATTTTCATTTTGATTCATTCCAAATTAGCTCTGATTTTTTGTTTCTACTCTTCTTTGACCCCTGGGTTATTTGAACCAAAAAGACCAGTGCCAGGGAGTCGATTCTGACTCATAGTGACCCTATAGGACCGAGTGGAACTGCCCTTTTTTGATAGTTTCTTCTGCTATGTCTTCAAGTGCTTAATCTTTTCTTTCGCATTATCCAATCTGCTATTAATCCAATCCACTGTACTTTTCATCTCCAGACCAAAAACACCTTTGCCTTTGGGTCTGACTCATAATAACCCTATAGTGCTGTTGTTATGTGCTGTCAAGTTGGACCCGACTCATAGAGACCCCTCCTTGGGTTTCCGAGGCAATATCACTACAGAAGTCAATTGCCCAAACTTCTTTCTGAGGAGTGGCTGGTGGGTTTGAACTGCCAGCCTTGCGGTTAGCAGTCAAGTGCCTTAGGCACTGCGCCACCAGAGCTCCAACAACCCTGTACAGCAAAGCAGAGCTGTTCCATGCAGCTTCCAAGGCTGCAACCTTTGCAGAGTGCATTCCACATCCTCGGCTGCTGGCTTAGCAACCAGGCGCTTAACCACTGTGCACCAGGGACTGGACTGGGTTAACATACCCTTTACTTTGCTTTTAACGTCTGGATGGGGCTTGGGGGGGGGGGCGCCTGCTCCCGCTGGAAAGTGGCTCCTGAGGGACCTGGAAGAGCAGGGTGGGGACTTACTCTCGAGAGGTGCCCTGAAGACCTCTCTCCTGCCTTCACCCTGGGGAGCCGGGCACCCTCCTCAGAGTCCACTTCAGAGCCCTGCTGGTTAGCAGCTGAGTGCTTTAACCACAGTGCCAGCTGGGCTCCTTACTTTTCATCTTGGACTTGTAATTCTTAGAAGTTGGATTGGGTTCTTTTTTCATATGTTCCTGTCTGTAGTTATGTTTTTGAACACATTTCACACAGTTATAATAAATGTTTCCATGTCTTCATCTGCTGATTCTAACATCTGTGTTAGTGCTGGCTCAGTTTTGATTACTTGATTTTTGCTCATTATCGATTGTTTCGCTCATTCTTTGTGTGGCTTTAAACTCCTCATTACATGGCAGCCATTGTGAATTTCTCCTTCCTGGGTGCAGATCCATGTTTATTCCTACAAATACTCCTCAGCTTTGCTCTGGAACACAGTCACGTGACTTGGAAGCAGCTGCAATTTGGGGGTCTTGCTTTTAAGGTCTGTTGCGCAGGACCAGAGCAGTGTTCAGTCTAGGGCTAACTGTCTCCCCCTTCTGCGCCATGGTCTGTGCCCACGGCCCCCAGTGCCCCGTGAGCCGCTGAGGCAGCGGGTTTTCCGGGGCAGGTACCATTTCCTCTGGGCTGTGCAGGTTCTTTCCACACCACTGGGAGTTTCTTCACATACCTGTGCTGACCAGTGTTGCTAGGTACCGTCAAGTCAGCTCAACTCACAGCAATCCCACGTGAGACAGAACAAAGGGCCGTCCGGTCGGGCGCCAGCCTCAGCGCTGCTGTGTGTGAGCCCCCCGCTGCAGCCCCCATGTCCAGCCGTCTTGCTGAGGGTCTTCCTCTTGTTCACTGACCCTTCACTTTACGTGGTGTCCTTCTCCAGGCTCTGGTCCCTCCTGATAATATATCCAAGTAAGTGGCACGGCGTCTTCCATCCTCACTTCTAGGAGCGTTCTGGTGGCGTGTGCTCCAGGACAGGTTGGTTCCTTGTCCTGGCGACCATGGTACATTCGGTGTCTGGCCTGCTGATATCCGAGGAGGACTCACTGAGCCCCCCAAGGTCTTTCTCCTCTCTCCCTTCTCTCTCCTGCTCCGTCCTCACTTCACGTCAGGCCAAGCTGCCCTGCAGGTGCTTGGTCTGGCCACAGCCACCTGGACCATGAGCAAAGCTCCTGAGGACATTGTACAAGCGTGAATCCGGCCACTTAGTGTGGACAGGCCCACGGACTGCAGTGACCTTGGGGCACACGTCCAAGGTCATGTCTAGGACGTCTCCAGCAGGGCTTTTTCTGCTGCTTGGATTTGAACAGGAACGATGGGCCCCTCTGCCCTCTGCTGGCCAGGTGGGGCTGCAGCTCCTGGAACTCAGACCCAGAATTACAAACAAGCTTCCCAACCTGGCCCCATGTCTGGTGACCAAGAGGCAATTCTAAGCATGGCTCAGAGGTGGGTCTGCCACTCCCCATGGGGCTAGCTCCTGTGCTGGGCTGAGGCAGTGAGGAGCACAGGACCCCTTCACTGCCAGTGCGGCACCCTGGGCCCACACACACACCCCTGGGCGCCACTGTGACACTCATCCTCCCTCTCTCCTCCCCAGAAAACATTTTCAACAGCTTCTGCCGGACCCTTCCCGTGTCCATGTCTGAGTCCATCCTGGAGGCCCTGCAGCTCTCCACAGCCATGAAGTGTGACCCCCGAGAAGGCTGCTCCCTGCACCTCCGCGTGCACGTCTCTCTCACGCTGCATGGTGAGGGAGCTGGGAGCCGAACCTGGCCAGAGGCTGAACCTAGTGTAGACAGTGTTGTTGTTATTTTATGTGCCGTCTAGTCGGACCCGACTCATAGCGACCCCTCCTTGGGTTTCCAAGGCAGTATCACTACGGAAGTGGATTGTCCCATGTGTGGCCGTGGGCCGGGGCTCTGTTAGGCCTCACCATGACCTGCAGGGGGTGGGGGATAGCTCTTGCTAACTTCACAGGGGCCACATAGCCATCATGGGGGCCTGGACTGACCCCTGCCCTGGCCATCACCCTGCCCACCCTCCCTTCACCCCAGAGGGCCTGTGGGGCCTGGAGGTCTGCACCATGAGCCTGGACACCCAGGAGGTACGGTGTCAGGGGGTACGGGTGACCCGAACCTCCCGCCGACTTCACATGGGGCAGCAGGTGAGGCAAAGGCTGGGGCTGGTGCACCACCAGGGCCCGGCCCACCCAGAAACCCAGCTCCCAGGCCTTTGGCTGGGAGCAGCTGTTGTGCCCTGTCCCAGATATGGCTGGCCCCTCCCAGTCCAAGCCCCGCCCTGGCCACCCATCCTGGGTCCCTGCTACCCTCCTCCTCAGACCTGTACAAGGAGCCCCACCGAGGCTCCAGCCAGTTGAGGGCTGATTCAGGGCAGGTGGGCAGCTGTCCAGCTCTGCCCCAGCTGCAGGTGAGCTTGGACTGCTTCGAGGTGAGCGTGGGCCAGCACCTCCATGTCACTCTGAGGACCATCCCCCACTTCTGTGGGCTCCAGTTGGATCAGCAGTACCAAGTGGAAGGTGGGAGCCCCATGAGGCCAGCCTGGTCACAGCTGCCACCTGGCCTCTAGGGACTGGCTTGGTGGGGCTTGTCCAGGCCTGGGTGGGGCAGGGCAAGGAGATAGGGCAGGTTGTGGAGGGGTGAGCGAGGGGCAGAGAAGGGATCTAGGAAGGACCAGGGCAGGGCCACGTGCTACATAGCTCCCAACTGCCCATTTGGCTTAATTTGGTTGATGGCCTCCCTGGAGAAGAGGGGGTTTCAGAGGCCTAGAGAGCAGAAGCCCAGCTAGGGCCCAGGAGGCCAGCCCATCAGCCTCTGGCATTTGCAGACTGCACAGATGAAGACGTGGGGAGGAACATGCGGTACTGCTTGCGTGAGTCTCCCCAAGCCCCCCTCTTCTGTCCCTGAGACAGCCACCTGTCCAGGTCTGTGTGGCCTCTCTGCTGGGTCCCCAGGTGGGTGACTCCCAATGCCTGGGCCAAGTGGCAGTCACCACCTCCGAGCTCTCTGGACAGATGCAGCATGTCCATGACCCCTGTGCCCGTGAGCTGGCGACCCGGTACTGCCGGCTCTGACCCCACCGCCACCCCACTTGCCACCCTCACAGCCGGGAAGCTCACCTACCAGGTGAACCGCAGCCGCAAGGCCATTCTGGTGCAGGCACAGGGTGCCCTGGGCAGCCACGACTACTACGTACGACTCTGTCTCAGGCGGCTCTCCTGTGAGGAAGCTGGGCCCCTGGTTCAGGTGAGAGACCCCTCCGCACTCCCACCCTGCACTACGCCCACCCATCTGGACCTAGGCCCCTCAGCCCCTCCCCTCACTGCAGGTGACTGCCAACGGCGTGTCTCAAACTGTCTCGCTGTCCTACAACAAAGAACTGCCCTGTCTGTGCCTGGAGGTCAGCAAGGGCAGCCCGGACTGCAGGGGATGGGGGCAGCAGGGAGGGGGGACAGCGGGGGGCAGCGGGGGGGCAGCAGGGAGGGACAGTGGGAGGGCAGGGGGGCTCACTGGCCCCGCCCCCTCCACAGGGCTGGCCTTCAACCCTGGACGCAGTGCGCATCCAGACCTGCCCCTTTGAAGATGGCGAGTCCCTAGGGCCCCCAGGACCTTCCTCCTGACCCCCTCTGGTCCCTGGCAGCCTGGAGGGGGGTGCCTCAGGAGGGGCTGGGTGAGGACGAGGAGGAGGGAACAGCAGCAGGCCTGGCCCAGTTGGGAGGGTCCAGCCTCAGTCCGAGTCTGCTCTGGGGGCAGGTAGGCCAAGGGCCAGCCTGGCCACCCCTCCCCACGTGGCAGAATCCACATGGCTGTATTCGGGGACCAGTGCTCATGCAGGTGGTGACCTGCCTCGGCCCCAACCCCACATTCGTCCATGCGGGCTGGTGCCAGGGCTCTGGGGCCCACAGGGGAACTGCCCGCATCCCACCGGGGCCCCAGGGTGGTCAGCGAGCCCTGTGGGTGTACCCAGGACAACCGCTGAGCCTCGGGCGCTAACCGCTGGGGGCGGCCCCTGCAGACGTCGAGGTGCTGTGGGACGCCGTCCACTACCACCCGGGCAGCCAGGAGCTGAGTTGGGAGCCCCCCTGTCCGGTGAGCGGCCGCGTGAGCCTGTGCTGGCGCGCGGGGCCCCAGGACGCCTGTCGTGCGCTGGAGCGCTCCGGCCGCCCGATGCGCCGCAAGGTGAGTGGCCTGAGGGGGTGGGGCCCGGGGCACGGCCGCACCCTGACCTGAGCGCCCTGCAGGTGCGCTACCCGCTGGTGGACACGCAGCCCCAGCTCTGCCTGCAGGTGAGTGGGCCCAGCAGCCGCCACTGCCGTCGCCCGGGACGGGGGGCGGCCACCAAGGGAGGCCGGTGCAGGGCAGGGACCCCAGCCCCAGCTGCCCGCTACCCTCGGCTCCCCTCCGGGTCTGACGGTGGGCGGAGCCGAGGGCCCCGCCCCCAGCTCGCAGGGCGCCCTCGGGCCCAGGGAGCCCCTCTGTCTGCAGTTCTCCACCCGCAGGGGCGTCTGGGTTCGGTGCCCCTTCGCGCAGCGCCGCTTCCCAGGTGAGCTCACCTGGGGCACAGGCAGGGACTCCTGGGCCTGCGGTGCAGACCAGCGAGTGGCAGCACCCTGTACCGTGTAGACAGTCCGTGGTCAGGGCCTCCTCCTGAGCCTGGGAGGAGGGGGGGCAGGGGGGGTGGCCCCGTGGGGGAGGACAGAGGAGGGGACGCAGGGTGCCGGCCTAGTGGAGGGCCAGCTACGGGGGCGTCCGAAGCCGCTGCTGCGTGGTGGGGTGGGGCAGGCTGCTAGCCCATTGGGGGCCTCAGCACCTCCGCCCACCCAGCAGCCTGGAAGATGACGGTGCAGCCGGCCCCCGCGCAGGGCCTCCTCCGCGCCTCCTTTTTCTCCCCGAGCCCTGCCAGCTTCCAGGTGCGCCTGTGTCGACGCCGCAAGGCCCTGCTTCGCGCCTGCCACCGGACGCTGGAGACCACGCCCCTCCCTGCAGCCTCAGTGAGCCTGGCGGGGGGCCCCCGGCTCCGAGGCTGCCTCTCCGCATGCTCCCTCCGCCGCCCTGGGGGCGCAGGGCGTGCGTGTGACACGTATGTGCGCGTGGGAGGCCGGGAAGTGCCGACTGCTCTCTGAGCCGCCCCTCCCCCCCAGCGGGACCCCTCCGCGGAGCCCGCCGCCTTCGTGGACATTCCCCAGGCCGAGGCCTGCGCCCGCAGCATCTGCATCCAGGTGGGTGGTGCTGCCGCACACAGGGCCCCTTCCAGGGCAGACCTCGGTATCCCCGGCATCCCCAGTACCTGCAGCCCTTCCAGGAGGCCGCGGGGGACGTGGGGCTGGGTTCGGGGAGTGGTGGGGTGCTGACCTTCCGCCCGGCGCCTGCAGGGCTGGAGAACCGACCTGCACTTCTCTGTCCCCCAGCAGCTGTGCGACGTCCCGTGCGGTGAGCGCCCAGCGGGTCTGAGCTGAGGGGAGGGTGCGGACCGGCTCCGAGGAGCTGGGCTGCTGGGAGGCGTGGCCTGCCCTGCAGGGAGACTGGGGGTGGCCAGGTCGGGCTTCCAGGGGCTTCACCTCTGCTGCCTCGGGGCCCTGCCAGCCCGCCCTGACTTGGCAGGCAGGACCCCTCCCGAGGTCCCCATGAGCAGGCCATCCGGGCAGGTCTGAGGGCTTGGTCCTCCCCGGTGCACCCGCCTCCCTGACCCAGGGGCTCTGGTTCCAACTCTCCAGTGACTCAGGATGTCCCTTGGCCAGTCCTCGCCCACCAGATTCCCGGGGCCCCCTCTGGCCACCAGGACAGGCTCTACCCAGTGGACAGGGCTAACCTTTCCGCTCCTGGGTGTGGTCCAAGATTGAGGCCTCTGGTTCAGGGCCCTGAAGAGGCCCCTAGTGGTGTCTCAGGGAACAGGTGCTAGATCTGCCCGTTCAAAAGCTGCATGATGGAGAATGGTTGCAGGAGGCGGTAGGTGGTGGGCAGGCGACCTGTGACCCTTCACAGGGAGCCCCGAGCGGGTGGAGGGTTTCCCCAGCTCATCTGGGTCACAGTAGTTCCTGCCACCCACGAGGAGCTGCCCCAGGGCCTGCAGAGGGACATGAGGGTCTGCGTCCCCCATCACCCCTCCCACAGCAGGCCCAGGCTGGATCACCTTCACCAGACGACAGGCCATAAGGGTTGCTTTCCCTGGAGGCCTGGTGTTTAGAGGTGACCCTTGGGACTGCTCAAGCCACACCTTTCCCTAGCTGTCACCTGCAAAACCACAGCCTGAGTCCCTGTGTCTCAGAACAAGCAGGTGCCAGGCCCAGAGTATGGTGCGGACCCCATAGTCTCTGACAATTAAGGCAGTCCTTCTCCCACCCCCATCCCTCAGAGTGTGGTTGGGGGTTCTCACCTGACCCAGGTGCCTTCCAACAATCCAGAGAGCCCCAGGGGCCTGGCCAGGGGCTTCAGGGTCAGTCCCCTAATGCTTGGCCCTGCCCCACCCTGTCTCTACTTGGTCACAGTCTCCCTGGGCCCCTTGGACAACCATGGACACAGCCACTATCACTGGCCCTGAGGACTTGGGCCTGGCCTCCTGCCACCAACTTCCCAGAGCACTCCCAGGGCCCTGAGGGGCTGGGTGCCCCCCTTTCCACAGCTGAAGGGCCAGTCCCATGGGGGATGACCAAGGACCACCTCCAGCTTCTGCCCTGGGTACCCCACACTGGGTCAGGGTCCACACCACTTGGTGTGGCCCTGCAGACTCAGGGCCCCCAGCCCCCTACCCTGCCCACCCGTCAAGGGTGGACCACTTCCCCTAGCTCAGAGTCACCTGCCCAGAGGCCACCTGCAAGATGTAACGCACTGATATGTTTCACACTCTGGAAGGCCACCATGTGCTGCCCAAGCTTGAGGACCACAGTGACCCTCATCTCTGCAGAGGCACACAGCAGCTCCAGCAAGAGGTCATCAGCTGAGGGCTGCCGACTCCCACGGACCCAAGAGGTGACCCTGCACTGCCCTCTGGAGTTGTCTTCACTTGACCACTGGGCAGCCGGGGACATGCACACCCAGTGTCCCCAACCCTTCCCGTCTTGCCCCCTGGACTGTGAGCAAAGTGTGCCCCCGCTTTCCTCCCTCCGGGCCCTCACCCTGGCTGCCCCCCTTCAGCCAGCCACAGTCGCTCGGGCCTTTCCGTCCCCTCCGCCCACAGTAGGGGGTGTTGTCCATGGAGAACTGTGCAGCCGGGGACCATGGGGGAAGGTGTCACATACGTCCTACTCAGTAAACACCTGGGCACCACCCGGGCGCCGGCTTTTTCCCTTGAGGACATAGTGGGGTCAGAGGGAAAGGTTGTCCCTGGGGGTGGGATGAGGGGGAGAATCACAGGGCAGTGTACCTGGGAAAACAGGGTCCAGAGACACCATCCTGAGGGACCCTCCAAAGCAGGAGTCAGGGAACGTGAAGCTGTACTGGGCCATTGGTCACCAAACACAGCCATGGAGGGGGGCGGCTGTGAGGTGGGATAGGGATGTGGGAGGAGCCTGCCCCCCGTCGCTTGCAAAGCCCGGTCCAGATGGACCCACACACATCAGAAAGCCTCGGGACACAGATACCTCTGACTGCCCTCTCCCATGTGCGTTTGGGGGGTCTGCCACCCCACCCTGCCCAGTGATCCCTCAGAAACCCTGACTCTCACATGGAGCAGGAGAGCCCCTGAGGCTTGGCATGGGTTTGGGACCAGAATGTCATTCTAGGTGAGGACCTTCAGGTGGCTGGGACCCAGTCGGGCCCCAGTCACCCTCCTCCAGTGGTGAATCCCGAGCCTAGCTGAGGCAGGCAGGGTCCGGGTTCACCCTGGCATGCACCACGAAGTTGCCGGGACAGACTTGGGGACCCCTCGGGTCAGTGTGCACCCTCGTCCAAGTGTTCCCATAAAGAACCCGGAAGGGATGGTCTCCCTGGGGCGCTGAGCCCTGTCTGACCAGGCTGGAACATCAAAGGGCAGGTTTGGGGACCCAGAGCAGATACGGGGGAGGTACCCCGGGGGCTCTGGGGCTCCAGCCACCACCTGGGCCAGGGTCGTGGGGGCCGCTGCCCTTTGCCCTCACCTGACCTTCTTCATCCCAGGGCAAGGCGGACAGGGACTCTCTGGAGACCTCCATCCATGCCTGGTGCCCCCTCCCCATTGAGGCATGGGATACAGGGACTAGAGTCTTGTCTCAGGCTGGGCCACGCCCACCCCAGGTCCTGGTACCCACTTGTGGTTCTTAGCAGACCTGGCCCGGTGTTGCTCAGGTGGGGCTGAAGCCATGACTGTGCTCCCCTCCAGGCCTAAGGACGTCGGTTTGGGTGGTGAGAGGTGCAGCAGCTAGGACAAGCGTGTGCTGCCACCAGGTGGCGGTGGCGCTCAGTGCCGAGCCCGGAGATGGACCGAGGGCTGGGTCTGTCCATGTCAGGGCCCTGGAGCTGCCCAAGTAGTCCCAGGGCTCAACGGGCCACTGCCGGGGCTGTTATAGACCGACTCCCACCCCTCAAGAAACGCTCCCAACCTCAGGCCATGTCTGCATGGGCACAAAGTGCCAGTGATGTTGATGCGGCTCCAGGACCGTGAGGTAGGAGGCTGGTCGCCGACAGCGGGGACAGACGGGCCTGGTTCACGGTTTAGCCGCCTCATTCGTTCATTCATCAAACACGTGCTGAGCTCACTACCCAGCGGGGGAACAAAGCATGCTGACATGTGGCCTGTCCCTGAAGTTAGAGGGACTCACTGTTGGGTGTGCCCAGGACTGAGGGGCTTCATGGCATGCGGCTTCTCAGGGCTCACCGAGACTGTCCCAAGGAAGAGGTGGGGGACACTGCTGGGGAAAATATCCCATCATTTCCTGCCAACCCAGCAAACCTCTCCCCAAAGTAGAAAAGAACTATGATCAGTGCCTAAGTTTCAGAGCCGACTGCCGTGCGCAGAGCACACAGACGGACAGAACCTCATCTCTGCAGCCCGGCCAACGTGACCCGTCACACACGTCCTCAAGTGAGAGGCCCACATGTCGTTGGAACATACCTCGTGGTGGGGTGGCCCTCTGTGTCAGCCTTGATCCCAAGAAGAAATAAAACCTTCAGGGCAAAGGGAAGTGTCTGCCGAGGCCCTGGAGTGGGGCCTGCTGGGAGGGCCGGAGAGCAGCCAGGAGATCGGTGCAGCTGGAGCTGAGTGGGTGAATGGCGGAGAGGTGGGGGCTGGAGGAGCCACGTGACCCCAATGCTGCCCTTGAGAACAGGGGACAGGGAAAGGGCCAGGATGGTGGCCCAGAAGTAGTAAGAAGTGGTGAGCGTGTCATGTCTTTGGAAGTTACCCCCCCCCCAAAAAAAAAAAAACCAAAGTCACTGCCATTGAGTTAGGTCTGACTCATAGCAACCCCTCTTTGGGTTTCCGAGGCACTATGGTAGCATAGTGCCTAAGGCACTTGACTGCTAACCAGGAGGCTGGCGGTGCAAGCCCACCAGCCACTCCTCAGAAGGAAGATTGGGCAGTCTACTTCTATAGTGATACTGCCTGGGAAACCCAAGGATGGTCGCTATGAGTTGAGTCCGACTAGAAAGCACATAACGACAACAACATCTCTACTGAAACAGATTGCCCAACCTTCCTTCTGAGGAGTGGCTGATGGGTTTGAACCGCCAGCCTTCTGGTTAGCAGTCAGGTGCCAGGCATCAGTGTGTCCTGGTGGAGCGGATGAGGGTTTGAGAGAGGGGGCTGGGAATAGCTCCATTTTGCTTGGTGGGAGGTGGGGTCCGAGTAGGGGCACAGGATCTGGGATTTGGGGAGAACTGTATGAGATGAGGGGCCCAGTGAGTACGTCACATGAGAAGAGGAAGGTGGAAAGTTGAAGTGTGGGTGAGGGAGGTGGGCTTGGGGAAGTGGGCAGGACAGAAACGCTGTAGGCCACAGGAGGGTCAGAGAGCCCCTGGGCCTGGGCCATTGATCCTCAAGATGGACTGCTGTGGGACACTTGGGGACACGCTCAGGAGAGGGGCACAGACCCCACAGTGCCCACTGTGATCTTCGGGGAAAGGGACTTCGGGGAAAGGGAGCCCTGCAACGTCTCCAGGCTGTTTGGGCACAGGTGCTGGGACAATCCAATGGAGAGCCTGGGGGAGGGGTAGTGGGCACCACTTGTCCTCCTGACCACCCCCACCCCACCCCCCAGCAAACACCAATGCTATTTGGCACCTGCGGCTGGCGTCCACCCCTGCCATGCAGGTCAGTGCTCCCACAGAACTCGAGCCAGCACCCCACGTGCGCGTCCAGTCCTGGGACAGAGCAGGGTTCACCTGCCGCCTGGCCTGGAAGGAGGCAGGGCCAGGAGGGGCGGGGCATGCTCTGCAGGCTTCGCCCCTTCTCTCCCCACCGCGTCCCCAGCCCTGACTTTGCGGCTGGGGAGGGTCGTGTCCCCCAGGAAGTGGCTACCCCGAGCGTGGTGGGAGGGGAGAGGCAGCAGCTGCAGGGGCAGGGCCAGTGACTTCCGCCTGGCCCTGGGGGGCCTGTTAGGAGAGGGGCAGTTGCCGCAGTCCCGGGGGATTAGGCTGAGGTTGGCTTACCATCCCTAGAGGTCTCGGTGAGGCTGCCCCATCTGTGCAGGGGACGGGGCGCCCTGGGAGGTGTCCCCAGGGCCTGGTGGAGCAAGGCAGGGTGTGGTTAAAGGGCACCCAGCCCCTGCAGACAGAGGCCCAGGGGGCTCAGGAGCTCCGGTCTGTCCCCCTCCTCTCTCACCAGGTTTGGCCCTGACTGGGGGCAGGGAGGAAAGGTCTCTGGGATCCATCCCTGGTCCAGGGCCCCTAGGCTCCCAGGACATGTGTCTCTCTCATGCCACAGTTACCCCCACCCTGGCCCTCACCAAGATTCCTCCTCCTCATCTCAGGAGAGACCCCAGAGGACACCCCCCCTCCCATAGGGCCCAGGTGTCTGCCAGCTCACCACTGCTTGGAGTCACCTCCTTCTCCATCCTGGGAAGACTGGGCCACAGGGAGAGCTGGGTGGGACAGGGTCCAGTGCCACCCATACTACCTAGGTGAGCGGGCGGACATGTCCCAACTCCAGGCTGCCGGGTCACTCAGCTAACGAGGACCAGAGGGCAGGCTGTGCAGTGTGCAGGGAGCTGGGCTGTGGCCCGCACCAGATCAGAGGAGGTGCCACCAAAATGTCTATACGTTTTTATTGTCTGTCAAGATATCCCTGCAGCTGGTTGTACAACAGAAACATCTTTCTTAAGCACAGCTCACATGCGTCCACGCTAGTTTCCCTTAACCCTTGGAACGCGCCCTGATCAGAGCCAGCACCGTGACCTAATCACAGACGCTGCAAGCCACGTGGTTTCGCCCGCTCGCACTATCAGCACAGGGTGCTTTCTGTTGCTGTGGGTGTTTCGTAGTCCTGATTTTGTCAAAGTTCTGGTGTTTTAACTACAATGTTGTGGTAATTAGTATTCATGACTGTGGTACTTAAGGTTGTGTGTCAACTTGGCTGGGCCTGGTAGAGTGGCTGGGCAGTTGGTAGTAGTTATTCCCCATGATGAGACTGGTAATCAACTCCATGGTGGGACCTACCACAAGCCGCTGAGTAGCTGCTTTGGGTATGTGGTCTGCTTGCCGTAGATAAGCAGCTTTGGGAAAGCTCTCCTGCTTATGGCATACTTGAACCCTGCATGTAGCAGTGTCATTGTTCAGCAGCCCGCCTTGCTCTGCCAACCTTGGGACTTTCAATGGACTTGAATCAATGGCCTGTGTTGTTTGGTAATGTTGGGACTGTGCCTTTTAACTTGTTGACCTTGGGTTTGTCAGCCTCAGCAGCCAGCAGCTGAGTGAAGAAAAGCCTCCAGCTTCAGCAGGCCAGGAGCAGGAGGCAGAGCTGAAACCCAAGGTTGAGGGGCTTTCACCCAGCCCCTAGAGCCTGGCAGGAGCTCTGGTAGAGCAGTGCCTAAGGCATCTAACTGCTAACCAGAAGGCTGGAGGTTCAAACCCACCAGTCACTCCTCTGAAGGAAGATTGGGCAATCTACTTCTGTAGTGATACTGCCTCGGAAACCCAAGGAGGGGTCTCTCTATGAGTCGGGACCGACTTGACGGCAGTGAGTTTGGTTTTGTTTCTAGAGGCTGGCATTTTGAACTCAAACTTCTAGCCTCCAAAAATTTTAAGAATAAATTCCTGTTTGTTCGAGCCATCCCATTTGTGGTCTATTCCTGTCAGAGTGGCACTAGGTAACCAAGACAATGATCCTGTATCGATAATACTTTGAGAATGAAACAGCAATTAAAGAAAAAGGAGAAAAATCAACAAAGGCTCCCACTCAGTTACTAATGTGACAAGTAATGTCTTTCAATGTAGAAAGATTTGCAAAACAGTTTGGTTGTTAGGATTCCTATAATCTAAGAAACAGCACACTGATGCAATTTACAACTGTATTTAGCGTGTATTATTCTACGATTAAAATTGATCATAAACACAACTGAGGAGTCTAGTCTGATAGGGAAGGAGGTGGATGGTGGGGTGACATGAACCCTAGTGGTACCCCTGGCATGGGGGCTCTCATCTGGTCCCTCACTGGGATCCAGCGTCCTGAAGAGTTCAGGTGAGGCTCATTTGATGTGACGAGATCTGAGGCCAGCTGAGTGCCCCTTCCCTAAGTTCACCCGGGCCTGCCAAGACCTCTCCAATACACAGTTCATCCATTCAAGCATTTCCTGAGCACCTACTGTGTGCAGGAGTGAGGGGGCTACAGTGGACAGGACCCAGGCATTCACTCCCCAGAAGACATTGAAGCAACCCGTCGGGACTCTGGGAACCAAATGGAGACCCAGCGGGGGCTGCCCCTCATCCCACCAGCCAAGCCCTGAGGTGGTAGCCCATCCACCAAGACTTGCAACTGGGATTCGGAGCGGACTGGCTGGCTGGCTGAGAGCATGTGCAGGTACTCCCAGAGCAGGCGAGGGTCCATTACCTGTTCAGCAAGGCCTCGGTGAAGAGAAACAGAGTCAGGGCCCACGTGTTAACTGCCTGAGAGAGATGACAGATGATGACAGGTAGGTGAACGCTAGATGATAGGTAGATGGCAGACAGATGACAGGTGATGAAGACAGGTAGGTGATAGATGGTGGACAGATGATGGATGACAGACGAGATGAGCGTCTGGCTTCTCCAGTGCTGCTATCACAGAAGCACGCAGACTGCGTCAACAAACAGAAACGGACTCTTCACAGTTCAGCCTGTGAGATTCACCTGGGTTCTTGTGTGCACCCGTTCATTCCTTTTTAAGGCTCAGCAGAGTCCTGTGGCAAGGATGGACCACAGCTTGTTAATCCATTCATCTGCTGAAGGATGTTTAGGCTGCAATCGCTATCACAAATACAGCTGCCATGAATTTTTACCCACAGGTTTCGAGTGTGGATACAAGTGTTCATTTCTCCAGAATAAATGCCCAGCGGTGGGACTGCTGGGTCCCACGGTAAATCTATGGTTCGGGATAAGAAAATGACAAACCGTTTTCCACAGTGACGGCGATCTTCCGCTTTCTCACCATCCATGTCTGAGAGTTCCAATGCTTTGCATCCTTGTCAGCACTTGGTATTATCAGTATTTTTTCCTTTAGCCATTCTGGTAAGTGTGCAGAAGGATGTTGGACCTCTTCTCATGTGCCTATTTATTAGTTAAATATCCTCTTTGGTGAAGTGTCTGCTCGAGATCTCTGCGCATTTTAAAAGTGCGTTATTTTCTTACGCTTTTGAGAGCTCTCTCATACCACACAGATCAGTCCTTTCCTACACATGTGGTCTGCAGGCACTTCCTGCCACACTGTAGCTCCTTCCGGCCTTCTCTTGACAGTGTCTTTGGCCAAGCATTTTCTATGTTGATGACGTCCGATTCGTCGGTTTTTTTCCTTTATGGATGTTGCCTTTGGTGTCACCTCTACAAACGATTTGACTAATCCCAGGTCTTGAGAATTTTATCCTGCTTTTTCCTCTGAAGGTTTTATAGTGTCACGTTTTACATCCGTCTAGGTCCACTCTGCGTGCATCTGCCAGTAAACGTGTGAGGTGTAAGGTGAGGGTCATCAGATCTCTGAGTGTGGCTGGCCAGTTGTGTGAGCACCACTGAACCGAACTGGTCGGAGACCAAGTGCTGGCTCTCTGTGGATGTGCCCCTGGACTGCCTCCTTGGCCCCCCGATCTCTGCCTCTTCCTTTGCTGGTGCTGCAGTGTCCTGAAGACTGCAGGCACATGCTGGTGCCAGGCGCTGTGGATGGGCCCCCGCCTCATGGTGACCCCGTGTAGAAGTGAACAAAGGGCTGCTCGTGCTCAGTCGCCGATTGGATCATTGGGATCCACAGGGTTCATACTGGCTGAGTTTCAGAACTAGATCACCAGGCCTCCCTTCCTAGTCCATCTTAGCTTAGAAGAGACTGAAATCTGTTCCACGTCAGAGCAACACGCGAGTCTGCGCTGACAGACGGATGGTGGCCGGGCACGAAGCTCACTGGCTGGAAATCAGACCAGGTCTTCCGCATGGGGTGAGAATTTGACCACCAATCCACCAGCGTGACATTCAGCTGTATTGTTGCTGTTGTCGTCAGGTGCCATCGAGTCACCTCCAACCCACAGTGACCCGTAAACAGAATGGAACGCTCCCCGGTCCGGCGCCCGCCTCACAGTCCTTGCCATGCTTGAGCCCACCGTGGCAGCCACCGTGTCAGTCCGTCCCTTGCAGGCCTTCCCCTTCTTCACTGGCCTCCGCTTCACCCAGCATGACAGCTGACACAGATTTGTCCCTCTGAAACAGACCAAAATGCAAGAGATGAAATCTCACATCTCAGGAGCATTCCAGCTGCACTTCTTTTTTTTGAGGAGGGGGGGCTTTTTATCATTTTATTTATTTATTTATTTATTTATTTATATTTTATTGTGATTTGGGTGAAGGTTTACAGAGCAAATTCACTTTCCATACAGCAGTTCACATATACTTTGTCTCATGACATTGACCACAGTTTACCACAAT
>NW_006922058.1:1069175-1075094 GCF_000298275.1 Orycteropus afer afer | reverse complement strand
AAGCCCATAGTACTTTCAGTATTCTTCACCAACACAATTCAAAAGCATCAACTCCTCTTCAATCTTCCTTATTCACTGTCCAGCTTTCAAATGCATATGAGGTGACTGAAAACACCTTTGCTTGGTTAGGCACATCTTAGTCTTCAAAGAGACATCTTTGATCCTTTACACTAAAAAGGTCCCTTGCAGTAGCTTTTCCCATGGCAATATGACATCTGATATCTTGACCACTTCTTCCGTGGGTATTGATTATGGATCCAAGTTAAAATGATATCTTTCATTTTTATTTGTCTGTCAGTTTGTTGTACTGTGGTGGCTTGCGTGTTGCTGTGAGGCTGGAGGCAGGGTCACCCCTGGTGGACAGGTTTCAGCGGAGCTTCCAGACTAAGACAGAGTGGGAAGGAAGACGGGGCCATCCACTTCTCAAAGAAATGGCCACTGAAAGCCTTATGGACAGTAGTGAAGTGCTGTCTGATATATTACTGGAAAGCATTATGAAAAGCAATGAAACTTAGCTGTATAGGAATTAGTAAAAATGGATAGTGTAATTCCTCCAACTTTGTCTTCTTTGGCAAAAATGTTTCAGCTACTGTAGTTCCACTGCCCTCCCATAAAAGTTTAGAATCAGCTTGTCTATATCTGCAAAAATGTTTTGCTGGAATTTTGGTTGGTATTGTGTTAAATCTTCAGAGTTGACATCTTTTTCTATGTTGAGTTTTCAAATGCAGGAATACAGCATGTCTTTGCATTTATTTAAGTGCTTTTGGATTTTGTTCAACAACAATTTGTAGTTTTCAGCCCACAAATCCTGTGCATTTCATTTTCATTGTGTTTATATCTAAGAATGTTTTGTGGCTATTGTAAATGGTAACTTAAAAACTTCTTTTGTTTGTAATTGCTCATTGCTTGAATAGGAACATGTTGATTTTGAGGTGTTGACCTTGTATTCTGCAGTCTTTCTAAACTCACTTACTAGTTCCCAAAGTTTCAGTTTATTTGGTTTTTGTAGATCAGTGGGATTGTCTGCATAAATACTCACGTCTTCTGCAAATAAGCACAGTTTTATTTCTTCCTTTCCAATCCACATGACTTTTATTTCCTTTTTTACCTTAATGCACTGCCTGGGACTTTCAGTACTGTGTTGAAGAGTAGAAAGAAAGGGAATGCTGTCTTATTCCCAATCCAGGTTTTCACCATTAAGTCTGATATTCGCTGTAGGTTACTGTAGATGCCTTTATCCAGTGAAGGAAGTCTCCTCAATACAGAATCCTGAGTTGGTACTTTGCTCTCAGCACTTAAACGACATTGTGTGGCTTCCTGCTTCCCATGTCCCTGCTGATAAATCCACTTGCTCCAACCACCCTTACACCACTTTCCGTTTTCATCTGTTTGATCATGATGTGTCTTGGTGGGGAGTTCTTTGGGTTTATCCTGGATAGATTTGCTCTGCTTCTCGAATCTGTAGGTCTATGTCTTCCACCAAACTTGGGAAGTTTGCAGCCATTATTTCCAGCCCTGCACTCTTCTTCCTCTCCTTCTGGGACTCCAGTCATGCAAATGTTCCCTCCTTTATAGCTGCCTCACAGGTCCCTGAGTCTCTGCTCCCATTTTTTTCATTCTTCTCCCTATTGCTCAGATTGGACAGTTTCTATTGCTCCTTCTTCAGGTTCATTATCGCCTTCCTGTCATCTCCTTCTATTACTGAATTCCTCCAGGACTTTTTTTTCTTTCAGTTACTCTGTCAGTTCTAAAATTTCCGTTTGGTTCTTCTTTATATCTTCTATTTCTTTACTGAGTCGTTCTGTTTTAATATGTGTGTCAAGACTTTGCAGCTACTAATTCAAGCATTTTTATAATAGCTGCTTTAACATCCTCATCATATAATTCAAACATCTGTGTCATCTCGTCCTTGGTATCTGCTGACAATCTTGCCATGTTGAGATTTTCAAGTTCTTCATATGCCAAGTGATTGTAGTTTCTGTCCTGGAATCTGGGTCTTTTTGTTTCCCTATGGAGAACATTGTATTCTTGTTTTAGCCTCCTGTGCGCTATGGTTCCCATGCAGTTCAACTGTCAACGCTTTACTGTTCTATTCAGGTCACATGGTGGCACAGTGGTTAAGCACATGGCTACTGACTGGCAGCTGGAACCAGCTACTCCATGAAAGAAAGATGTGAAAGTCTGCTTCCACAAGGATTTGCAGCCTTGGAGACCCTGTGGGGCAGTTCCACTCTGTCTTCTAGGGGCACTGTGAGTCAGAATCCACTCCTCGGCAGTGGGTGTGGTTTGGGCTTTGCTTCTGTGAAGATTGACAGCCTTGGAGACCCTGTGGAGCAGTTCCACTCTGTCCTCTACAGGTGCTGAGTCGGAATCAACTCCATGGCACTGTTTTTTGTTGTTTTTTTTTTAAGGTCACCTTTCCTATGCACCACCTACTGGCCACCTTGAGACCTAGGTGGAGGTCTACCTGTTAGATCGGTTCTCCAAGTTCTTGATATGCTAATTAGGATCATCCACGTACATGCAGATTAGTGGTGAGCAAGGCGTTCAAAACTTCAAAGCTTATGGAGTTATTTTCCTAAACTTCTTCCTCTTTGCTATCTTCATGGTACTTTCCAGTTCCCTGAGGTTCCCTTTTCCTCCAGCCAGAAACCACCCACTTACGCATTTGTGACGCTAGGGCCAAGTGGCAGGAGGCAACCGGTGAACGAGTTCAGCAAGGTTGCAGGATCCAAGACCAACACACAAAAGCCCCTGTGTCTCTGTATGTCAGCAATCAGCAACCAAGAATGGAACTGATAGAGAAAACAATTCCATTCACAGTGGCACAAAAATAATAAAATAAACCAAAACCACACCCACCACCAGCGAGCCGACTCCAACTCCTAGAGACCCGACAGGACAGAACAGAACTGCCCCACAGGGTTTCCAAGGCTGTAAGTCATTATAGAAACAGACTGCCTCATCTGTCTCCTGCAGAACAGCTGATGGGTTTGAACCTCTGACCTTCTGGTTAGCAGTTGAATGTTTTAACTGTTGTGTCTCCAGAGCTCCTTGTGAATAATAAACTCCAAAGCTCCAACCAAACTCCCTGCCATCAAGTTGAGTCTGACTCACAGCAGTCTCTGTCAGGTTTCCAAGGCTGTCAATCTTTACAGAAACAGATGGCTTCACTTTCTCCCATGGAGCAGCTGGTGGGTTCAACCCACCAACCCTTTGGTTAGTAGCCAAATGCCTTAACCACCGCACCATCAGAGCTCCTAGGAGTTAAGTCTAACAAAAGAAGTGCAAGATTTGTACGCTTCAAACTACAAACCATTCCTGAGAGATAGTAAAGAAGATCCAAGTAACTGGAGAGATGTCCTATGTTCATGGATCAGAAGACCCAACATTGTGAGGGTGGAAATGCTCCCCAAATTGATGTACAAATTCAAAGTCATCCACCAACATCGGAGCAGGATCTTTGGCAGAAATTAGCAGACTGACCCTAAAATTCATCTGGAAATGCAAAAGATTCAGAAGTGCCAAGACAATTTTGAAAAAGAATAATGTTGGAGAATTTACACTTTCTGATTCCAAAGCTTACTATACAGCTGCCATAATCAGCACAGTGTGTCCTGGCAGAAGGACAGACATGAAGATCCATGGAACAAAATGGAAAGTCCAGAAGGAAACCCATACATCTATCAATGGCAACTCAGTTTTGCAGTTGTTGTTGTTGTTGTGTGTATGTGTGACTGTGACTTATGGAGACCCCATGTGTTACAAAGTAGACTTGCCCTATAGGGTTTTCTCAGCTGTCATTTTTTAGGGAGCCAGGTCACTGGACCTGTTTCTTCAACAGTGCCACTGGGTAGGGTCAAGCTGCCAACCTTCTGGTTACCTGCTGAGTGCAAGCTGTTTGTGTCACACAGACCAATGGAACAGAACTGAGAACCCAGATGTAGCTCCATCAACCTATGGTCAGCGGATCTTTGACAAAGGGCTGAAATCCATTAAATGGGGGAAGAGATGGTCTCTTTAACAAATGGTGCTGGCAAAACTGTTAATCCATTTGCAGAGAAATGAAATAAGATCCAAACCTCACACCATACACAAAAACTAACTCCTGCTGGATCAAAGATTTAAACGTAAAACCTAAAACTATAGCGTTCCTTAAGGAAAAAATAGGGGCAAACTTTGGGGCCCTAATTTATGGCATAAATAGAATATCAAGAATAATCCAAGATGCACAAACAGTAGAAGATAAACTAGATGTTTGGGACCTTCTGAAAATTAAATTCTTATGTGCATTGAAGGACTTCTCCAAAAGCATAAAAAGAGAACGTACAGATTGAGGGAAAATATTCAGCAATGACATTATTGGATGAAGGACTTATCTCTAAAATGTATAGAAAACTCTAACAGCTCAACATCAAAAACACAAACAATCCAATTTAAAAATGGGCAGAACACAGCCAGCTACCCAGAGGGAGTGAGTAGTTGGACCTGTGGGCTCGGGACCATGGTCACAGGGGACATTAAGCTCACTGGCATAACATACCACACAAAAATATTGTTCCACGTTCTACTTTGGTGAATCACAACTGGGATCTTAAAAGCTTGCAAGAGGCCACGTAGATGCAACGATGGGTCTCTCCTTGTCCAGAGCAAAGAAGAAAGAAGAAAACCAAAGACGCATGGAAACAATTAGTCCAAGGAACTGGTAGACCAGGTGATCCTCAGCCTATATGACCATGAGACCAGAAGAACGAGATGGTACCCAGCTAACACTGTCAACCACTCAGAGGGGAGTCAGTGCAGGAGATCCTGGAGAGAGTGGGAGAACAATTTGAAACAAAACTCAAAATCATTAAAAAAAAAAAAAAAAAAAAAAACACCAGATTTGCCGGTCTGATAGAGTCTGGTGAAACCCCTGAGACTATGGCCCCTAGCTCCCCTTCAGGTGTGGAATTCAACTCATTCCTGTGGCTTCCAGCCAAATAATAGATAGGCACATGGGCTGAACATTTACATCAGGAAGAGACACTCCTTGGAGAGATCAATCCTGGGAGAACAGAAGGCCAGTGCATACACAGGGAGACAGTTGAGGGGGCAGCAGTGCATGAGAGAGAAGGACACAGGGAAGAGGTATGTTCTGGCTCCCTAGTGCCACTCTGACAAGAATATACCACAAATGGGATGGCCTTAACAAACAGTTTATTCTCTTACAGTTTGGGAGGCTAGAAATCCGAGTTCAAAGTGGCAGGCTCTAGGAGTTGTATAAAATCCCCTCGACCTTGGGCTTCAGCTCTGCCTCTTGCTCCCAGCCCACTGAAGCTAGAGGCATCTCTTCACTCAGACAGCTACTGGCTGCTGAGCCCAAGGTCAACAAATAAAATGGCACAGTCCCGATGTTACCAAACCACATGTCAGGCCATTAATTCAAGTCCATTGTAAGTCTCAAGGTCAGCAGAGCATGGCAGGTTGCTGAACAACAACATAGCTACATGCAGGATCCAAGCATGCCATATGATGGTGACCATTCCCAAAGCTGCTGCTTATATATAGGAAGCAGACCACATGGGAAGCTACTCAGCTACTCTAATAGATTCCCCCATGGAGCTGATTGCTAGTCTCATCATAGGGAATAACTATCACCAGCTGTCCAGCCACTCAACCAGGCCCAGCCAAGTTGACACATGAACATAACCATCATAAGGTAACTATCAGGAGGAAATGGGAAAAAAAAACTGTTACATTATGGGGAAGTGCAGTCAATGTCATGAGACAAAATGTGTATGAACTGCTGTATTAAACTTTCACCCAGAACACAATAAAATTTTTTTTTAAAAAAATGGGCAGAAGACATGAACAGACACTTTACCAAAGCAGATATTCAGGCAGCCAACAAACATATGAAGAAATGCTCATGATCAT
>NW_006922058.1:1045196-1055013 GCF_000298275.1 Orycteropus afer afer | reverse complement strand
GCACAGGGAGACAGCTCTGGGGGCAGGAGTGCATGGAGGGATGGACACTGGGAAGAGGTTAACTATGGGGAGGAAGTGTGAGGGGAGCTGTTGCATTGTGGTAAACTGTGGTCCATGTCATAAGACAAAGTATATGTGAACTGCTGTATGGAAAGTGAATTTGCTCTGTAAATCTTCACACAAATCACAATTAATAATAATAATAATAATGTAGAATCTGCAAAACACCACATAATGTGGATGAACTTGGAGGACATTATGCAAGTGAAGTAAGTCAATCACAGAAGAAGAAAAAAAATTTCACTGCCATCAAGTCAATTCTGACTCATAGCGACCCTCTCTGGGTTTCCGAAGCAGTAAATCTTTATGGAAGTGTATTGCCTAGTTTTTCTTCCTTGGACTGGCTGGTGAGTTTGAACTGCTGACCTTCTGGTTAGCAGTCAAATGCCTTAGGCACTATGCCACCAGAGCTCATATGGAAGAACAAATACTGTATTAGTCCACTATTGTAAATATTCAAAGAAAGGTTTATATATGGAAGGAAATTTTCTTTATTGGTTACCAGGGATGGAGGGTGGGAGGGAACACTGCTAGATAGGTAGAAACAAGTGTTGATTTGGTGAAGGGAAAGGCAATATATCAAAAGCAAGTGACCAACACAGTAACACTAAGGAAGAAGATGACAGAGAGGTGCACAAGAGGTACAGACAACAAAAACAAACCCTTTTACATACACAGTACTGCGTTGTCAGCGATAGCAAACATTAGTCTACGGGTGAACAGACGTGTAGGCAAACTGAATGATCACATATGTCTAGTCCAAAGGGAATATATCCAGGACTATATATAAGGTTGGCAGATGATACTTCTACATACGTATTTGTATGTGCTGTAAGAATATCCATATAACTACAACTAACGGGGCAAAGTTATGATAACTTCTTAGGCACAGTCAACCACCCTGATGGAGTGAGTTGTTGGACCTGAAGGCTCGGAACCATGGCTGCAGGGGACATCAAACTCAATTGGCATAACATACTACACAAAAACAGTGTTCCACCTCTTACTTTGGTGAATAGCGACTGGGGTTTTAAAAGCTTGCAAGTGGCCATCAAAATGCAACAATGGGTCTCTCTTTGTCCAAAGCAAAGAATGAAGAAAACCAAAGACACATGGAAACAATTAATTAGTCCAAGGGATTAGTGGACCACATGAACCTCAGCCTATATGACTATGAGACCAGAAGAACTAGAAGGTGCCCAGCTACCACTGTCAACCACTCAGAAAGGGATGAGTGCAGGAGATCCTAGATAGACTGGGAGAATAACGTGGAACAAAACTCAAAAGCATAAAAAAAATTTTTTTAAAGATCACTTTTACTGGTCTGATAGAGCCTGGTGAGACCTTGAGACAATGGCCCCTAATTACCCTTCAGGTCTGGGACTGTGGCTTCCAGCCAAACAACAGACAGGCATGTATGGTGAACATTTACATCAGATAGATACACTCCTTAGAACAATCAATCACGGGAGAACAGAAGGGCAGTGTTTGCACAGGGAGACAGCACAGGGGGCAGGAATGCAGAGGAAAGAAAGACACAGGGAAGAGATAACTCCAGGGAGGAAGTGGGAAGAGAGTTGTTACATTGTGGGGAATTGCAATCGATGTCATGAAACAAAATGTATATGCACTGCTGCCTGGAAAATGATTTTGCTCTATAAACTTTCACCCAAATCACAATAAAATTAAAAGGAAAAAAAAAAGTTTGTCTCCCCAGGGACCTTAATGACAACTGAATTTTACAAAGATGCAAAGCAACTCAATGGGGGAAAAGATATTCTTTTCAACAGTTGTTACGGTAACAGGATATCCACATCAAAAAGATGAGTGTAGACCTTTACCTCACACCATACACAAAAATGAACTCAAAATAAACCACAGATTTAAAACAAAACACTAAAACCATAAAGTGTTTAAAAGAAACATAAGGGAACATCTTTGTGACCTTGAGTTAGGCGCCATGTTTTCAGATGCACCACCAAGTGCAGGACTCATGAAAGGAACAATGAGAAATTGGGCTTGATCAAAAGTACAAACTTTGTGCTTCAAACGACACCATTAAGAAAACAGAAAGGCAAGCCGGCGGTGGAGAGAACGTGTCTCTCATTAAGGACTTGTATTCAGAACTCTGCCGGGAGCACCGGCAACTCAGTGAGAAGACAAGCAACCCAAGTAAAAGTGGGCAAAAACCTGGCAAGACCTTTCCCAAGATGGTACAGAAATGGCCTTTAAGCACACGAAAAGGGAGTGCCGGCCCACTGAATTGTCTGGTAAAACACTGCAAATTACAGTCACGCTGAGACAACACTTCACACAACCGTGGATGGCGATAATCAGGAAAGAAGATGATCAAGGCTAACAAGGGTGTGGAGAACACAGCCGCCTCCACTGCTGGTGGGGGTGTAAACTTACAGGCGATTTCTTCCCACTGGAAACAGGACTCACCCCGGATCCAGCAGTGCCACCTGCTGGGACCCACCAGGAGAGACCAAGTGTGTGTCCCCATGAGGCCCTGATCAGGAAGGCTGACAGCAGCAGTCAAGGTGCAGGCGACCCAGGGCCACCACCCACGAGCAGAGAAACAAGGGGGCCACCCACAGAGCAGACTAGTACTCAGCCCCCAGCAGGAACCAGCTACAGATGACAGAGACCAGACGGGCCTCCAGGCGCCGGTGGCAAGGGCAGAAGCCAGACACCAACACTGCACTTGGCATGACTCCGTGTCCATGAAACGCTCCAAAACAGCAAACTTACAGAAAGAGAAAGCAGAGGGGTGGCTGCTGAGGGCCAGGGGTGGGAGCAGAAAGTGACTGCAAATGGGACAAGGAGACTTTGGAAGCAAAGGAACCGGTCTACAGCTAGACTGCGTGGGTCACTTGCACACCTCAGAGGGTTTACTCAGTCCAGTGAGTCACACACAGACACGGGCGGGTGCCGTAGTGCATGTGGGCGGGTGGGGGCCAGGCTGCAGCAGGCACCTCACTACCACTGTTTTATAAATGGAATTCCAGTTAACTCTCAGAGATGCTCACACCAAACGTGTAAGGGGAATTTTATTTTTATGAATAAAGCCAGCTGACAAGACATGGCTGGGACCCTGGCCTCTCCTCGCCCCACTGCCACTACCCCACCTCAAGTCCTCACCCCACCCACCGGGCCCAGGGGCCCCACATCCACTGGGGACCTGCCACCAGCGCCCCAGCCTTCAGAGTCAAGGCCAGTGTCCGGGGCCGCCAGCCCTGCCTCTGCTCTGCAGACCCCACAAGGCCCGGCCACCCTCACCCACAGCCTTGCCCACGCTGACCTGCTGACGCCTTTCAGACGCCTGCCCACCCCATAAGGAGCCTGGTGGTGCAGTGGTGAACTCCACCCCCCAGCTGCTCTGCAGGGGAAAAGTGTGGCAGTCTGCTCCTGTAAGGGTTACGGAGGTGAGCACTACGGGGTGGTGTACTCTGTTCTATACCAGGCTGGGCCCCGGTGAGTTCTCCACAAGGCCAAGCCCTTGGGTTTGCAACATGACCCACAGCCCCACTGAACTTTATCCCCCCACACACACGTACACAGGCGTTGACACACATGCACACAAAACACCTGCAGTCACACACATGTGCACACACACGTACACACACCCTGCACACATGTACACACACATGCACACACACATGCATGCGCTCACGCCTCCTGGGAGCTGCTCGGTAGGCACAGAGGGGAGGGGTGTCCCCCTGAGTGTGACCTGTCAGGGACAGGCTTGGGGGCCACGCTGGCATGGAGGGAGGGCTGAGGGGCAATACCTTTCTGCAGAGGGGCCCAGATGGGCTGTTTGGCTCCTGCCTATCCCCCTGCATATCAGAGCCCCAGGGCATGGAGGGCAGAAGGGTGGGAGAGGGGCTGGCACCATAGGAAGGGGGGAGTCAGGGACCCCAAGGTGGGGGCCTGTCGGAGGATGGAAGAGGGTATCCAGGGACATCTGATGGGGTCACAACCTGACGGCTTCGCCCTGTGTGGCTTGAGTAACGGCCTTCCTCTGGCCAGCTGACCTCTTGCCCACCTCCTGTCTCAGGCCAGCTGGGCTCCAAGTCCCACAGGCCCACCCCCTGCAGGTGCCTAGTCCCCAGACCATCTCCTGGCACTCACGGCTACTCTTGCCATCATGGTGTGGTGGCTGCAGGTAACCATGGGGCAGAGTCAGGTGCTGGGGAAAGGGTGACCCAGGCCTGGAGTACTGGCAAGGAGACAAAACGTCCGAGAGACAGTCTGAGCGTGGGGCGGGCCCTGAACTACCGGCCCTGAGCAGTCAACGGGACCCCAGGCCTGTCGCCTGCACCCGGAGTGAGCAGGAAGGAGACCCTTGGGGGAACTGGCATCCCTGTGTCTGTGGGGGCTTCTTGTGTGGTGGCCAGGTCCTGCAACCACTCCAGCCTCCCCACTTCCAGGGCCAGGGGACCTTCCACTGTCTGGAATCCCCCTGCCCTGGTGCCTCCGATCACCTGGCCCCTCCTCCTTGCCTGGATGCTGACCGCCCCCCAACCCAGCCTCCAGGTGGGCCTCCGTGGGGCGTCTGCCTCCATCCACCTCTGCCCTCCTCCTGCTCTGAGCCCCCCACCCCGCCACCATCCCTCCAGACAGGCCTCTCTCTCTGCACTTTAGATCACAAGCTGCAGGCCCCCAGACCCCAAGCACCTGCCTCACCTTACCTCATGCTCTCCTTACAGCTCCCGACCAGGGGCTCTGGGAGGGCCCAGGAAACACATGGGCCCGGACATGGGTCCCAGACGTCCTTAACCCCTGCAGGGCCAGCTGTGCAGCCCTGGCGCGGGAGACCAGGAGGTGAGCAGTGAGTGGCCCCCAGTGCCCCCTCTGTCCCTGTCACATGCACACACCCTCCACCGTGCACCCAGCCAGGCTGCTGAGTCACGGGAGATTCCCTGGGTGCCCTTCGAGGGACAGCGAGTCACATGGTGGCAGCAACCACTGGGCTCTGGCCAGACTGGGTGTTCCTGGACAGGTGCACAACACACGCATATGCACATGCTGTCACACAGGTTCACACACACACACACATGTAGTCACAGACTCACACAGGCACACGTACACACACAGGAGCACACACATCACCCCCACACTGACACACATGTGCACTCCGATTCATAGACTCACACAGGCGCACACACATGCACACACAGATGTAATCAGACTCGCACGCACACGTCTGTGGCCTGATCATCCACCTGGCCATCTCAGAGGGGAGACGGGGGGGGGGGGCCCGCCAAGTGGCCTGGCCTGGGCTGGAGCTGGGACTCTGGGGCCCTCCATGGCCCAACCCAGCCCTTGACAAGCTCCAGGGCTGGTCATGGGTCACCTCTGCTCTTGGGGCCTCCAGTGGGCCAGAGTGGAGGCGTGGGAGCCATGTGTCCCAGCTAGAGAAGCAGGCCCGGGGCCTGGGTAGCCTCCCCTCCCTGCCCTCAGGGGGAAGTATGGGGCGTGCCATGCGGCAGGGGCACCTCCCAAGGCCTGCAGGACCAGGTCCCTCAGCTGGGGGCTCCCCTGATGCATCCCCAGACTCCATTCAGTAGCCCACTCCTCTGAACTCTAGCAGAGACACTAGGACCCCACCCAAGCACTCGCAACCATGTCTGGAAACTGTTCCAACTTACGGTGGCCCTCAGCCTGGAAGGGTCCCCAGGTCCAGAATGTCTGGGTGTCTCTGAGAGAAAGAACCCTTTGAACAGGCAGGGAGAGGGCTGGGAGTCTTGTTCCGTGGGGTGAGGTGTCCCCTCATGCATGCTCCCTAGAAAAGGGGTGCCTCAGCAGGACCTAAGTCACGGATGGCGCCTGACACCCCCCCTCCGGCGTGTCTCCAGGCCCCATCTTCTCCGAACATGCCGCCTCACTGGACAGGAAAGTGAGGCTCAAAGCACCCTGATGCTCTCAGGGCAGAGCTGGGGGGGCCGAGGTTCCGACCCTGGGTTGGAGGCAGCCCCTGCCTGGCCCAGTCCAGTGGTATCCCGGGACCAGGGCTTCCGCAAACCCCATGGGCCTGTCCCCGCACATAGCTGATAGTTCCAGGCCACCGGCCTCTGAGTGGGGTCTGCCCAACTCCTCTAGCACCGACTCCTTACCTCTCCCACTTGCTGGGGTGACCAGTGGGGTAGAGACCCCTGAGCCCAGGAACACAGTGGAGGGGGTGCACCTGTCCCGGCACCGGGTCTGGCTCAGGGTGGGGCAAGGAAGTGGACAAGGGCCTGGAGAGCCACCCAACTCCCCATGCAACCCCCCCCAAAGCCCCAGGGCCAGGGTGGGACCCAGCAGAGCAACTCCCGGGCCTGGAGTGCCCATGATGGCAGTGCGCCCTCCGCCGCAGCCGCAAAGCTGGTTTCGCCCCGTCTGTGGAAGAGAGGCAGCGGCAAGGGCTGCGTGTGGTGTTGGTCAGAGATGCAGCTGTCGAGGTGCCTCCTGCACCCGTGTGGCCCCACCAGGTAAGGGGCCTGGGCCTGAGCCTGCCTCCCCTGCTGGGAACACCCAGACGATCCACCCCAAGAGGAACTGACTCGAGGGCCTGCCGGGGGTCGGGGGAAGGGCCGTGAAGTGCTGGGGAGGCTGGCCCTCTGGAACCCTACAGGACGCCGGGCCGGAGGCCCACTGTGTACTTGCAGCTCAGGACTCCGCCAAGGCCGCCTGCAAGTCATGCGCTAGTGGCTGGTGACTGCTCTCCTCTGGATGCAAACTCGGCTGTGGCCTGTGCACCCCTTGGCTGCCTAGCTCTCTGTCCCTGCTCCCTGCCACCTTCCCGGACCATGGGCCAGCTCAGCACTGAGGTGCTGCTACAAGGTCCCGAGCCCCCTGCAACGTCCCACCTGCCCTGACCTCCCCAGGCACTGGGCTACCTCAGCCAGCATGGCCAGCCCTGACTGGATCTCTCCCCAAGTCCTGCTCCTCCCAGGGCCGGGCCATGCTGGTGTCCAACCCTGGGCGTCCCCCACGCAGGGGGTGTCTGTGGGGCTCAGTGACAGCTCGAGACCCCACCTCAGGGGTGGTTTGTCGTGAAACCGCCCTCCTCTCTAACCCTGCAGTGTCTTGACCACACCACCCACCCAAGGGACCAGCAGGACATCGGCCCACACGCCCAAGCAGGGACAGCTACGCCGTCCAGAGCCAGCTCAGCCACGGGGCACAGCACCCCGAGCAACCGAGGGCTGGAGCTGGGCAGGGCCTACAGCCAGGGAGCACGCCCCCTTCTCGCTCAGGTTCGCACCGAAACCCACCACCGTTTCTGGGTTTCGTTTCTCGGCCAGCGGAGGTGGAAGGCAACTCGGAGCTTTCCGGAAGAGCAGCTGACACTCAGGGCTCTTTCCAGGAGGCCGGGCCAGGCTCGTGCAGGGAAATGGCCTCAGGACATGGCTCCCCAGCTCTGCCTCTGCCACGGACACACCACTGAGACACAGGGTCAGCCCCAGTGAGCCAGCCCTGGACCCTGGGGCCAGCCTCAGGGAGCCCAGTGGTGCACAGTGGGTGGGTGGGGGGCAGTGAGGACGCCGATGCCCATGGCGATCCAGGTTTCGGGCAGCCCCGCGTCAAAAACTTCCAAGAGCCTGATTCCCCGAGTCCAGGCCCCAGAAGCCCCAGAAGCTGGAACTGGCAGTGTCCCGTCCTCCCCAAGCAGCAACCAGAAGGCAGAACAAGGGGCCCCAACTCCTTCCCTCCAAGCACCCTCAGACCAAAGGGCCAGTAGTGCCCAGGGGCAGGGTGGGGCCAGGGGAGGGCCCAAACCCTCAATCCCAAGCACCCTGCAGGGCTGTATCTCCAGGGCTCGGGGCTGTGCCCACGAGCAAGCCTTCACAGCTCACCAACCTTCCTCCCATCGCCACCACAAACGGAGCCCAGGATCCACCTCCCTGCCTCTCGGGCTGTGCCCTGCTTCTAGGTCCCACCGAGGACCCAGACGAGTGTGGTGCCACAGGGGTGGTAACCAGGCAACCCCCATGAGGTGCCCTCCCCCCTCCCCAAGGACTCAAGGCCCCAGCCCCAAGCAGCACCCATGTTCTTATATACAAAACGATTTAATTGAAATACCTGTATAAAAAATATGATCTCCATACATCTCACTTTTGGACCAAAAGAAACCCCACCCACGATGCCCACACACACCGGGGTCACAGGACACAGCTGCTAAAATAAATTAAAGGCTTGCGACTCTCCCCTCCCCCAGCCCCAAGAGCCGACAAGCAGACTGTACAAGGTTGATAATTTAAAACCCACCACCCACAGAGCCCAAGACGGTGGCATCACGCCCTCCCCTTAAATTAACCACTGTACAAGTTCATCATCTGACAGACACAGAGGGAACTGGGGACAGACCACCGGGCACCATGCCCCCTCCCTGCCGCCCCAGGGACCCCAAGAGGCAGGGCTGCTTGGAGGAAGCAAACTTGACAAATAAATTAAACCAATAAATAGTCGTGGGGCCAACGCCGCCGCGAGGGTCACACTATAAATAAGACAGTCCCGCGCGTGCCCGCCATGGGGACCGCCGACGCGGGCATTGCATTGCTTGTGCAGGAACATGCCCAGACGAACACCATGAGACTCAAGAGACGAGGGGACTTGGGAGACAGGGCCCGTGCCAGAGTGCTCCTGGTCCAGACGGAGCAGCGGAGGGGGGGGCGGTCGGGTCTTGGTCTCAGGTTTCCGGCCCACCCAGAGGCCCCCAGACAGGCTCTCTGGAGAGGCGGAGCTGGAGAGACCAAGGCCCCTGGAGCAGCGTTCAAAAAGGCACTCAAAGCGAAGGGAACCAAGGCCCGGTGCCAGGGCAGTGGCCACTAGGGGCCAGCCACTGCCCCCGGCAAGGAGGTGGCCTGGCCGAGGGCTGAGTGTTCCAGAACAGCCAGCAGGGCTGGGCAAGGCAGGTGCCCCCGACTCCCCTGGAGGCCAGCAGGCGCCCAGCTCCTCACAAGCTCTCACTGCTGGAGGTGGTGCTGGCCCCGTCATCAGGATCCAGGGCGCACAGCCGAAGGTCACAGCTCTCCAAGGCGCTCTCCGCCTCCAGCATCCAGGGGTGAGCGGTGATCTGGTCCAGGGTGGGACGCTCTGAAGGCCGCAGGGACAAACACCACTCAATCAGCTGCTGGCACTCTGCGGGAGATGGGAGGTCAGCACAGGAAGTCAGGGTCCGCCACCCGCGCCCCACCGAGCCAGGCCCACACACCTGACGAGACTCTCCTTCGGAAGAAGAGCCGTCCTCTCAGGATCTCCTCGTCCCGCTCAAAGGGGATGTCCCCGCAGACCATGTCGTACAGCAGCACACCCAGAGACCACACGGTGGCTGAGCGCCCGTGGTACCGGTGATGGCGGATCCACTCTGGTGGACTGTACACCCTGGTGCCTAAGGGAGTACAAAGCAATGTTAGGATACCAGCCCAGACCTGGTCACTGCACCCAGAAAATCCTAACAGCTTCAATCCCAACCCGGGAGGGCCAGCCTCAAAATCCTGCTTGTCATCCGTCTGGAAAAACCCCAGCAGCAGGCGGGCTGGAGCTGCCAGACTAAAGGGTGGCACCAGGGCAGCGCCCCCAACTGGCCGCAGGGGGAGGCGCGGGGTCACATGAGCGCATGCTCGGGTTTCACAACAAATAGATATGAAGTCTGGCTCCGAAAAGCCCGTAGAGAGGAGCGGCGGCGGCAACAACAGCAGCAGCAGCAGCGTGGGCCGTCTGCGCCGCCCCCCACCTGGCGGCTGCGGGAGACAGAGGACGACGCGGG
>NW_006922058.1:1030461-1044910 GCF_000298275.1 Orycteropus afer afer | reverse complement strand
GCCCAGGCGGAGTGGGGCGAGGAGCGGTCCGCGTGCCCCCTGCTCCCCCACGCGTCACGAAGCGGCGCGTTACCGCGCCCTCTGGCGCGCGTCCCCCCACAGCCCGCGCCCCTCCCCCGCGGGAGTTGACCCGCCGGCCTGGCTCGCGCGCGCTGCGCTCACCGTCGAAGTCGGTGTAGACCGTGTCCTTGAGTAGCGCGCCCGAGCCGAAATCGATGAGCTTGAGCTCGCCCGAGCGCAGATCCACCAGCAGGTTCTCGTCCTTGATGTCGCGGTGCACGACCCCGCAGGCATGGCAGTGGCGCACGGCGGCCAGCACCTGCGCGAAGAAGCGCCGCGCCAGCGCCTCGTCGAGCGCGCCGCGCTCCGTGATGAAGTCGAAAAGGTCCTGCGCCGGCTCGGGTCGCTCGAACACCAGCAAGAAGCTGTCGGGCCGCTCGAACCAGTCCAACAGGCGGATGACACCGCGCGCGCCGCCCGCCGCGCCCACCTTGCGCAGCAGCACCACCTCGAGGGGCACGGCGGCGCCGCCCTGCGGGAACCGGCGTCAGCGCACCCGGCCTCGCGTCCGGATGTAAACAATGCCGCCCCCGCCCGGCCCGGCCCGGCCCGGCGCACTCACCAGGCTGCCCCACTCCGTCACCCGCTCCTTCACCACGTGCTTCACGGCCACCTGGGGACGGGGACGCGGGCCGTCAGGCTGCGCCGGTGCGGGGTGGCGCGTGGCGCCGGCGCCCAACCCGGCCCGCCCGGCGGCCCGACTCACCGGGAGCCCGTCGGCGAGGCGGCTGCCCGCGTAGACGGTGCCGAAACCGCCGCTGCCCAGCACGGCGCCCACCTGGTACACCTTCTCGAAACTCTCCTTCTCCGCCTTGGCTGCGGAGCACACAGAGGTGGGGTTGGCTGCGGCCCGAGGCGGGCGCGCCCTCCCGCCGGCGTCCGCCCCGGTTCCGGCCCCGCCCGCCTACCTGGCTGCAAGATTTTCACCGGGAGGTGGTCCACGCCGCCGGGCCCGCAGAGGTGCGCCAGGGAACCGAACTTGGAGAGCAGCATCGCGGGCGGCAGCGGGGATGCGGGCCCTCGGTCTCCGGGCTCCGCCGCCTGCCGCCCCGGCCCGCTCCCCGCTGCGGACGCAGGAGCGCGGCCTCCCAGAGCTCGCGCGGCGCGCAACTGGCGGCGCGACTCTGGGGGGCGGCGGGGCGTCTGGGCGCTGGCCCGCGGAGCTCCGGCCTGTGACCCGGGGCGGTCAGCGCGCTCGGCTGCGACGGGCGGGGACCGCGCGGGCTTTCAGTGCGTGGCCAGACTACGCGCAGGCCCCGCCGCGCAGACCTCTCACACGCCGGCGCCGCCTCGCCCTGGGGTTTTTGGGCCGCGGAGGTGCATATCCCTCCGCGGGGGCGGGGCGACAGAGGCCCCGCCCCCTTCCGCCAGGCCTCGCGCCGGCACCGCCCCCAGGAACCACGCGGCCACCAAGAAGACAGAGGGTCGGGGGCAGGCGCGCGCGCGCGCGCGCCCTAGTGCGGGCAAGCGCGAGCGGCAGGAGGCAGGCAGGCGAGGAGAGCCGGAACTCGTTTTCTGTAGTAAGAGGCGCGGAGGCGCACGGCGTCGACGCATCGAGCTTCACTCAGCTCCGCCCGCGCGCTCACACGCATCGCGCACGCGCGGGCGCCCTTGTCAGCGCTGAGGGGGGAAGGGGAGGGAGGGCTACAGCAGCCAATGGGAGACGGGCCTTCAAAGAATTTCCCGGCCGCAGCCAGTAGTGGGACAGGGCGTGGGCGGATGGGCGGGGACTTCGGGGACGCCCCCACCCCGCCCCCTGTGCCCGCTCCGGGAAGGTCAACGGCCCTGGCCGGTACCCACGACGACGCGCGTCTCTCTCTGGCCGTTCCTGGGGCGCGCACGAGCGCGGACCGCGGCGAGCGTGCCCGGGAAGAGCGCGAGTTCCGAGAAGCGGCCCCCGTCTGCCGGACCACGCGCTTACACGCCCGAATGCGGTGTGTGCGTCACCGCCTCCTGGCTTCCTGGCGCGCACGTGGGAGGCGCGCCCCCCCGGGGTCCCCGCCGGCGGCGCCCGTGACACTGAGCTCCCGCGGAGCAGAGGACAAACCCCGCACCAGGCGGCACGCCGTCCGCCCCTTCGGCGACCTAGCTGTCCCGGGTCCGGGAGGGCCGGCCTGGCATTGTCCTGACTGTCTTCCAGGCCCAGCTGCGCTCCCCCTCCACCAGGGCCCCCGTGGCTGCTGCCTGGGCCACGCCACGTCCACGTTGTCCAGGTCTTGGACTTGAACCGCTGGGGCCGCTCCACTGTGCTGCTTGTCCTGAAGCCACGAGGAGCACCCGGGTAGCTCCTTCCCCACCAGCTGACGACCTGGGCCCAAGGGCACCCACCTGGGAGCCGCTGGGGACTGGGTGTGAGCTGCGGCCGCATCCCTGTTGGCTGAGCCCCGACAGCCTCAGTCTCCAACACCGGGTCCCATAACGGGCAGGGGCCAAGGTGCTGGTCTCTCTAGGCCTGCCTTGCAAGGAGTGCCAGCACCCACATCTCCAAGTCTGGCCACTGGTGCTCTTGCCACTGTCACTGTCCCCGGACAGGACCCCCACACTCCCTCACCCTCTCCTGCTTGGAGCCCTCCGTCAGCTCCCACAGGCCTTGCCCAGCCCAGTGTCCACCTGCAAGTCACAGGGGGATCGATGCAAAAACCTCGTCTTCCCAGCCGTGAGAATCGTGGGCTACACCCTTCACAGGAGTAAGGCGCCCTCGCAGCCCTCCTCTGCTCGCTGTAAGGCGTGCTGGGGCCTCCCCCCCTGGCCGTGGAGTGCCACATGCTCGCCAGGCCCCCGATCCCGGCTCCACACGGGGTCCGTGGAGGCCTCCGGAGGGCTGTGGAAGTGCGGACAGAGCCCCTAGTGTGGGAGGATTTCTGCGGTCTTTCCTGCTCCAGGACTTTCTTGTGTGTGGTAGATTTCCTGCATTTTACGTGTGTGTGTGTGTGTGTGTGTGTGTGTTCCTGCACTGACTGAGCTCCATCAGAGCGAAATGGACCCTGACCCACCCCCCACCCCCCACCCCCGGCCTGGGGCTGACTATCCACCATTCAGGCCTCCACCTGGCTTCCTTCTGACCTGACGTGGGGGCTGGCACCCCTTCTGTCACCAGGCGCTGTGGGGGGCCACCTGTAGCGCCAGATAACGCTGAGGGGGCAGAACTCGGGCAGTGTGCAGCACGAGGGTCCTGCTGCCCACCTCAGCCTGTTACCGTTCTGCAGGCGCCCTGATCGCCGCTTGGCAGGCTCTGTGGGACTCCCCCACCTGCCTGCCTCCTCGTACAAGTGTGCCAGACTCCCGCCCTGGGCCTGTCCCTGGACAGCGGACCCCAGGCCACTTCTCAAGTCCTGTCCCTGCCTGTCCCCATTCCTCACTAAGCCCCAGCAGGGTAACCATCCCTGCCTGTTTTTTCCTGGTTCCTAGAAGGCCCATCCGGCCTGGTCTTAAAAATAGCTCTGGGCTCCGATGGGTGGGCCCCCTACGGGTAGCTGTGGGTTCCGATGTACTCTCCAGGGCTCCTCCTGCAGAGGGCATCCTCCATGGCCAAGGCACCCGGTCCCTCATCCTGCCCACCACAGACACAGTGCAGAGGGCCTGCCCGGGGGTTTGCTCACCCTGTCACCCCCAGCGTGCCCTGGGGCTCAGGCAGGTGTGAGTGTGGGTGCCTCCCACCAGGGCCGTGTTTCCCAAGGATGGGTGAGGGCCATAGGTTGGGTACTACACAAGGGGAATGCCCCGCAAGCCACCTCCCTCTTGCCCTGCAATGGATTCTGTGAGTGCAGTCTCAGCCCTGCCAGGTCACGCTGTCCTGCTGGTGGGAAGGGCCTGCGCTGTTGCCATGGTGAAAGGAGCCAGACTGGCCTCCCCAGAGGCTAGGATCCAGTCCACTCACGCCATCTCCCACGCTCACACGTGTGCATGCACATGCTCACTCACTGACACATTCATGTATACTCACCATCATGAGCCCACTCTCATTCACTCGTGTGCACACGTGCCCTCCCACACACCCACTCAAGTACACGTGTGTGCATACACTTGCTCACACTCATACAAGCACACATGCATATCCATGTGTCCTCACACACTGCACACATACACACACACACAGCTTTGTGCAGGCGCACACCTGCTTACAGTCACAGACCATCCCACACTGACCAGTACAGTCACTCGTGTGAACACTCACACACATGCACGTACAAGTGCACACAAGCAGCAAAATACGTGCATCACTACATACACACAGCCCACAGACACACACACACGTGCACTTGCTCACACTGAGCTAGGGCAGGGCATCACAGACGGGCATGAGGGAGGGGCATACCCCAGGGACACTTTCCTCCCAGCTGCCAGGCCTCCAGCCTCTGCTGTTTGGGGGGCCTGGGCCCCTGCCCTGCACCCGAGACCCATCCTGCGCTCCCTGCTCTCCTCCCTCGTGGTCTTGTCCACCTGTATCCCCATGTAATGGTCAAGGCTTCCACTGCCCCACCTGTGGCTATCGTCTGAGCTGCCAGCCCACCTGTCTTCTTCCCACGGGCCCTCCATTGCTCCCACCCTTGTCCCAGCCCCCAGTACATGCCTCCCATTCTCAGTTGTCAGTGCCCTGCTGGGGCTGTCTGTGGCTTCCCAGGACCGTGGGGGTCAGTGCCAGCCCCTTGGTCATACCCAGCACCCCAAGACCCTCCCCACTTAGCTTCCCAGCCTGCACAACAGCACCCAAGATGGCCAGCCTCGTGCCCAGCACCCTCCCCCACCCACTGCCCACAGTTCACCCCTGCCCTAGCCCAATGGGCTCCAGGAGTGCCCCCGGTGTGGCCTCCAACCCCAAGCAGACCCAGGGCCCCAGCCTGTGCGAGCTGGCCGGGGCTCCAGGGACCAGCGCTGTCTGGGGCATGGTCCCACGTGGGCACTTTCTCTCTTGCCTCTCAGCCTCTCACCGGCTGGGGAAGGAGCCAACAGAGCCATCAGGGTTTTGCAACCTATGGCAGGGGCTGGTAGGGCACAGAGTCAGTGGGGGCGGAGTCATGCCCTCTGCCCCAGTGGCTTGGCCACTGCTCCCTGTGAGGCTGCGAGATGCCTCCCACAGCCCACAGCCAAGACTTGGCCCACAGCCAGTCTACACCCTCCCTGCAGCTTGGACACTTGGATGCCCTGGGGTAGGCCTTAGAGACACAAACATGACCACTTAGCATTGGCTGCAGGGACTCTTGGCTGAATAAGATGCCAAAATCATAGGAGGATGCAATGGGAGATGGTCCAAGACCTTGGGGCCAAACCAGGGGGTGGGGAGGGGAGCCTCGGAGGAGCTGAGCCCAGCGCAGCCGGAAGGGACTCCAGAGACTGGCTGGGTCTGTCTGTGGCCGTGTGGAAGCTGTGATCGCCGTTCCCTCCCCACTTAGAAGAGGAAGGGCTCTCTCCGTCACCAAGGACACTGGGCTGTGGGCACAAGAAGCCGTGTTCACACGGACCTCACTTTGCTGGACTCGGCCTGCCGTTCCTTCCCCTGGGGGTCCTCTCTTTCCCCCTCCTCTGGCCCACCTTTGGGACCTTCCTTAGACCCCAGCCTGGGTGCTCCCAGCCCAGGTCCCGGCCCCAGAACTCCTGACCTCGGCCTCCCCGTCCGTGGAGTGGATACAGGAATACACCCTCAAAGTTTTCCTCACAGAGCACGGTGCACGCAGCACATATTAGGCGCCTAATAAATGTGATTGTGGGTTCCGGCTCTCATCCAAAGAAAAAGAAAACCAAACTCACTGCCATTGAGTCGATGTGACTCATAGCGACCCCTCCTTGGGTTTCTGAGGCAGTATCACTATGGAAGTAAATTGCCCAATCTTCCTTCCAGGGAGTGGCTGGTGGATTTGAACCGCCAGCCTTCTGGTTAGCAGTCAAATGCCTTAGGTGCTATGCCACCAGTTCTCATCGTTGTTGTTGTTGTTATGTGCCGTCGAGTCAGACCCGATTCATAGCCACCCCTCCTTGGGTTTCTGAGGCAGTATCACTATGGAAGTAAATTGCCCAATCTTCCTTCCAAGGAGTGGCTGGTAGGTTTGAACCACCAGCCTTCTGGTTAGCAGTCAAGTGCCTTAGGCACTATGCTACCAGAGCTCCCCCAGAAATTCATCCATGGGGGTCTGGTCCCAGAGTTACTAGGGGTGGGATGCCACCCCTCACCCCAGGGAGGCCAACCCCCCAGGGCTGGGGAGGCAGGCCCGCCTTCTCCAGGAGCCCGCAGTCCTGAGCAGCCCCCTCTAGTAGCATCTGGGGACAGCGCAGGCTGGGCAGGCTGCCTTGGTCCGGGGCCTGGCTCCCAGCTGGCAGGCAGGCAGGGCTTTGGGGGAGATTCCCCGAGCTGGGCCAGGTTTGCCTCCCGTTTGCATGGTCCTTCCTGGTGGGACAGAGGGACAGCACAGGAGCGACAGGCAGCGTTCTCATAGGGGCTCCTGGAGGAAGCTAGGCCCAAGTCTGAGCCCAAGCAGGGGCAGGGGATGCCAGTCCCTTGAGGGCTGGCTTGGGCTGGAAGGGTGTGGCCCCAGTGGGCTGGAGGTCATAGGGTAGGGGACCAGAGATGTGCCTGTTTGTTCCAGGGGGGGGCTAGTGTCCTGAGTCCCCACGGCCTCGGGGACCCTGAGCCCCAGGAATGCGTCACAGCGTCCCCAAGGTCTGGCGTCAGCAAACAGCCCTGCTGGGCTCAAGGCCTTCCTGGCTGGTGCTTACTGAGCGCTGGCTATGTATCTGCCTGTGCTGGACACGCCCACTTAATCGCTCCCCCCACGCCCCACAGCCCTGGGGAGCCCCTGGGTGGCACTGACGAAGCACCCGATGACTAATGAAAAGCTTGCGAGTTCAAGTCACAGAAGGCTTCTCAGAACAAACGCCTGATGACCTGCTCCTCTAGGGTCACAGTCCTGGAAACTCTATGGAGCAGCCCTGTTCCGCACACACGAGCCCGGCGAGGGTCTGCGGCCCTGCGCCCGCCCCGCACACGAGCCCTGTGAGCGTTGGCAGCCCTGTGAGAGAGAGCAGTGGCTCATGCAAGTGTGGGGACTTTGCAGGGAGCAAGAACCGTGGGGGTCGGGCTGGTGACCTCTGCCCCCGTCTGGAGGCCTCCAGGAGACTGACAAGGCACAAGCCCTACCCAAGGGCAGGATGGGCTGGAAGAGAAGGGCAGGATGAGGACAGCTTCAGGTCAGGCTAGACCTGGCCAGCCTGTGGCAGCACTCACACCACTCACTAAGCTGGTGAGCCTTGGGCTCCCCAGACCTTTTGAGTCCCTTCCTCTGTTGTTGTTGTTATGTACTGTCAAGTCGGACCCAACTCATAGCAACCCCTCCTTGGGTTTCTGAGGCAGTATCTCTCTGATACCCAACCTTCCATCCAAGGACTGACTGGTGGTTAGCAGTCAAGTGCCTTAGGCACTATGCTACCAGAGCTCCTAAGGCCCTTCCTCTAGTGGCCCAGAAATAGATCCTAGGTGGAGGGAGGAGAGTCCCCACTTCTGGCATGGTGGGGCCAGGTCACAGACCAACACGCCTCACACCTCTGCTTGTGGACAGCAAACAGTTGAGCTGGCCCAGGACTACCTGCAGCAGTCACTCAGCAGCCAGATGTCCCCTCAGTACCCCTTCTCCTTTCCATGCCTAAGGGCAGGGGATGGTCCGGCAGCCACAGCCTGGACAGTTTGCAGACAAGCCCACGGAACCAGCTCTCAGCACCTGCTGTGCGCCTGGGGCCTCTGCCCCAAACTTCTAGTCTCCTTGTTGCGGTTTTTGCTGTAAGGACTGGGGTATGTCTCCTGGGAGCATCCCAGGGCCAGCCTGGATAGGGTACTGAGTGGCACCTGGGGTATTTGCTGACTGAACTCAGGGTGCACGGGAAGGGTGCCCACCAGGAGGAGATGGGGAGGATGTACTGGGCGGGTTGAGGTCATGGCTGTGTGGAGACTGAGGCGGGACACAGGCACAAGGCCCTTCCTGGCCCAGCCCCCATGCCCCCAAGCTGTCCCCAGGCCCCTCCTGCCTCATCGTGTCTTTCCGCAGGAGGATGAGGGGAACTGAGAGTGGCTAAAGAAGGTGGCAGAACCAACGGGGTCCTGCTGGAGCCATAACCCGGACCTGGGAGAGTCCAGTGGGGCCCCGGGGAGGGGCCCTGCTGTGCCCCCATCTCCAGCTGGGCTCCCCTACCCCATCACGACCCCGGAGCATTCAGGTCTGAAGGAGCCTACTCTCTCCAACCTCAGGACCACTTCCCGGGTGGGGGCGGGGAGCAGCCCCGGGGGTGCCTCTGTCTGGGGAAGTCCTCCCTCTCCCCCAGGCCCAGCCCAGCCTCCAGCTCACCCCCCCCCACCTCCTAGGCTTGTGCACACGGAGGGCTTCCTGGAGGTGGTGGTAGTGCCATGGGTGCTCTGGAGTCCTGGTCCCAGAGGATGACCCCTACCCCACCTTCTACCCGAGCTCAGTCAATCCAGAACAGCTGGTCCAGGGAGCAGTGCTCGTGCGCCCACACACCTGTTCACAGCTGGGTGCTCAGCTGTGTTTGTGGGCGGCCAACTGGCCGCACAGCTGGGCAGGGTTTCAGGCAGACACACATGGCACCAGCACACGGGCACTTCCTGCTGCCAGCCCTCACTGCTCATGCACCTCTGGGGCCCCCAGCTCCCGGCAGGGAAGACCAAGGGCACCCCGCCACGTGTGCCTCATGGGGGAAGGTGCCTCAGGGCTCTCAAGCTGGTGGTGGCTTCCACCAACATGCTTGTGGCCCCTAGAGAGGTCACCCTGTCTGCCTCACCCACACCTGACAGGTGGGGCAGCTGAATCCCAAGGGGCTTGGGACAGGTCTCGTGGACCCGCAGCACCAGCGCTCCAAGTAGGGTCAGGCCCCTCTGTTCCACTGCCGCCCGGCCTCCCCATGCTCGTCGCAGGTGCAGCAGGGAAAACACCCGGTAAAGACGTGGAGGGGAGCCTGGGCCAGCACTGAGAGGACCCTGCTGGTACAGGGTGACCAAGCGCCAAGGTTGGAGGACCACTGGGGGCAGTGGACGTTGCAACTGGAGGGGGAGGGGAGCTGCAGGCAGGTGGGGGGGGGCGGGGGGTGCAGGCCAGTGGGGAGGGGTGGAAGGAAATGTGCAGGTCAGCAGGGGTGGTGGCAGAGGCTGAGTCATCACACAGACGTGGTCAGAATTCTGCCTTTTACTCTGTGCCTGGGCTCCCCACCCCCAGAACATGCCTGGCCTAAGCCCCAGTTCCCTGCCCCCCCCCCCAACAGGCCCAGCACTTCCTTGCCCCAACACCTCCTGCTTCCAGGCTCCCACCTCTCCCCCCCACAACTCCCTCCCTGGGACCCTGCTGAGGGTCACTCACTCATCAGCCTCACCACACAGAGAGGGCCTGGCCTTGCAGGCTCCACTCAGGGCAGGCGATGTGGTGGTCTGGGAGTGAGCCGTGAGAACACTTGCACTGCAGTTTATGCCCTTCGTGGGCACAGCAGCCTCACCTGGGCCTCCTGCGGCCCTTCCAGCGTTCTCTCCAGTTCTGTTGGCTCGCAGTCTCGAGGCCCTGGAGCTCACCTTCCCATCTATGAGAAGGACTTGTGGTCAAGCCCAGCACTGCTGGGCAACCTGCTGGGCCTGCAGCCACCTACCTCCTCTGCACCGCCCCGGCCAGACTTCCCCACCTCCCAGCCCTGCTCCCTACCCTGCCCCAGCCGTGCCATGGTTGTTAGGAACCATCAACTTGGCCCTGTGCACAACAGAATGAAGCCCTGCCCGGTCCTGCAGCAGCCTCACAGTCCTGGCTACACTCGAACCCATCGTCGCAGCCGCTGTGTCAGTTGTCAGTCCATCTCATTGAGGGCCTTCCCCTTTTTCGCTGCCCCTCCACCTTACCCAGCATGACGTCCTTCTCCAGGGAACTGTTCCTTCTGACAACATGACCAAAGTAGGTGAGACGAAGTCTGGCCATTCTCGCTTCCAAGGAGCATGCTGGCTGCACTTCTTCCGGGATGGACTTGTTCTTTTAGAAGTCCATGGGACTTTCAACATGCTTTGCCAACACCACATCTCAAAAGCATCAACCCTTCCTCGGTCTTCATTATTCATTCATTGTCCATCTCTCACGGGCATATGAGGCGATTGAAAATATCATGGCTTGGGTTAGGTGCACATTAATCTTCAAAGTGACATCTTTATTCTCCAGCACTTTAAAGAGGTCTTTTGTAACAGATTTGCCCAGTGCGATAAGTCATCTGATTTTTCTGGTAGCATAGTGCCTAAGGCACTTGACTGCTAACCAGAAGGCAGGGGGTTCAAACCCACCAGCCACTCCTCGGAAGGAAGCGGGGCAATCTACTTCTGTATTGATAGTGCCTCGGAAACCCAAGGAGGGGTTGCTATGAGTCGGGTCCAACTTGACGGCACATCACAACAACATGGGTGTTGATTATGGATCCAAGTAAAATGAAACCCTTGAGAGCTTCAATCTCTTCTCCATTTATCATGATGCTGCTTATCGATCCAGGGTTTTTGTTTTATGTTGAGGTGTAGTCCATACTGTAGACTGTAGTCTTCAATCTACATCAGTAAGTGCTTCAAGTCATCCTCACTTTCAGCAAGCAAGGCTGTGTCATCTGCATATTTCAGGTTGTTAATGAAACTTCCTCCAATCCTGATGCCATGTTTTTCTTCATATAGTCCAGCTTCTCAGATTATTTGCTCAGCATATAGAGTGAATAAGTATGGTGAAAGAACACAACCCTGGCGCACTCCCTTCTTGATTTTAAACCATGCTGTATGTATCCTCTTGTTCTGTTCAAACAACAGCCTCCTGGTCTATGTACAGGTTCCTCATGAGCACAATCAAGTGTTCTGAAATTCCCATTCTTTGCAATGTTATCCATAATTTGTTATGATCCACACAGTTGAATGCCTTTGCATAGTGAATAAAACACAGGTAGACATCTGTTTTGGTTATTGAGTGCTGGTCTGACAAGAATGTACTACAAATGGGATGGCTTTAACAAATAGGAGTTTATTCTCTTACAGTTTTAGAGGCTTTAAGTCTGAGTTCAAATTGCTGGGCTGTAGGAGCTGGGTGAAAGCCCCTAGACCTTGGGCTTCAACTCTGTCTCCTGCTCCTGGCCCACTGAAGCTGGAGGCACCTCTTCACTCAGGCAGCTGCTGGCTACTGAGGCTGACAAGCCCACGGTCGACAAATAAAAAGGCTCAGTCCCAATGTTATTTAAAAACATGGCAGGCCACTGATTCAAGCCCATGAACAGTCCCAAGATCGGCAGGGCATGGCAGGCTGCTGAACCACGACTCGGCTACATGCAGGGTTCAAGCGTGTCATAAGCTACAGACCATTCTCAAAGCTGCTGCTTGTATACGAGAAGCAGACCACATCCCTAAAGCTGCTACCATGCTACCATGGAGTGAATTAGCAACCTCACCCCGGGGGCATAGCAGCACCCAGCTGCCCAGCGGCCCGACCCCGGCAAGTTGACACACAAGCTTAACTGCCACACCTCTTTCTGTTCTGCTCCAGCCCTGGTTCCTGCCAAATACTCCCCCTCCTCAGAGCACCCATTCCTGCCCTGAGCAGGGTCTCCCCTGGAGGGAAAGTTCAGGGGCCCGGCCATGAGCACTGAGGCCCAGCCTCTTGGACAGAAGGGTGGTGGAGAGTCAGGCTCTGGGCAGGCCCAGGGTGGGGGTGGCTGTCAGGCGTTGTCCCAGACCTCTAGCTGGCCCCAAGCCATTGGGCCCCTACCAGGTCCCAGGCTCCAAGGCCGCCTGTGAGCCAGGTCAGGGCCTGGACAGCACCAGCGGCATCAGGAGGGGAGGGAGAGGCACAGGTGCAGGCCGGGGTCCAGAGACCCTGGGCCACTGCGCTCTCCTCGGGGCGGCTGGGCCTCCAGGGCTGCCACTGCTCTGTCCCCAGCCCACCTGCCCAGGGCCAGCAGGGCTATTTGCAAGGGCTCCCGCAGCCAGCCGAGGCGCACACCTGGCAGGAGCTGGTTTGGAGACGGCCCCCCGGCCCTGGCACAGCACAGTGTCCTGGGCTCCTACTGGCCCTGCTAGCTGCCTCCCCAGTCTGAGACCTCTGCCCCTGGGCAGCCCGGCCCCAGCAGGGCCCCAGTCCTTCCAGGGTTGGGGTGGGCGCTGGGCTGCTCACCCCATCACTCCCTCCCTACTCTCTCTGTCTCCCCCACACCCAGTCTGGGTGTTCCTGGAGAGGCACTGCTGGGAGCCGTGGGAGGGCCCCGCTGACTTGTGGTTTCTGGGACGCCTGGCTGCGGGTTTTGCCTCCTGAGTCAGTTCTTCCCAATCCCAGCCTCCGGGCCCTCCAGTAGCAGGGGAAGCCAGCCCAGCCGGGCCACACGGCCTCCGGCCCCACCCAGCCAGCCTTCCCCAGCACCCCACCCCAAAGGCCACCCTCTGGCCCCACATCCCCTGCTCACACCGTTGGGTAGATGCACCCGGGCTAACGAAATGTGGTCCACTGATCCAAGGAGAAATGACAATCCTGAGTCTAGAAAGCGTGAAGTGGAAAGAAACAAGTCCGACACAGGGGACAGAGTCCGAGTCCCACGTCCCTGAAGCATCCAGGGCGGGCAAAGGCACGGACATGGAGTTATTAGAGGCCACAGGGTGGGGTGGGGGCAACGGGAGCGAGTGCTCAGGCCAGAGGGCCTGCCTGGGGGAACGGACGCTCTTTGGAAACAGACGGTGGTGAGTGTGATCGACCCCCCTGGACGCACACTTAAACGTGGCTGAGCAAGAACTGGAACTAAACGCAGAACCCCATCTTCCAGGACTCTCTGCTGCTCCCAGCTGGGAGGTGGCTGCGCTGGGAGCCCGTGGGGCCTGTGATTGCCTCCCCCAGCCCCGGACCCTGCTGCCAGCCACCCCACACCTCAGCTGTCCTCCTGCCAGGAAGACCCTCTCCCACGTCCCTTCTGCCACCTCACAGGGCTCAGCCTGGGTGGGCATCACTAGTCCAAGCCACTCTCTGAGAGCTGGGGCCCAGGCTGGGCCAGCGAGGGGGTGCACGGGCCTTGAGGGGGCTGGCTCAGGCCCGGGTGGGGGGAGGGGAGGGGAGGGGAGGGAGGGTCCCACACACCCCTGAGGTGCTGAGGGCGTGGGCCAGCCTCCGCTTGATCTTCATGAGGCTCCTGGTGGCCACAGCCTGGGCCGAGGGTCAGAGGTGGAGGAGCCCAAGCACCTGGGGCAGAAGCTGGGCTAGGCCAGCAGGGGTGAGGACGCCTCCTGAAGCCCCACCTGGCTACCAATAAGGACACCCAGCACAGGTGACTCAGCTGTCTGCCAGGGCGTGGGGCAGCTTGGCGAAACCTGGGTGGCGGCCAGCGTCGGCCAGCCAGCTACTGCAGCCACAGGCCCTGCCCTGCCCATGCTGCCTTAGGGCTCCGGGACCCGGCCAGACTGCCTCGGGCCCAGGCCTTCTCCCTCCCTGAAGCTCTGTGCTCCTATCTGGTGTCTCTGTGTCTCTGTGACTCTGAGGAGTGTGGAGTGTCTGTCTCCTGTGGCCCCAGGTTTGCAGGTTCAACTCCGTACCCCTCGAACTCTCCCCACCTGTGCTGGGCTGACGGCCATGGCTGTGGCGTCCACAACACAGGCTGAGGCTCTATTCTGTCTGCCTCCTGGCCGGGCCCCAGTCCACATGCACACGTGAGTATGCGGGCACACACATGCACACCTGGTCAGACCGGTTCTGGTGGTGGTGGCCAGGCTGGGGCAGCCCTCGGCCAGAGCAGGGAGGCCCAGTGGCCAGGCTTCCAGGAGCAGCTGCCCTTGCCTCCCAGCTCCAGACTCTGTGCCTCTTTGCTGGCCCTAGTCCCCCAAGTCACCCCGCAGAAGCACAGATGACTGTCTCACCAATCGGAGGGCCTGCCTCATGCACACGCACACACGCACACACGCACACAGCCCAGCCCCCTACCTGTGCTGTTCCTCCACCTGTCCCACTGTGGTTGGTGGTGGCCCGCCCCGGGACTGGGGCCACTCAGATCTCCAGACTTCTGGGCCCTGCACCCTAGTTTGGAGCAGGACTGTGGGGAGGGTGCTGTATGTGGGGGGTCTAGGGGTACACGAGTGGATGCTGTCTGCGAGGATATGTGTGGGGCCAAGTGTCCTGAGATGCAGGAGGCTGCATGGGCAGTGTGTCACGACCCGCGTGGGCCCGTGCGCGCCTGTGTGTCACGGCCCGTGTAATGCCATGTCCCAGACCAGTGGGGCTGTGTCTTGTGTGCCTGTTAGGTCTCAGAGGCATCTCCCAGAGAGGAGTCCAGGGGGACCATGTGGCCCGCACTCTAGGCCCCAGCCAGAGCTCCCTCAGCGTGGAGTCCCATAGCCTTTAGGCTATTAGCTCAGACCTGCCATGATGCC
>NW_006922058.1:1026479-1029406 GCF_000298275.1 Orycteropus afer afer | reverse complement strand
CCTACTCCCCTGCATACCTAGGAGCTCTGTGCATTGACCTCTGCCTCCCAGATCCCCTGCTTCTCAGAGAGGGGGCAGTCTTTGCCCTTGGGGTGCCGGTCAGGGAAGGACCAAGGGGAACAGAGGGTGGGGTGGGTCCCCCAGGCACCAAGGGTGCCAAACTGTGGGGGGCAGGGAGAGAAGGACGAGGTCAGGGTCAGGGAGTCACAGCATCTGGGGACTCAGAGAGACCCGGGCCCGGAAGGCGGGTCAGGTGTGTGGGGGGATGGGGCAGGAGCAGCAGTGCAGGTGAGGATGGTGGGGACGTGGTCCACGTGACAAGGGGCTAGAGAGGGAGGGCGCTGGGTAAGCTGTAAGGCTGAGTGGGGGTGGGGTGGGGATCGTGGGGGGGGGGGGGCAGGGCATAGGGGTGGCACGGGCACATAAAGGGCCCCTGTCAGGGGCGGCTGTGCGTCTACAGCTCGGGCGCCCTGAGCAAACCCACGCCCTGTTCCCGGCGGCACACTGTGTCCCGGGCAGAGGACTGCCCATGGCGTGGGGCCAGTGGACGCTTGGCTGACAGCCAGGGCACGAGCAGGCCACGCCCAGGGTCCAGGAAGCCCCAGTGTGGCCTGCTGCGCTGTGCCCCCAGCCTAGCTCTGAGGCCGTGTCAAACGAGCCCACTCCAGCCCCAGCGGGACCCTCCCCTCGCCCTCCCCTGCACCACTGTCCCCTCTTCACGAGAGGAAAGGCCCTGGCCTCACCCTGCCTGCAGCCCCTACTCATGGCTGTCGGTCCCACAGCCCCTGTGACCGCACCTGCCAGCTCCCCCAGATCCCACCCTGGACAAAAGCCCTTTAGTGCCAAGCCCACCTCACCCTGAGTTAGGTGCTGTGGGGTCACCCACAGACTGATAGAAGACCAGGCTCGGGAAGCCATCGATGTCTCTCTCCAGGCGGCCTCCCGGAGGGTGGGGACACGTTCGCAGCTTGGCCTGGAGACATGTCTGCCCGCCCCCACTGTGGCAGCCTGGAGATTGTCCAGGGCATGGGCGTGGCAGGGTCCGGGGACTCACTGGGCAGCAAGGTCCCACCCCAAAGACAGGAGGGTACCTCTGCCACTCAACAGAGTCAAGGTGGGAGGGGCCTGGCCTTGTGCGGCCCAGCGCCCTGAGCCTGGGCCAGGGGCAAGTCCCAGGCCAGGTGGGCTTGGAGCTCAACCCTCAGCTGGCCCTCATTTCAGGTAGGGGGCTGCGTGACACTAGGCTGAGTAGGGGCCCCAGGGCACTGGCCCTGTTTCGAAGCTCATGCTGGGTGGGTGCCCAGCTCTGAAACCCACTGGGGAGGTGGGCAGTGGTCCCCAAGGGATATTGCATGATGAATGGGCTCTCTGGAAGGTTGCAGCTGCCCAGGGAGCCTAAATGTGTGCCCACAGAGGTGCAATGTGAGCCCCATGGTCACTTGCCAGCCAGCCCTGGGCCCCGGGAGCTCACAGGCCCCCTGAGCCAGGGCCCATCACCTACCACCCATGCCACATGGTCCCTCCCATGCTTGAGCCCCACAGACCACTGCCCACCTGTGCCCTGCAGGCCTGCTGACCCTGGGGAATAAGCTGGGGCTCAGGGCCACAGTCAAGTCCAAGCCCCAGGTGGCCTCAGAACAGTGACTGGCCGTGCTTTTGCGCCTGTGAAATGGGGCAGGTCTTCGCCCCCCGCCCCGCCCCAGCTGCACATCTGTTAGGAGGAACTCATCAGGCCCGGCTCCAGAGCCCAGGGAGGGCCAGCGCCCCAGGCCCAGAGGCCTCCCTGCCCTGGTAGTATCTGCACAGAGCAGTGGGTCTGCAATCCGGGGACCAGGCCTTCTCCTGGCCTCCCTGCCCAGCTCTAGGCCCCTGCTCCCACCCGGAGGCCCTGCAGGGAGGTGTGGGGCTTCTGAGCAGGTGCCTGGGGCCCCAATTCTCAGTCCCAGTTTGTGGGAAGAGGAGGTGAAAGGAAGGGGAGAGGACGGACCTGGCGGGGGGATGGCAGGACCTGGGGGACCTGGCAGCGTTCCTCTGGGGAGGACAGAGGTGAGGGGGTGGCCTCTGGTTTGGGAGGAGCTGTCGAGGTCGGGGAACGTGAGTGCGAGGGGCAGGTCAAGTCAGCCTCCGGATGTGGAGGCAGGAGCGGACGGCCAGGCCGTGGGGGTGGGCTTAGCTGCAGGGCCCACCCTGCCGCCTGCCTCCTGCTTTCAGCCTAGTCAGGGGCTTTCGGGCCCCTACATCCCACCTGACAAATAAAAGAGAAAAAAGTGGTCACGTGACTTGCTGAGGGCCTGGAGAAGGGGTCCTGGGGACCAGGCTGCCCAGTTAAAGCAGCACGTGGAGGTGGCCACATGACCACCCTGGTGTCCCGGGACCCACTCTCAGAACAGGCAAAGGACTGGGTGGAGTCAATAATGCACTAAGAATATATCCTTCTCGACCCCATGTGTCCCCAAGATGGTCACAGAGCATGTTGTATGAAAACGCACTGACAAGACTGTTTACATCCATTCTTCATACTAAGACCATGGCATTCCATGTTCATATCACATGTTGGCCTAGGGCAACTCAGATGGTGAACTTGGTGGACAGTGGCCCCGGAGCCTGTGAGAGACGTGGACCCCAAGCCACCAAAGACCCCGCATTTCACAAAGCCCAGGTGATTCCAGCACACTCGGAGGGCAAGCGGGGAAACGTGCGAGAGGACTGGCTTCCTACACTTGCACCTGTTTAAGGCCCTGGACGCACCCTGCGTGCGGAGAAGAGCCTGCACCGCGTGGTAGCATTTCAACAGCAGCATGCCTGCCCAAGGTCAGCCAGTGGGGCACACGCCGTACCCACAGAGGGGGTGGCAAATACTCCCTAACCCTCCTTTCCAGTTTTCCACCTGTGCGAGGTTAGGCCATGTCAACACAGCTCCTCTGGGC
>NW_006922058.1:1019806-1026379 GCF_000298275.1 Orycteropus afer afer | reverse complement strand
CTGTCCCAGATCCTTCCCCGTGTGTTCCAGCTCGGGTTGGCAGAGGATGGGCGCCCGAGGCCGGGAGGGGTCAGGGTCAGGGCCTGGGAGGTGCGTGGAGGTGTTGGCGTTGGGTTCCCACTGGTCCCTCCTCCCTCAGCTGCAGAGGCTCTCCCCGTCTGTAGGCCTGCAGGTCAGGGCTGCGAGGCCCAATGCAAAACGAGCGTGGGGCTCCTTGTTCAAAAAGGAAGGGAAGACGCCCTGAACAGAGCTAAGCCAGAAAGCTTCTTCCTTCTTCCGTGGGCCCCCTCGGCTTGCGATGGTTAAGGACTGGAGCAGCCAGAGAGCTGGCCGTTCGGACTCACCCAGAGGCCCCTTGGCAGACAGGTCTGGCCACCTGCTTCCAGAAAGTCACAGCCCTGAAAACCCGTGGAGCAGCCCGACTCTGGACAACGGGGTCACCGGGCTCAGAATCGACTTGACAGGGGCAATATCTAACCTAAAGACTGGTGGGTCGAAGCCACCCAGGACGCTGCGGAAGGATGGGCTGGCTGCCTGCTGTAGAGATGACAGGAAGAAACCCTGTGGGGCAGCTGTACCCGGCGAGACACAGTGTCGCCACGAGTGAAAACTGACTCCACAGCAGTGGGTTTCTGGTGCTGTGCCAGGTGCCGTCGGGTTGGCTCTGACCCACAGCCTGTGACCAACAGAAGGCAACATGGCCCGGTCCTGTGCTGTCCTTACGTGTTGCTGTGTTTGAGCTCGAATGCGTTTTGAAGTAATGAACAGTCGGGACTGTCAGTTCATCCAGTTTTACTGTGGGCCTGTAGGTTGAGCCAGGCAAGCTTCCAGATGAGTACAATTGCACCAACTTCCGCCAGAGCCTCTGAAACCACACCACCTGTTCGCGCAGATTGTAGGCAAAATGCATGTGTCTCGTTCTTCCCGGGAGAGTGGAAGCCTGTGCAGCCCCGCTCAGCGCACAGAGCTCACTTATGAAGATGTCAGGAAGTGCCCGGAGGAAGGGGCCGCGCCCCTCCCCTGCCACCTTTCTCTGCTACCACCGTCCCCAAGCCGGGGTGTGTGTGTGTGGGGGGGGGGACAGGGAAGGATGCTCCCAGAAAGCCACTGTCTTCCCGCACATGAAGCAACTTCTCCTGGGGCTGATGGCACTGCAAGGCACCACCTTACCCACCTGGGAGGTGAACTAACACCACACTGTGGGTCCCTGGATCTGTGCACTGGGGCCACTATGGAGCGCCCAGCCCACATGGGAACGCAAACCCAAGTTACTCCTCAGCTCAGCGGGCCCCACAGCCCCATCGACCCACCGGCAAAACACAGGTCGAAGGATGACATGGTCAGTGAGATCTCAAGACCTGACCGAGAGCATTGCGCCGAGGCTGGACAGGGGGCCCTCCTGCTGACCCAGCCCCTTGGCTGCCCACCAAGTGGCTCCCATTCAGGCCTCGGACCCACCCCTGTGGCCTGACCTGACCCTGCTCACTCCAGGGAGGGAAGTCCTCATCAGGGCTGGCCGTCCCTCTGGGACTGGCAGCAAACAGTGGGGGCTTTGTGTCCCCAGCAGGCGGGAGGGGCCTCGGCCTCCTCAGACACCCGGCGCAGCCTGTGTCTGCAGAAGGCCACTGTGCTCCATGTTGGGGCCGTTTCTCTGTTTGCTCAGGATGAGGACTTGGGAACCACACCATCCAGCTGGCTCAGCAGCGAGCAACCAGGGCTGAGCCGGCCCGTTCACCCGCTCACTCCTTCCCTAGTCCACCCGTTCACTCATTCAAGGAGTAAGGCCACAAAGGTGGGTGCGTGGGCATGGATTCACCACTGAGTGACCAGAGTTGGGCGTCTGTCGGGTCTGCAGCTGCTCAGGCTGGACGAACAGACGCATGCGTGCACTGACACACAGCCACGAGGATGCACAGATGCTCAAACCCACAGACATAGAGGCATGGACACACGGACACCCAGACACACACACACACACGGATGCAGATGCATGGACGCACAGGCACGTGGACATACGGGTACACACACCCACACACACACGGATGCAGATGCGTGGACACACAGGCACGTGGCCATGTGGGTACACACACGCACGCACGCACACACACACACGGATGCAGATGCATGGACGCACAGGCACGTGGCCATGAGGGTACACACACGCACACACACATGGATGCAGATGCGTGGATGCACAGGCATGTGGCCATGCGGGTACACACACACATGCGCGCACACACACACACGGATGCAGCTGCGTGGACGCATAGGCACGTGGCCATGCGGGCACACACACACACACACACGCACACGGACTCCCCTGCTGAGGCGCACTGCACCGCACTGCGCAGGGAGCAGGCCAGGGCTCCCGGGATTCAGGGACACAGTCCAGCAACCAGGCCCCTCTGTGCTTCCTCCTTCTCTAGGAGGGGTGGGACCCACAGGGGTGGCCAGTCCCCTGAAAGCCTGACTTGGAGCAGGGTCACTGTGCACGCTGCCTTGAGCACCGGCTCTCTGCCCAGCCCAGTGCAGGTGCTGGGTCCCCTTGCTGAGAGATGCACCCCACCCTGAGTGCCCCCCCCCCGCATCCACTCTCTGCCCTGTGACACCAGCCTCTGTGCTCAGCTTAGCACTGGGGTGCGGGCACTGGGAGCCTCGGAGCCCCTGCTCAGAACCCAGGCCCTGCCCCCACCCCCACCCCTCTTGGCCCAAGTGCCTTCACCCCCACTCGAGAATCTCACATCCACACGGCCCCTCCCTCACTTGCTGCCCCAAGTAACACCACAGACACAGCTCCTCAGAGACTGGTGGACGGCGGGGCAGGCGGGCCAGCAGAGAGGCGGCCATCGGCCGAGGCCCCACCTTGTCTCAGGTGGGGGCAGGAGGGTCCTTCCTCTCCTCTGCCCCTCTGTGTGGGGTGCCTCCACACAGAGTCTTTGGTGTGGGGGTGGCTCTTACTTCCCTGCCCACCCAGCCTGCCGGGCCCCCTCTGCCCTGACTGCGTGGACCAAGGCCATCTGGGCCACGGAAGTGACCTGAGGCAGCCCAGGCCCAGCAGCTGCAGCCATGCACTCGGCGGGGGACTGCCCGAGCCTCAGTTTCCCCACCAGCAGCCAGGGCCTGGCGTGCAGACCCGACAACACGGAGTTCGCCTCTCTATTCTCAGAAGGCGTTGGAGAACGATAGGAAGAACGAGAGAAGAACCGAGGGCAACTAGGGGGTGTCCAAAGGCCAAGCCCAGCACCAGCCTGAGGAAGCGGCAGACTCTCTGCAGAGGGGCTGCAGCTGGCAAGTCTGCCTGGGGCCTCTTCAGGAAGCACCCCTCAGCCAGTGAGGCTTCCTCCATGGGCCTGTGGCTGGTGGGGCAGAGGGGAGCAGAGAGGTGGTCTCAGGCAGTGTGAACAACTCAAGGCCCGGTACACACCCAGGCCCACCTAGGAGTCCCGCCATGATCCTTGGCTTTCTTTCCTTCTTGCCAATGTCCTGACCCCCACCCCCAGGGTTGTTGCCAGGCCCTCAGTTCAGGGTACCAGGATGGGGGGAAGCCCAGGGAACTAGGGTTGGGGGGCAGCCCAGGGTACCAGGATAGTGGGGGTGCATCTAAGGGAACCAGGATGGAGGGGCAGCCCAAAGTCCCAGGATGGCGGGGGGACAGCCCAGGGTAGCAGGATGGGGGGGCAGCCCCTGCTGCCTCAGGGTGCCCACATGGGGCAGGCAGCACAGCCCACTAAGGACCCCACAAGGCCTTGGGGAAGTGACTCCATGCTGTTGGGATGGGGCGCAGGCCCCCTAGCACTGCCAGTCACCCTACCTCCACCGGGCTGGCCTGGCTCCCACCCAGCGCCAGGCACCCTGCGGCACGTCACAGCTGCTAGGACAGGGCCGGCGCACGCAGACCAGCTGGGGAGCCCTGGGGGGGATGGGGTGGCCTCCTCAGTCCTGGCCCAGCAGAGGTCACTGGGGGAGGGGCACAGCTGGGTGCACTGTTGTGGGAATGGGGAGACAGTGCTGATGGCAGGCGCCTGCATATCCGTGCTTGTGGGTGTGTGCACATGTGTGCCTGTGTACATGCACACGTGAATGTTGACTAAGTGCACACACATGGGCACACACCTATGGTATGCAGGTACTGTGTGTGCACATGGGAGGGTGTTGCGTTGTGAGTGTAAACATGCATGTGAGCGTGCACATGTATGTACATGTGTATGCATTTGCAGCTGTGTGTGTATGTGGTGTGTACGTGGGAGCACATGCATGTGTACGTGTATGTTACAGGTACATGCGTGAGCTGCCCTGTGGCAGGTGTAATCAGTGAGCAGTGTAGGAGCTGTGGGGGGGGTGCTGGCCCACATAGTAGGGACATGGTGCCCACCCCCCCCCAGGACCCACCTGGCCGTTCGGCCAGGGAGGGCAGCACATGCTGGGAGTGTCTGGCTTTGGTGGCTGCCCTGGCTCCTGCCCCTGTGCCTCTGCACCCCCCGCACTCCCTTCTGATCGCCACGGCACCCACAGGGCCTGCTCTGGCACGGCTGCTCGCTCCTCGGGACTCCAGGCCACCCTCAGGGACTCCCTGTGATCCTAACAGGGACCCCTACCTCCACCCTGAGAGCTCAGCCAGCTCATGAGGTGTGCTGATCATTCAGTTGGCGCTCACACAGGCCTGCTGCCTGCTAGCTGGCAAGGCTGCACCCCCTGGGCACGGCACAGTGCTTGTCACCAAGTGACCCAGGGGTTGTGCAGAGGGGAGACCAGGTGACCCTCCCCACTGTGGGGTTGGGGTCTGGTGAGTGGCTTTGCCTTGAGCTAGAAGCTTGGGTCGTGGGGCCCACAGTCGGATGGGCGGATGGACGGGCAGCTGGTGGCCGGCAGAGGCTGTTGAACCGGCGGAAGTGGGGCGGGTGGCCGGCGGGTGGCCTGATGGCCCCTGGAAATCTTTGCTTCCTGTTTTCCCGACAAAGGGCCTCTGTCCCCGAAGGCCGGCCGGCCAGCGGCTGCATAGACGCGCCTTTTCCGTAAACAGGGCTGTTTTCCTTTTCTGCTCCCAACGCAATAACACGGCGCCCCCACCACCCGCCCTGTGCCGCCACCATCAGCCACAGGGGCAGCCTGCGGGGCAAGGGGTGCTGGGCCCTGCCCCGTGACAAGGCTCCTGTGCACGGGGATGGGACTTCTGCGATGCCCACCTCGTGGGGTGGGAGAGTCTGGGTGGGGTGGGGGCCGGGTCAGTGTTCCATGGGGCCTGGCAGAGCCCTGTGACCCTCATGGGCTAAGCCAATGGCACCTGGAGCAGAGGCCAAGGCTGGGGCAGCACAGAGGCTGGGCCCACTGGGCAGGGGCAACAGGGTCCCAGCCTCCCTCTGGATGGTGACCAGAAGCAACAAAGGGTCAAACCGCTGCCACTGCCCCTGGAGCGGACCCATGGAACAGGAGGGCGCCCTGATGGAGGGAAACCGTAGCCCTGGGCAGGAGCCCTTCCGGGGCCACAACAGGTGCCCCCCAGCAGGGGAGGAAGGGGGAGACACCACTGCAGAGTGGCCCACGGAGGATGAACCCAGACTACCCCACCTGGCTTGGGGTGCACCCACGGGGGGCAGGGACAGCCTGGCAAGGACTGACAGGGAGGCAGATGGGCCTGTGCCCAGGCGACTGTGTGGACGCTGGGCGGCCGGCACTGCTCAACGGGCCAGTGTGAGGGGTTGGGGGGGGCATTTACAGTGACTCGGTAACTGAGGCAGGCTATTAATAGCCAGGGCCCTTCGTGAATGGACAATTCGGCCGACTGCGGGGGCAGTGCCATTCTCTACCCGAGACGCCCGGGACTGGCACGCCGGCACTCCCGACACCCGGTGGCCGCACAAGGGCCACTGTTCTCCCCCCCAGCAGCTGAGCAGGCTTCTCCGTTCTCGGGGACAGCAGGCTGGTGGCCCGACCTCTGGAGGCTGAGCTGGAGTGGGTGAGGGATGGGTGCCAGGCAAAGGGGCCCCTCACCTGGATCAGACTGAGCCCAGGCGGGTGTCAGGCTTTGGATCCTGGGGAACACGTGTGGCCTGTGTGGGCGGTAGCCCCCCCCAGACAGGTAACATCACCTGACTGAGATCATTCCCTGCTGACAGATGTGCAAAGCGCCAAAATCAGACCAGAGTGTTGTGAAAACTTCAGACCTCACAGTGGTGGGGTGGCAAGTAGGGCTGTACCACTCGGGATGCCTCAGGCCCACAGCCCTGGCTTCGGGAGTGCTGGGGGTACTCCTCTCCCTTCCTGCCCCTGAGACGAGGCAGGCTACAGAGGAAAGCCAGCAGGACCCTGCCAGGTGCCTGGGGGAGGGGGCTGTGTCCCCTGTGAGGCTCTGGAGAGGGGGCCTACTGCAGTTCGCCCCTCCCCTGAAAGGGTGGAACCGGCCCTGCCTCAGCCAGGCCTGCAGACTGCTCCGGGGAGGGGTGGGCTGCGCCAGAAGTACCACCTTCACCGGCAGCCCCAGAGCTGGCGGCTGACACAGGACAGGCCAGGTCACCCCTGTCAGGCCGCCCCCTCCTTGGAGGCTGGGCCATGGAGCAGCCCAGGGTGAGGGGTGCT
>NW_006922058.1:1007277-1018026 GCF_000298275.1 Orycteropus afer afer | reverse complement strand
GGGGGGCTGCCGCACTCAAGTAGAGGTACAGGTGATAACGAGGCCTGGCAAAACTGGGGCTCCTGCCCACCACTCGGGACAGGTGTGGGGTGGTGCGCAGGCCCCGGTGGGCAGGCAGTGTGAGGGGACAGATGCCTGCAGTAGGGGTGGGGCGGGCTAAGCACAAGAGGGCCAGGGTTCAGGACGGCACCCCAGAGAGGAAGGGACTTTCCCCACCGCTGGCCCTGCTGGGCTTCCTCTGCTAACCAGGCCACCTTGACCCCCACCCCCTGTGCCAAGAAGGGATGCAGTCAAGATAAGGCCTGGGACCTCACCCACTTGGGGCCACTTGGAAGGGTCACCCAGCCCAACTCCCTGTGGGACCGACCTGGGCCAAGGTGGCGTGGTCAGGGCCGAGTCGTGGCCGACTCCTTCTCCTGTCCCTTTCCCCAGAGTTGGACCAGCACCCCCATGAGCTCCCCACACGGGGCGCTCACCACAGGGCTTACTGCCTCAGGGACCAGACCCGGGAGGTGGGGAGTCAGGGGGGCAGAGGCTGTGAAGCCGGCTGGCCGATGGTGAGATGGTCCCAGCCGTCAACGATGGGGAATGAGGTGCGGAGAGGCTTTGCCAGTCAGACGACACAGGAGTGCTGGGGGAACTGCACCCCACATGACATGACTGGGGACCTATGCTGACCCCCCCTGACTTGGAAAAAGACCACAGAAAACTGAGGGCGCATCCTCAGGGGTGCCCCTAGCCCACAAAGAGAGGCCATCTCTGGCCATGAGGGCGGGCAGAGGAGCGGCTTCAGGGGGCCTCCCGGCCACCACCAAGGGCCCGCAGGCCCAGGCCCTTCTCAGGGGACTGGCGGAGCCACAGACTGGGTCCCCTGCTCCTTGAGAGCTGCCCTTGGCCCTGCTTGGGACCCGCACAGACGCCCACCCCCCAAGGCAGCATATATCCCCAGGGTCTGCCTAGTCCCCTCCAGGCCAGCAGGCTGGTAATGGGAACTGAGCCTCAGCGTGCCCTGGGGGCCCTGCCGGCCAGGGGAACAAAAGGGGCTCTCCCTCAAGGGCCACAGGACCCACCCTACGACGGGGCGGGGCCAGGGTGCGTGTCCCGTGGGTGCCTGAGTGTGTGGGGGACATGGGGAGCTGCTGGGTGTGCACCCTCATGAGACAGGACGGGGGCCCCGTCACACACTGAGCCCTGGGAGACAGCTGAGGACCATTTCCGCTGACGTGGCGAGCCACGGAGGCTCAGGGAGGAGGCCGCGCTGGAGTGAGTGTGTGGCGGGTGGGGGCCCAAGGGAACCCTGACCTAAGCCACCCCCAGTGCTCTGGGGGCAGCACCCGCATCGTCAGCTCAGTGGTGGCCCCTCACAGGCCAGGCTGACAGTGGGAGACGCTGTGGGATGCCACGCCAAGTGAAGTAAGACACAAAAGGACAAGCACTGCGTAACCCCCCTTAGCTGAGACACCTGGGGCTGGTGGTGGACACAAGCAGATCCAAGGTTCCCACGGCCGGGGGAGGGTGGCAGCGTTGCTCAGGGGCACAGACTGTGGGGGAGCTGGGGTAATGAATGCGGGTAATGCCACTGAAAGGTGCACCCAAAGCAGTTACAACGGCTGATGCTTTGTTGTACGCACTCAACCACAGTAACTTTCAGACGTCTCAGACATTGCCAAGCTCCGTGGCTCACAAAATGGTCCAACTCAGGGTCCTGGATGGCAGAGTACCAGCCCAAGTGACGCGTGGGGCTGTGCTTTAGGACGGTCACACAGTACATCGTGGGCTCTGTGGCTGACCCTGCAGTGGGCACCGTGAGTCAGAGACCCCAGGCCTGGCTGAGGGCGGGCAGCAGTGTGGTGAGGGGAAGAGCAGAGGGGAGGGGGCTTTGGTGAGCTGCACCGGGTCCCACCGGAGGAGGGCTGCACCACCTCCCCAGAGCCCTGGGGCTGAACCCTGGCCGGGAGGGGACGCAGGACTGAGAGGGAAGGACAGAGGGACGGCTGTTCCAGGCAGAGGCGGGGCTGCCACCAGACCGTGGCCCCTGGACACTCTTCCTCAGCCCCCACCACGTCCCCTTGCCCAGGCTGGCAGCCCGGGCCTGCCTGTGGCTGCTCCGTATCCCTGGGGGGGACGCCAGGCCAGGTGTGGACCTGTAGTGCCACCTGTTGGCCACAAAGCACTGCTTGGTCCTTCTGGGGCCCAGAACCTTCTGGAGGGGAGCGCATCAGGGACAGGGCAGCTTGGGGGCCAGCCTTGCAACGGCACCCCCACCTTAGACCCCCTGGAGCCCTTGCAAGGGCACCACCCTTAAGGCCCCTATACCCATGGCCCCTCTCCCCAGCACGTGCACCCATGTCTCCCGTGGCCCTGGTCTGTGCCCCAAGCCCACTGCCTACGGCAGGGAGATGCCCCTGGGCTGAGTTCGCATCTCACCCATCCCCCACATGTGCCAGGCTGTGCCCGACCCTCGTCTGGGCCCGTCTTCCCACTTACGGACAAGACGGCTGAGGCTCTGGGGGAGGGGCTCCATGCCTACTGCCGTCCTGTGGGGTGACACTTCCAGGACAGAAGGGTCACTGGTGAAAAATAAAGAGCTCAGAGTCGGTGGCCAGGATCTGCGCTGCAGGTCGGGGACAGGTCAGCTGAGCTGAGACCCCGAAAGGGGCCCAGGTCCCAGGTTTGCGGCAGGACAGCCGGTGCAAAGGCGGTGGGGCAGGGCCCTGCTGGGGACATTGGCGGCAGCAGCTTGTCCAGACTCTAGCCCAGCCCTGTCTCTGGCAGCCCAGGCCTCACACGACTGCCTCTGACCTGGGGACAGGGAAACCAGGCTGGTGTTTCCAAGTCATGGTGGGGGCAAAGCTGGGGGGGCGTCTCCTGGTGGTGGCTGAGCGCCTGAGAAAGTACCTTCGATACCAGGGCGAAGGCCCACTCACGACCTGTCCGCCTGCCCCTCTCCACGGAGTCCTCGCCTTCTCCCTGGGCTTCGGGGCTGGGAGTCTGGGAGCGGAGCCCAGCGTTTGTGGAGCCTGTGAAGGGGGGCAATTGCCCAGAGGGCCCACCCGGCTGTCGGTCCCCTGCCCGTGTGCTGTTGTCGCCACCTAGTGGCCCTGCCAGCCGCACAGCCTGCAGCAAGGACATGGGGACCCCGGGCTCCAGGCTGGAAATGGGGCGAATGTCCTGCACGCACGGCGCGCAGCCAGGCCCCGCCGCCCGGCCCGGGCACCTGCATGTTCCAGGGACCTGGTAGGACACGAGCACACCTGTGCTCCTGGCAGGCCCAGGCTGGCCTAGGTGGTCCTAAGTCAGGCTCTGATAGCTCGGGGTTGGACAGCAGCCCCGAGGTCCCTCCAGGAACTAGGAGACCCTGCATGCCCAGGCTCGGGGTTCCACATGGGGACAAAGCAGGCAAGGCCATGGAGACAAAAACATGTCCAAAAACTCGCTGGAGAAAGAAATGGGGAGGACAGAGCCACCTACATGGGGTGCCACACAAGGGACTGGCAGAACAGGCTGAGCCACACTGCAGGGGCTGGGGATAGGTGGGGCCCTGGCACAGGCTAGGGGGTGGGCAGCGCACAGCAGGCTGGCATGGGCAGATGGCGGTGGGGGTAACTTTCTGAGGACAGCAGCAGGACCCTGGAGGGCAGGATCCGACCCTCCACTATTGGTGTGCTGGGGCCCCAGAGCCCAGTGGGGCGGGGGCTGTAACAGGGGCTCCCATGGAGGCCCTGGTCCCACTACCAGATTCTCTGGGAGATGGCAGATTTCTTCCAGCTCAGTCTCAAAGATGGCCTTTCCCACCTGAGGTCCCCTTCCTCTCTGACAGAACTGCCCAAGGACTCCAGAGGCTCCGACAGCACTGGACATCTGGAGACACAGCTCCCGGGTCTGCACCCGGCCCAGCCCCTGAGCACACGGCTGCTCAGGCATCCATGAGGCCACGGCCATGTTGGGGACATGGCTGTGACCATCATGGGGAGCGCCCACCAGTACGGGGGGAGGGGGGTCACCGCCACTCTAGCAGGTGAGGGGCACACCCAGCCTGAAGAGGCTGTGTTCCACAAGCCGGCCGCACGCCACCCCAACCACGTCCAACAGTCAAATTTATTATAAAGGACAGTATCAAAATAGACGGTTCTCTGAAGGGGATGTAGCATGCAGGGCCACAGGGGTTAGTGTCCCGGAGACACCACGCCCAGTCGTGTTTCGCAGCGCCTCCGTCAGAATAATTTAAGGGCAGGTCTGGTGTCTTCTAACTTGACTCACGTTATAAGTCTTCGTGGGGCAGGGGCTGTGTTGCGTTTTCTTCTTGTGTTTCTGTCAGGAAATGAGCAGCTGTCACTGAGTGAAACTAAGGGCTCAGGGGAAAGATTGTGGCTTTTCCTGGACAAGCAGCCTGCGGGCTCTGATGGCCACTGAGCGGCTTGCCCAGCCCTCCAGAAAAGCCCAGCACAGGCCATGCTCCTCCCCTGCCAGGAGGCCCGATGCTGCCCACCCTGGAGCCAAGCCTGGGTGGGCCCAGGGGCTGACCAAGTGCCCAGGCAGGTTCAGAGGATAGGTCGGGAAGAGTCTGGGAACGTGGCACGTGCTCCCTTACTAGCCTCCACACGAGGGAGCCTCCATCTCCGTAACACCAGCCTGGTTCTACTTTCTGAAAAATCTTTCTGCTCTTCTGTTGACAGCTTCCCTTTCCTTGTCTTTCAGATCGCTCATTTCAGATCCGTGCCCAGGGACTGAGTGGCTGACCCTGCAGTGGACTCTTGGATGACGTCACATCCACATGGAGCTTTAGACTCATCACCCAGGAGGCCCCGACCACCCCACCTCACCCTAGGGCTGCTCTCTGTCAGCTTCTGAGCATGGAGCTGCCCGGGCCATGTGGGTGAGCAGAAACCGGGCCTAATATGTGCAGGCCACAGCCAGGCACCTCCTCCAACCCCCTCAGGGGCCTTCCAGCCTCCCCACTGGACACTCTCAGACCCCCTGCTCCTCCCGCTCCCTCCCTCTGCGCCCCTCCTGTGCCCACTCACCGCCCTCGGCTGTCAGCACACAGGCGGCATCGGTCTCCTTGTAGCCATCAGGGCACACGCAGACAAAGCTCCCTGGGGTGTTGTAGCAGTTCTCATTTTCCCGAGCACACGGCTTTTCTGTCTGTGAGCACTCGTCTATGTCTGCAACACAAACGCCCAGGCTGAGGGACCACTGAGCACCAGGCCGTGGGACCCACACCCTCATGGTGATGGCCCACTGCACCACAGGCCGTGGGACCCACAGGGGCACGCTGATGGCCCACCGCGAACCAGGGCCTGGGACCCACATACCCACAAACATGCCCACAGGAAGAAAACAGAAAGGGTGAGTCAGACAGGCAACGGGGGTCAGCAGATGGGTGGGACCTCACACTGTCCATTGTGAAAGTGGGACACCCTACGAGCTCACACAGACACGATGGGCAGCAGCAAAGTGAGGGGCCCAGAGCTGGTCCTAACCCTGGAGGGCATAGCTTCCAACCACGTGGACAATTATGACCAGCGGTGATGCATGGCCCCAACACCTGGGCTAGGCCTCTCCACCCACACACCCTGCACCTACGAGCTTTAAGAGAGCCCACTTCTCGTCACCCACCCACAGCTCTTGCTCCTGCTCTGTCAAAGGACTTCTGACGGGGGGTCCCTGGGGGGCCACTGCTCTGGCCCAGGCACCCACCCACCTGAGCACTGGCCAGTCTCGTCCTTGGTGTAGCCAGGGACACACGCGACGCACCTCCCAGGGCCTTCGCCCGTGCAGCCCACGCACGTCGAGTCGCACTCTACCAACAGGACACAAGGCGACAGCATGAGACACAGCTCCGTTCACAGCTGGCCCAGCATCTGTGGCAGAGACACTGGGCCAGGCTCTGGTCAGAGCTCGAGCTGGTGCCCACACTGGGGATGTCACACCGGCTCCGGTCAGAGCTCGACTCAGCATCCACAGTGGAGACATAGGACCGGGCTCCGGTTCAGACCTCCACCCGGCACCCACAGTGGAGACTGGGACTGGGCTCTGGGTCAGACCTCCACCTGACACCCACGGTGGAGACGTGGGACCGGGCTCTGGGTCAGAACTCAATCCAGCACCCACAGTAGAGACGTGGGACCAGGCTCCAGTCAGAGATCAACCCAGCGCCCACAGTGGAGATGGAAGACCGGGCTCCAGTCAGAGTTCGATCTGGCTGGGCTCTGCCTATGGAGAGCGAGAAGCACTGTGGGGTCTCAACCCGCATCAGGTCCAACTCCTGCCGAAGCAGAGTCCTGCCCACAGAGGGTCCCTGACGGCAGCAGCACTTGCCTCCACCCTCTTCAAAACCCTCCGGCCACAGCAGAAGCGGGCGCTGGACCTCTCAAAACAGACACCAGAGCTCAGCGACGCTGGCTCACTCCCCAGAAAACCTCAGCCGGTGTCGTCAAGTTGGCCCAGACGTTTGGTGGCCCTATGAGCGTCAGAGTGGTACTGTGCCTGCAGGAAGGCCTTGGTTCCGAAGCACCTCTGGGTAGCCTCAAACCAGCAGCCTTTCGGTCAGCAGTTGAGGGTCTTAAGAGCTCAACAGGGACCCACAAGGTTTCCAGTGTGCGGTCTCGTTGTCAGCGATTATCAGCACAAACGTCAGAAAGCCACAGTGCTGTCACTGAGCAAGGGCCATGCTGCCTTCAGAGGCGGGAGTCCAAAAGCCTGGACCCCATCGGGGGACATTAAGCCAGAAGGAATGATGGAGGACACGGGACGTCTCAGCCACAAAGACGGTCCAGTTTATAACCATCAAAAACCCAGTGTCTGAAATATCCAGTAGTAAGTAAGGATGGCTCCAGAAATTAGGAAACAGGATGCGGTGCTGGGGACACAAGCGGTGTAGATGCCCGGGGGTGACGGTGACCCGGAGCAGTCACAGAGCTCCTCCTCCAGTGCACATGGGTACAGCCGCCAACGGTGGGGGTGGGGGGACTCCCTTAAATCTGGCCAGTTTTCTGAAGCAAGAACCCACGACCTGTGTGGCCACCCTCAGTCCCTACGCAGGCAGCGTACACAAAATCACGCTGGAGAGGCCGCAGGCAGACATTTAAAACAGAAGGAAGATGCCCAGCAGGGCCCTTGGTGGGTAGGGGACTGCCCGCCCTGAGGGCTCCTCCTGGGCCCCACCATCCCGGCCCTGAACCTCCGACAAGGGGCCCACCTTCGCACGTGTAGGAGCCAGGGACGTTCTTGCAGTACTGGCTCTCGCTGCACGGAGACGCCTCTTCTTCACACTCGTTTATGTCTGGAACAGACACAGCATGGAGGGCGCCCGCAGACTAGGTGCCGCTCGCGGACCCTGGGGCACCCAGCAGTGGGACACCTTCAGGGGGACGTGGTCCCAGCAGCTATGCTTTCTATGAGAACACTGCTGGTGGCAGCCCTCCCAGTTACTACCGTGAAAACCTCATCTCTCCCACAGGACACGCTGACTTCCTCTCCCACGTGCCAACTGGTTTCTGAACCACAAACCCGCTCACGGACTCGACTCAGCACAAACGCTGCTCCCCCACACGCCAAGGACACGGAAGCCTTAGTCTGAGACCCAACACCCTTCCCTGGCTCCAGAGTCCCACGAAAGCAGAGTGCTGAGGCCTCTGGGCCGTTTAGCCCACCCTTCAGAGGGTGAAAGCTTCGAGGAAAACAGGGCGAGTTGGCAGCGGCAGAGCCCAGCTGTCCTCTAAGCGGGCGGGACCCAGGATGGAGCTGCCAGCTCATCTGTTTTCTGCCCTCAAACTGAACCAACCCCCTCTTTCTGACCACACAGGCCCCCGGGGTTCCCCGGCCCTAGCACTCGGGAGCTCTGACGGCCGGCAAACTCACACCCCTCATCTGCCCGGCCGTGCCTCCCCAAGACCACGTGCCAGTCTGCTCCCACCTCAGTGTGGGGCCCCCCAGGAAGCCCCCCACCAGCTCCAGGTGCACATGGGCACGGTGCCCTGCCACCAGCCTGCAGACACAGCCTGGGTAAAGGCCCAGCACTTTGGCTGAGAGAAGGGTCTTTATCTTCCAAAGCTCTGCAAACTAGCCATCAACCCCAGCCTCAAACTCCGGTTCTTCAGAACCCAGAGCCAGGGCTGCCCAGAGAGCTGAAGAGGACAGGGTTCCATCCTCACTGTGCAGGGCAGCAGGTGCACGGTGTGGGGGTGCATAGCCCAGGGTGTGTGAGAATGGTAGAGGGTGCAGGGTGGGGAGGTACAGAACGGGGTGGTGTGGGGTGCAGGTACAAGGTGGGGGGTACAGGGTGAAGGGGCAGGGTGCAGGTGTGCAGGGTATGGGGGGCGGGTGAACAGCCCCATGCCCTACACTATAGGATGCTTAGTGCCAGCCTCTGGAGGGGCAGCTTCGAGGACACAAGGACAAGGGCCAATAGCTACCTTGTGGGCCCCACCCACTAGGGGCCCCACCAGGTGCTTGGGCACAGAGAGGCCCTCCAACCTCCCAAAGGGACACCAGTACCGTGATCACCCCTCTTACTATAGATGGGAAACAGGGTGGGCATTCACCCAAGGCCGTCAGCTGCCACAGCCTAAAGCCAGAACCCACCCCACTCCTGAGAGTCTGGGCCCCCATGCCCCATCATCCACGGAACCAGGGCTGTGCGTGTGGAGCTGGGCCTCGTGCAGGGAGCCAGGCTGTGCGTGTGGAGCTGGGCCTCGTGCGGGGAGCCGGGCTGTGCGTGTGGACCTGGGCCACATGCGGGGAGCCGGGCCATGAGTGGGGAGCCAGGCCATGTGTAGGGAGTGGGGCCGCATGTGGGTAGTCGGGCTGTGCGTGTGGACCTGGGCCTCGTGCAGGGAGCTGGGCTGCGTGCGGGAAGCCAGGCCACGTGTGCAGACCTGAGCCGCATGTGGAGAGCTGGGCAGTGTGTGTGGAGCCAGGCCACATGCGGGGAGCTGGGCCGCATGTGGGGAGCTGGGCTGTGAGCTCTGAGTCAGGTTGAGAGGAAAAGTGCAGAGACCACAGAGGCTACCTCAGAGGGAACAAAACGGTGGCCAGTGGTGGGGCTCTTCCTTCCTGGTGGCCTCCCCTCCAAGCAGGCGGAGCTGGCACCTGGAGTGTCTGTCATGGTACCCAACTTCACCATGTCCTGCCACACTCGTTCTGTGGCCAGGGCAGGGAGCGGTCTATGTCTCAGTTTCCCCATGTGTGATTACACACCAGCAACCCACCAGGACCCAGAAGTTCCCGCCATTCCCCTGCCTTGGTCTACAGCAGAATCCTAACAGTCACAGGTCGCTCTGATGACCCAAGACCCGTGCTCCAGCCAACTGGCAGCACAAGTGGCAGGTGGTCCGAGGTTTCCCATAGGCCCCGCCAGAACATGAGTCCACAGTGTGTGTTATGCTGCCCATCTGCAGAGCGGGAAACAGGGCCTGCGGGCCAGTGCTAACTGGGTGGGGGGGGTGTGGTTGCCAGCCAGCCGGGCTTGGCACAGGGCCTGGGGGCAAGCCTGGGGTCTGTCCCAGGTCAGGGGCTGTCCACTATGAGAGGAGGGACATGGGGGTCTCACCGACACAGGTGTCCTGTTTGCGGGCCCAGCCGACCTCGCACTCGGCGCAGTCCCCGCTGCTGGGGCCAGTGCACGTCTTACAGGCCTCATTACAGACTGAAATGGAGGCAGCAGTGGGTGAGGCGGCCCCCAGCCTCATGTACAAGCACCAACCCAAGACCAGATTGCAAATCAGGAAATTTGGTTCAAGTAAGAACAGAAATGAAAACAAGTTAACAGTAGAGCCCAGAAAGGCATGGTTAGTCCAACAGAAGGAGAAGTCCAACCACGCATCATATTTGGTCCCAGCCTGGGGTCACCGTCCCAGCCCCCGAGGTCACCGGGTCGTACCTGTGCACACGCTGTGTGTGTCGTTCCGTGCTGCACTGAAGTAGCCGTCCATGCAGTCTCTGCACAGCGCCCCACGGTACCCCATATAGCACTGGCAGGACCCATCCCCCTGTCGGCTGCCGTCCCCACTGCAGTGGCCGTTCCCGCTGCAGGGCCTCTCAGCGCCGCCCGGGCATGCTGTGAAGGAGACATGGGGAGCCCCACCCACATACTCACTGCCAAGGTGCTGCTGTCTCCTGGTAAACCCAGCCTCCCAAAAAAAAAAAAAAACCAAACTCACTGCTGTCAGGTTGGATCCGACTCACAGTGACCCCTCCTTGGATTTCCAAGGCAGTACCTCTACGGAAGTAAATTGCCCAACCTTCCTTCCAAGAGTGCCTGGTGGGTTTGAACCGCCAGCCTTCTGATTAGCAGTCAATGCCTAAGGCACTACAACACCAGAATTCCTAAAACGAATAGGCTGTTTGGAAATGCCGGCAAAGGAACCCAGCCCAGGTTCCTGAAATTGGTGCCATTCCTCTAGGGCAGACAGGCCTGAGGGCTTGGCGAGGAGATTTGCAGAGGCCTTGACTCCTGGGTTCCACAGGCCTGATGTCTGGTCACCTGGGTGGGGTCACCGATGTGGGCCCTCATTTTGTGAGAGGGTGACCGTCAGCAGCTCCAAACTTCCAGAAGCCTCCATCTGTTCCTGGGACACAGGCTGCGGGAATGCTCCTGTGCCAGGTGTGCGGGGGAAGAACATGTACCAGCACGTCCACGCGTGTGCAGAGTGGGGGCGGCTCAGGGGGGACACTGAACTCAAAGACAGACCGATATCATAGGTGTGCCAGCACGCCCACGCGTGTGCAGAGTGGGGGGCAGCTCGG